>NC_050173.1:21793624-22154457 GCF_008315115.2 Sander lucioperca | reverse complement strand
ACATAAGCATACACACACTGTTATGTATGCAGAAGCGTGCATCTCAGCACACAGTTAGAAAAATGGCAAAGTTTCTTGTACTTCTTGTATCTTTGCCTTTTTCTCTTGGGAAAGAAAGCACATATACACTCACAGAGGTGAAAGTAACTTGAATATTTCCATGTTGTGTTACTTAATACTTATATACATTAGTTACTAGACTCTTTACAGGTTTAGATTTTACATACAAACCCATGTAAAGCGCTTAAACAGTATAAGTAGCTAAAATTGGATCCACCTTGAGCTCCTACAAAATGAAAATGCTGAAAACATATTAATGCAATAGCAATAAACCTTATAGAATTATGTATAATATCTCACTGTGAATGGGGCCTTTCTTCATCTCGGTTACAGCTAATATAGCTACAAGCCGCTCAAGCAGAGATGAGGAGCGGGCTACAGCCGTCTGGTACATCACACCTCCAGATATTTTTCATTTTCAAATTTGTAGTGTTCAGCCCCAACTGACGCTGACTCACTTGACATCACTTGAGACAGTTTATCAGACTTTGCGCAGCTCCTTCTAGAGCCACAAACGGCTTTGTATGATTTTTTTCACAAATGCAGTAGTACTCCCCAAGACCCGTAAGCAGACTTTGATTTGTAGAATTGGTGGAGTTATAAGTCATCTGTGTGTAGCTACTTTTACTAACAAAATTATCTAATACTTCCTTCACCACTACACTCTTACAAGTATGCTATCTTTCTCTCTTCAGACTGATGAGCAGGCCATGTTGGAGGACACTCAGGTGGCCCTCATTGACCTGGAGAAGGTCTCATTCTACTTCCAGCAGTTTGAAGGGGAGCCGCTGGTCGCCAGTATGTACACTGAGGCTTGGAGCTCACATTTAACTTACATTTGTTGCTTTTTTGAAAAATTGCTACTACTACATTTGATGCAAAACAAGATTGAGCTATAAATAGTTCCTCCTCTCCTCTCCTCCCCTCTCCTCTGGCAGACATGCCCATATCATACCAGGTGGAGGGCACCCGTCAGGCCTTGAAAGTTTGCTTTCACCTTGAGAGTTTCTACTTCTCCCAGCTGCCTCACAGGCTGAAAAACGGAGGAGGCATCAAAATCTACCCTGTGCTCTTCACACAAGGTATAGTGAGCCCGGTTCGGGAACTTTAAGTCAGCAAGTAGTGCAGAGATGAAAGCCGCTTTATAGATGATTGAAAACACTGGCAGGTAGATTCACAGTACATGCAGTGGCTCTATTACTTTGTTTTCACTCTTTCGTTTTATCTCTCTCTAGCACTGGAGAGTATGGAGGGTTACTACTACAGAGACAATGTGTCAGTGGAGGAATACCAGGCCCAAATCAATGCTGCCTCATTGGATAAGGTCAAACAGTACTATAAGAGACTGAGGTACGTTATATACAAAACATATACACAAAGTATTACTTTGACGCTACATCTCTGTGTGATCTTGCAAGTTTCTAGATCTAATATAAATCAAGACAACCTCCCATTCAGTCGGGCTTGACTCACAGCGCCCAGCAGGGCCTCAAGGTGATTGGCTGAGAGAAACACAGCAGGTGTGTTTTATGATTGGTTGCGAAACACACACAGCAGGGGCTACAGTGATTGGATGAAAGTGCCCAGCGTGTCACCTGCACTGATATAGTGCTTCTGTACAGCTGCTGCACTCAGTTACCTCACACCCCATTGGTTTGCTGCACACCCGAGACTCTCTGTGATTGGCCATGCGTGGATAATTTAATGAGGTGGAAACAGAAACAGACACTTCTGGGAGTTGAAAATAAGGGCCTGGCTTTTTTTAATCTCCTGAATGTATGAGTCAGAGTCCGACCTTTACAGTCAGCTGTATGGATATCAATGCAGTTTCATATTAGATGCTACCTATTTTATTTCAGTGACTGAAAATCACATTTAAACCAGCTGTGTATGAAATGATGTGAGTGCCTGTGAATGCACAAGACACATTAAGAAAATCATAAAGACTGTGTAATTAAGACAGAAGATGTGGCTTTTGCAAAATGTCCTATGTTGGTGTGAGTGCAGATAGATCTGTAGTAACACACTTACACCTGATCCTCTTGAAGTCTTTTAATTGGACACATTACAGATACTTTAATGTCAAGGTTAAACAATATAGACTGATACCATTTTGCTTAATAATCATACTCTTGGAAAGCTGTTTGAAGCTGCCTGATTGAATACCTAAGAGGGCAACTGTACGATGCGTCGGCTTCAATTAAACATCTGCTGCTGATTGTGTGGATAATTAAACAGAGCAGAGCTCATAGCAAAACTCCATCTTATTATTTAGGGACAATCTGCTCTGGGGGACTGAATGATTTACAGCTTCAGCAGTCACGTGTCACATCAGTGCCGATCCTTCACAACAAGACATTCATTTACTGTGATTGCTTTCCGCTGACAATTTTTCATTTAATCGTAGTGTTTACTTGACGAGTAAAAAGAACTTTAAGCGTTAATTTCTGTGATTGTCAGATTTCCCAAAGCGCAGTTGTGGATACCAAATTTTTCTGGGTCATTTAACCTTTTTCGTGCATCAGGCCTTCTATCTCTTTGTGTAATGATATTGTCTGACAGATCTTCTGGGACTCTACAACCGTTTAATAGAGGAGTATTGGCATTTTGTGGTATTTCTTTAATTTTATTGAGTCGTTGTTTGCAGACTGCAGTTAATTACTTCACGATCAGTCTATAAAATGTCACTATTCTAGTTAAAATACCACAAGGAGAGCTATATTATGTGCACAAATGTGCCTGCAGCGCCTTTTAACATTAATTTAGCTTCATGTACATGTGGTTTAATGATTCAAACCGTACAAGCAGGACCTTACTTGAATTCAGCCATGTGATTCCGAATAGCCTGTGTTTTTGTATGTTTGCACGTGTACTGTACATTTCAGTTTGACCTGTACAGAAAGAGCCTAATTGAATCGACAGCAGAGGCTCCAGCAGTAACACGGAGCAGATGTGGGTCTGACAGGCAAGTGAGGCTGGTGATGTGGGGAAACGTTAGGGGTGCTGGGTAGTGATGTGGATAAGCTGTGTGCTTCAAAACCCCAACTGGAGTGAAGCTGGTAGACACTGTACTCAAATACTCACTCTCCTTTCCAGCAAAACCTGCCAGAAATCCAGTTTCCTGGTCTCCTACTTTGTATACTGTTGTACAGTGGCTGAATCAGTTGGTGTTGAGTTGACATATGTGCAGTAGCTAAAGAACGATTCTTCATGCAAGTAAAAGTCATTTTTTTCCAAGTAAAGCAAATGAATGAATTAATTATCAGAATACTTGCTGATGAATTTTTGTTGATTCACCGAGCTGTAGGATTTTCCACATCACTCTCCAAGTAGTACTTTAAATTCAAAATGGTTGCTGAGTCATTCATGTGCACATGGAATAATACAGTGAACACTAGCAAAACTTTAGCAGGCGACTTGCACCAGAAACACGTTCCTCGCTCCCACCCAGTAGTATTTCCTTGTATTAATCGTAGTAAAGTAAATATTCCCAGCTGGTTTTCACCAGTCAGTGAATACATTGTCTCTCTCTATTTAATGTTACCAGAAGTTTTCTTTCGCCGGCTGCCATGTGTCTTTCGGCTGACCACAGACCAGTCTGTGATGTCACTCCTCTCTCCATTACAGCGTTACAACCTCAGGCACCTCGTTATCCTTGGAGCCCGGCCACAGCAGTGTTGGGTTAAACCCACACTGTGGGCCGGAGCCAGAGGCTGACTGACAGAAACAGCACATGCTATGCTGAACTGAATTTACTGCAGGGCCGCGATTCTTGCATGTTTTCATGCTGTCAAACACTCTCCCGTTACACCTCAGATCCCCATATGCATTTGGGAACGATAAGATATTGTTGTTTAAGAGCCAACATTTCATTTTCTAACTATTAACATTCCATGTGGAAAAAAGTGCTAGTGATGACGATGAAAGAATTAGTATTTTTGCTTACAAATGCTCGTATTGTTATAATTTATATTTACTTAAACAGCTGCTCGTTATGATGTGGAACACTCAAGATTTTTTTTTTTTTTTTTTTTAAAGTGCCCATATTATGAAAAAATCATTTTTTCTGGGATTTGGGGTGTTATGTTGTGTCTCTGGTGCTTCCACACTCATACAAACTTTGAAAAAAATCCACCCATGCTGTTTAGAGTGAGATACAGTTTCTGAATGTGTCCTGCCTTCAGTCTCTGGGTGAGCTGTTCAAAATCGGTACGGCTTGTGACGTCACAAGCCGAAACGATAGCATGCTAATGCTACGGCTAACGCTAGCATGCTAACGCTAGCATGCTACCTCTTTCTCAATAGCAAAGCACTGCTACAACACACACAAGTTCACCATAATCTACAAAAGAACTACTTACATGTGCGCCCTCATTTTGAAGTCTCCCAGCTAATCCTGCCTTGTAACTGACCAAAGTTGTAGAAACAGCCTTTCTTTTACTGTCTATGGAGCTAGCTAGCTGACATGATCTACATCTGAGCTACTTACTGGGCATGTGCAGTGCAATCAAAGATAGTACAGAAGAAGAAGAAGAAAAGAGGTCTCACTCTGTAGCTAAAACAGAGACCAGGTGAAAAGAGGATCTGCAGCAGTGAGAGAGAGCACTGCAGTACAACACAAATATGGTGTTTTTTGAAAATTAAACCATGTAAACCTATTCTGGTACAACCTTAAAATACAATTATGAACCTGAAAAGTGGCCATATTATGCTCATTTTCAAGTTCATAATTGTAATTTGAGATTGTATCAGAATAGGTGGTTTCATTTTCAAAAAACACCATATTTTTGTTGTACTGCACATTACTGCAGATCCTCTTTTCACCCTGTGTGTTGAGCTCTCTGTTTTAGTTACAGAGTGAGACCTCTCAACTTCTGTAAGATCTTTGTTGTCAGTCGCACATGCGCAGTAAGGATTACATGAGCTAGCTTCTTCTAAATGAGGGCGCACTTCCAACTTTGTGTGGAATACCTGCAGAACAGGGACATGTAAGTAGTTCTATTCAATTTATTTTGTGGATTAGGGTGAATTTGTGTGTGTTGAAGCAGTGTTTTGCCATTGAGAACGAGCTAGCATGCTAGCACTAGCATGCTAACGGTTAGCCCCCTAGGCCCCGCGTCTCGGGTAGTTACGTAGAAAGCCGTGCAGATTTTGACCAGCTCACCCGGAGACTGAAGGCAGGACACATTCAGAAACCCGTGTCTCACTGAAAACAGCATGGATGTTTTTTTTTTTTTTTTCAAAGTTTGTATGCGTGTTGAAGCACCACAGACACAAAATAACACCCCAAATCCCAGAAAAAGTGATTCTTTCATAATATGGGCACTTTAAGATTATTTTTGGGCATTTTTAGGCCTTTATTTCCACATGACAGATGAAGGCATGAAAGGGGAGAGAGAGGGGGAATGACATGCAGCAAAGGGCCGCAGGTCGGAGTCGAACCCGCAGCCTCTCTGTCTCTGGCTTACGATTTCCATACCCACACCAAGATACAGTATGATCCGAGCAAAGCCATGGTGCCTGATGAAGTCAGTCAAGTCTTCCGCAAAACATAAACTCACAGGCCAAATCACAAGCACATGGCTGGTGCCACAGTAGTCAGCATATGTAGAGCCAGAACACGCACCCATGTTTTCAGGCTTTCATAAACCATCTCAGCTGACGTACATTTAGGTAGAAGAGATTTGAATCCTAGCCACATATCAGTTTCCTCAGTCATAGTCTCTGGTGTTTGCTTAAATCTTTCAGGTTTCTCATCACGTAAAAGCAGGGAGACATTGTGGAGCTGAATGGAGGGGATAAACTAATCGTCTCTAATTTTTCTGTCACAAATTGTGAGATTAATTTGCAAATGCATACATTTTCTCCATCTCTAGTAGGGAGAAGCAACATCTGAAAAAGGGAGGAAATAGCATGCTTTGAGCAGAAAACGTCTTTTCCTTATGGACACAGTGAGAATGGATGAGGGGAAATTGAAAGGGGAATATAGATCGCCAGAGCAGGTTGGAAAGATGGAGGGGATTTCAGGGGGTTGAGGATGATTGGGTGAGGAGGAGAGTGTGCAAGCGAGTCAAAGAGGACAGAGTGGAGAGGGGAAACCCAGAACAGAATCTGCAAATGTTTTATTCAAAGGGAGAGATTATTGCATGCTCATGGTTTCATCTAATTTTGCTCTTATTGACAGGAAAAATCAGGAGGGAATTAGGTTTTCCTCTTGCATGCTCCTTTGCTATCGATTTAATGAGCATGGTACATACAACAGTGTGAATGAATGAAGTGGAAAGTACTGCAAGGTTTTCTGCTGGTAAATGTCTGCTATTTTCATATATTGTTGTTGCAGGTGTAACAGTAACCTGTGAGTGTAAGCAGATGTGTCCAAATGAATGTGATGTGTGATGTGAAATCAATAACTTCTGCCACAGCTGAGACAGAACGCTTGCACTGAGGCATTAGGCTTTTCTCCCTAATTAAAATGCATTAGGCAGGAGTGGGGAAATCTTTGGCACAAGAAAGTTGTGAAATTTCCACATCTCATGTGGATATTAAAATTCCATAATGATAGCATGGTGGCTGAAAGATAAACAGTACACTTGGATGTAAAGCACTGTCCAACAAATGGTATATATTATCATTACTACAGACTTGTATTTCAGGCTTTGTTAGTTTAACATCCATTGTTCATTACCGCACAGCAAAGCTTCCAAGTCATTTGTGCTTGAAGTGTTTGCTCTCCCATCAGCTATAGGGAATTGGTAATCACACCACTGCAGTGCAGTTTGTCTTGATTAAGCAAAAATGATTGATGCTTATTGCAGGTCGGTGTCAGTTTCAGCACAGCAGTCACTCCTTCCTTTAATCTCTGTTGCCCTGTGGCTGGAGCAGGGATCAATTCTCTCATTCTTGTTCGGACGCAACCTTGTGTTTAGAGTGCAGATGTGCTCATTAAAAGTGCTGTAACAACATGATTAATGCAACTAGCTGATCAGTTCATGACCGTTACATCAGGTCAGGCTTCGTTAGTCTTAGTTACATGAATATACACATGTATCCACTTCTGCTTGCATCCTCACAAACAACTACAACCATGTATGCAAATCTCCCTGACAGCTAGCTTTACATAAATCATATCCCTTGGTCTCCGAGGATACCTCCACAATATATGCTCAAAGAACAAGACGATGGATAGTGTGACTTCGCTTTAAGTTGTTTAGCACACAAACCCACCGCTGTGCTCAACATCAAAACAACACCACAAAACTGTTGCTCAAACAGCAAAATTGCTTCATGTAATTGATAGTATTTCTCTTGCTCCCTGGGGCAGGGCTATGCAGTAATGACTAATATAACAACAGCTACTGCAGCAAGTTCCCACATCTTCCATGTGACATGCATTATTACTGCAAGCTCCTCAGTGCAGTAATGCGGCAGGGCAGCTAGTTTGCTTAAAGTTGGATTTCTTGGATGGCTGGTCTGTAACCTGAGAAGTCATTTTACTTTTTCTCACAGAATCAAAAATAGGTCTTATTTGAGCTATGGCTTATGGGTATTATCCTAGCTTTAGCAGGGAGACAATGGCAATTTGGACATATTTTTACTAAACAGAAATAGAGCTTTTTTTTTCTCTGCGTTCTCTCATTTTAGGAAGTAATGAAAATCCTACAGTCTTTGCACCGGCAAAGGGAGTCCCAATTCACAAGAGCGCAGAGGACGTTGTGAGGCTTCTTTTTGCTCCAGCTAGTGTGCACTGAACCCCTGTTTAAAAAGCAGAGTAGGGCTGAGCATCAGAGCCCCGGTTCCATTTATCATTTCTCTTTGATTCTATCGTCGAGTGACCGTAATGATGACAGTTCTGCACTTAGTGATGCTTGATATTGTAAAAAAGACCTTGACTCATCTCCTCGACAGTTTCTATGTTAAAAAAAAAACCTTTGCGAGGAGCCAAGAATACTTTGCATCTACTTATATGCAGCATCAGGGTTGTACATTTGTTCGCCTTTTAAAGCAGCCATATTATGCTCATTTTCAGGTTCATAATTGTATTTTAAGGTTGTACCAGAATAGGTTTACATGGTTTAATTTTCAAAAAACACCATATTTTTGTTGTACTGCAGTGCTCTCTCTCACTGCTGCAGATCCTCTTTTCAGCTGGTCTCTGTTTTAGCTACAGAGTGAGACCTCTTTTCTTCTTCTTCTTCTGTACTATCTTTGATTGCACTGCACATGCCCAGTAGCTCAGATGTAGATCATGTCAGCTAGCTAGCTCCATAGACAGTAAAAGAAAGGCTGTTTCTACAACTTTGGTCAGTTACAAGGCAGGATTAGCTGGGAGACTTCAAAATGAGGGCGCACATGTAAGTAGTTCTTTTGGAGATTATGGTGAACTTGTGTGTGTTGTAGCAGTGCTTTGCTATTGAGAACGAGGTAGCATGCTAGCGTTAGCATTAGCATGCTAACGCTAACACTATGAGCTAATGGTTGCTGTTAGCCTGCTCGTTTCGGCTTGTGACGTCACAAGCCGTGCCGATTTTGAACAGCTCACCCAGAGACTGAAGGCAGGACACATTCAGAAACCGTATCTCACTCTAAACAGCATGGATGTTTTTTTTTCAAAGTTTGTATGTGTGTGGAAGCACCAGAGACACAACATAACACCCCAAATCCCAGAAAAAGTGTTTTTTTCATAATATGGGCACTTTAAAGGCATTGTAATATGTACAGTAACTGCATGTGTGTCCTCAGTGACAATGATTTAGTGATAATATGTACTAATCTGCTTTGGGTGTCAAGGACTGGACGTTTGTTTCCTGGTCCTGATTGGCACTAGTTTAAAAATGGCTGCCTTGTCCTTGATATAAATGTCAACATGTGTGATATAATGCAGGGATTTTTTTTTTTTTGTCCACTGTGTTAAGTTTATATTACACCAACAAACAAAACATGCCATACATAGACTTTCTATATCAGCATTTATCTCAGGTGGCTTTGAAGGCTTTTCCTGCTGGCATGTGCTCCTGTATGACATATAGCTGGTCATAAATATTTTTCGGGAAGTGTAAATAGGAAGCAGGCGTGGGATAAGGAAATGACCTCCATCTCGCTGGTGTCAGTGCAGAAGCATCCCCGTGTGGCATATAAGGCCTCCTGGAAGCCTTCATTAGCCCCTATAGGCAGCTCTGACACACACTGCAGGGGTTTGTGGGGGATTTAATAACTGAGTGTCATTCATCATGGCAGTGTGAGTGATTTACATGGACCAGCATGCACCTCTGCAGGGTCACATATAATGTTATAAATCCTAGACACTTTACTTGTGTCCTCATGAGTGAATGGGTGTGAAACCAGATCCACAGACGACTCTTTTAAAACGTTTTTTTTTAAATGCCTCTCAAGGTATTTCAGGGATCATTTTTGTTTCTTTTGTACTTTTTGAATGGAGGATGTCGTGCTAATGTGCCCATTCCTACACTGCTCCTCTGAACACATCTGCGGCTCAGATCCTTCTTCTTTGACACCGCAGCTGACTACTAATGCTCCCGTGCTGTAAAGGGCCTTGAGTGTCTTATTGTCATGACGGAAGCAGAAACAAAGAGATTAAAGTATCCTCATCGGCCCAATAAAAAAAACAAAAAACGCTACACACACTGAAAGCAGGTCATTTCTGGCCTACAGCCAAATCCTCCATTAGAGTCTCATGTAAAAACCGATTGGCGTGTGTGTGTGTGTGTGTGTGTGTGTGTGTGTGTGTGTGTGTACAGGTATGAATTTCTTGATTTCCACTAAAAGCTAAATATGAACAAAAGAAAAATGCTCTCAACAGAAGAAACAGGCTGAGCCTGATTGCACACAGTTTCTGTAACATTTGTTTTCATTTCACACTGGCTGACAGATGGTGGGTTGAAGTTTTGATTGGCATAAAATTACCCTAAAAAAATAATTGAGAATTAAGTAGAGACGCTGTTATTTTTTAACTTTAATGTTGGAGAATAGTAAGGTAAAACGATAAGCTTATGTAAAAGCCTGCAGGCCCTCAATGTGCTGCCATTAAAATGGGGCAGCTGGAGTTCAGGGGCTTAAACTTGAGAGCCACTGTAGATTGGAGGAGAAATAACAGACACCCAGTGGATTTAGAACATAGATATATAATGTGTGTAATATGTTCTTAGCCTCACGGAGTTGCGTTTGCACACTGTGTGTGGGCTTAAAATTTCATTTTTCAACCATAATAAATGTTTCTAAAGTGCTCTGTCTCCAAACTTCACCAGTTTAGAAGATGTGATGCAGGTCATCTTTAAACCACACATCACTTGTAGTCTGACTCCTATTATTTTGTCATTAAAGACCTCCAGGAGAGTCAGCCCTGCTCCTCAAGCTGTGGCTGACTGTATTTTTAGAACTCCTACAGCAAGAGGATACGATAATCATAGTGTATTGTGACCTTGCTTCTGCAAAAGAAGTGTGCAAGGGCAGAAAAGAGTGGCTTTTATTTTGTCTGAAACAGATAAACAAATGCGTGCAGATGAAGTTGGGCAGCGATACAGAAGTCAAGACAGATTCTATTATATAGCTCTAAGACTGAGCAGTCGACCGATAAGCAGGCGGGACAAGGGTGAGTGGACTTGCAGCACACAGTTGAAGAAGACAGATAACAGGCCATACAGTGCAGTGAAGAGCCAGAATAGGAACAATTTCAGGGCAAGGTTTTAATTTCTTTTGTGTTGTGTTTTGTAGCATTTAATCGCTTCACTCAGTCTCGCCACTCTCTTTGTTTGACCTGTTAAAAGAATGATGTTTTGTTAGAAAACAGTTGAATCTAACTTTTATTTACTGCAGCACCACGCAATCGCACACACACACACACACACACACACACACACACACAGACTAGCATGTACTAAACACATACAGAAATATTATGGATGGCAGGTGTTTACTGTAGAAACCCTAATGTGGAAATCAAATATTTAGATCTTTAAACCGTGAACCCAACAAAACATTGGTCTGTTACCCCTCATGTAGATTGCTGTGGCCATCATGCCGTGCTTTTTACAAGAGGAGTTCAAGAGGTGTGTGTTCCACGCCGAGATGCGGCGGTGTAACTCTCGGTCCACTGTGCGCATATTTTGAATGATAAGGCCATCTTGAAACAATTTTCACAGGCTGCTAGCTCCATCTGAACCCTTAGCAAACTCTGCTTGTAGTCATTTAGTAGAGCATGTCACAAGGTTAAAGAATAATTTGCCAGATAGTGAAGATATGAAATGGGCAGGTTACTCATGTCTGTATCTCAGATAGATGTTGCGTAGTAAATTTGTATGTGAATGAGCTAAAGTGAATACCGTTGCTCACATGACCTCATTAGCCTAAATGGATGAAGGAAGCGATAGATGTTTAACAGCCTTGTCATGTTTACGGTATGTGCATTAAAAGCCTGAGTGGGTGCCCTTATGTTTCCTACAGTTGGACGTTGGTAGTATATCATTCATGTTTTTGTGTGAATTGTTCTGGATGACTTTTCATTTCAACTCGGCTGGTTTATAATCACTATAGAATCTTGAATCAGTGATGTGTTAACTCTACTCTGTTTAATTAATTTCATTAATATTATGTCTGGCAGAAATAGCACAGTCATGATGAATGCCTCCTTGGCCTGATTTTAATGACTTAATAGCAGAGTGAATGTAGATGAATGAGCCCTGCTTCACTGATTCTTGTAAACAATCTCCCTCCCTTAAAGTCTGCCGTTGCTGCATCTCTTCAAACTGAAAATTTCCTCGACTATTTTCAGAAATGTGTACTCCAAGGGTGACTGTGTGTTGTATATTATTATTATTGCTTCCGGCAAAGAAGTAATGGAGTATGTGATTTTATTACAAGGGGTTTAATATGGTGTAGTGTACCTATTTTTAGCACACTGCTGGATTACTGAGATTTGATGGAGTCACAGACTGCTGAGTTTGCACCACTTCACCTCAGATGGACTCATTGCAGCATACATCTCCTCTGTCTGCATAACCACACCAGTCCAGTGCTGCCTCTGGTGGACGAATGAAGAAAATGACACCAAATCAACTGTACTCCATGAATGAATGAGGCAATGGCATTTGGAGTGATGCCCAGGACAAGAGATGCTTAGTCTGTGTTTCTGCTGAGCACTGCCCAAGTTACTCTCATGATTGATAGTCAGATGGTGGAGCTCCATAATGAGCAGGTGGCCTACTTTTCCCAGAAAGGCAGTTGCCAGTGCTCCTGATGACCTAATGATGCAGAGAAAAGAATGCCACAGTTAGTTTTTTAAGCAACAGAGCATCTAAATAAAAAACAACTTGTGTGTGATTGTTGTTTTCTCCCACTGCAGTGCAGATATACCAGTAAGAATCACTCCCATGTGTGAACTGTTGTTTCTCCCCCTAGGGCTTTCTACCTGGACCAGTCCAACATGCCACCTAGCTCTGCACCCAAAGCTGCCCTCATAGATAAGGTAAGCGCGACCTCACACAACCTCATGCTGCATTCATGACATCATGGAAAAACTGAAGAACAGGATTAGATCTTAATGCTGCAGTGTGGAAGCGCTTGAACATGTAACAACTTCCAGAATGGCAGGGTCAAAGTCAACTGATGTGTAAAATGGAGCAAAGATGAGCTCCAGCAAATACCGGTTTACTTTAGCGAGTGGTATTGACTGCATCAGTGTGAATATACAGTAAATCCAAAAAGTATTCACCCAATCATACCTGGAATTACCTTATATTACCTGAAGTTACCACTATAAAGCTGACATCAGCATGTTTTCCCAGTGGGAAGCTCTCTTTTATCATAGTATATATGCTTTAATAGCACAATCTGACTCTACCTGACGGAGGACCACAATCACCCTGTAATCAGCAGATCAACTCTTATTATGCACTTTGCTCATAAACAGCTTGGCAGTTGTTTTTCTTGTTCCTTGTTGTATCCTGCACCTTACCCCTCTCCCTCTGTTCCTGCCCAGTTGATGCGCCCCCTTAATGCTCTGGAGGAGCTGTACCGTCTGATGGAAAGTTTTATCAGTTGTCGCCGCACTGCTGCCTGTCAGTACACCGCATGCGGGGCTTCTGGAGTGGGGCTGCTCACTGTGGCCTCTGAGCTCTGCTCGCGTCTGGGAGCCACACACATTGTCATGTGCAACAGCGGCGTTCATCGGTGAGTGTGTGGGCACATATACTGCAGTACATATCTTCCAGCACTCTATGAACCGTCTCCAGTTAAATACGTTCCTGCTTTTCGTTTCCTTTATTTTGACAGCTCTCCGGCAATTTACTTTTTTTTCATCTTTCTTGCATTTTGACTCTTCTCACCTTTTACCATCTCTACCACAGTTTCTCCCTGGTTCTCAGCACCTTCTTTTACCCTCTGTCTACCTCTCAATTTCACGAGAACCCTGCACTCCTCACCATGGGGATTTTCTATTAATACACATTTCTCTGCATTAATTACCAGCTGCATATTCTACTTAATTGGGCCCATTGTTTCTCCGGCCAGATGAGGGACTTATAAGTAGGCAGAGCACTTTACACAGTAAGGAGACAGGTCAATTACTTCCGTTCTCATTGAATTCTATATATGGTAGCCTAATTCACCTGCTGCTGAGGGCACCATTTATCAATGCATGAGGACAGAAATATCTTGATCGTTTGTCACCACTGATCCTGAGCTTTCATTTTTCATCCAATACTTTGCTCTTTCCCTCTACCTGCTCACCTGTCTCTCTGATACCCTCTTTCCTTACCCCATGACAGTTTCCATATCCTTTTGTCTCAGTCACATGCGCAGGCTCACACGCCCGCGTTCATGTGTTCGCCCAATGTGAGTGATGGCTTGATAAAGTGCTGTAGATGGAGCCGCCTGGTTGCCTGAGCTCTAATAGAAAGTTCCTGTCTGTGCAACGACTGCTACTACTTTATTAACCCACAGCATGTGCGCGTATACTTGTGTGAGTGTCTGTGCAATTATACACACTAGCCACAACTCACCCAGACAGGCAGGCCAAGTGTACCGTGACATAGCAGGTGACAGGCCCATGCCATATTTTGGATTATTTGTGAACTGGCTTTCCCCTTAAACACTGTTTTACCCTCCAAAGCTGCCAACTGGGTGTATTGGAGTCACAGAAGAGTGAGTTACCAAGGCTTTGCCTGATGTAGTATCCACAAAGTCAATGTCATTCACTTTGGCAGTCAAGGTTTTTATGTATAACCCCAGCTTATATACAAATGTACCAATTTCACTGCTTTCTCTGTATAATTTCAAACATTAAAATATTCAAATAATCTATGTATTGCTCATGTAAATGGTGAGCACACAAACTAAATCTGGTATCATTGGGAAAACCTATGAAACCAAGCCAGTAGATTAGTAATGTGGAAATTGCATTATCAGTGTGGCAGCCTTCTCAGGCACTATTGATTGGATTAGTTGATGTGATGGATGAGTTTTAATAACAGTGAAAGCTTGATATTTTGGAGGCATCAGCATTTTGCAATATGCAGCAGAGCTCCTTTCTTCTCCAGATTTTTTTGTCCATCACCCCCACAAAAACCATTAGAGAGGCAAAAGGAGAGTTCACTGTCTGACAACCAAACAGAAACGATAGCAGAGGGTGGAAAAGAATCATAAGCACAAAGCTTAATCCACACTCCAAGGCACTAACTCGCTTTTTATTCACTATAGTCAAATTTCACACAGTAGTCATTTCTCAGATATAAATGTTTGGACTTTTCTCTGCTCCTCTCCTCTCTGTCATTCTTTCCCTGTCTTTGTGTTTGTCGCTGTCTTATTTCATCTCATTTATTAAAATGGACTCTGGATGGAACACAGAGTGTAAATGTGATATGGGCTGGAACAACATAAAACAGATGGGTATAAATCACCTCACACTGTCTCACCAGCCCTAATGAAAAGGGAAACCGTGCAGCCTCACAGATTTTGTGCAGTTCCTTCATCCTGCTCCAGCTGAAGAGATATTTAAAGATCCTCTGTGGGTGAAAATATTCCCCCTTCCTTTATCGGTGTGGGAAGCTCAAAATGGGTGCTTAAAAATATTCTGGGGTGGCCTGCAAAAGGACATTCTTTCGCAATTCTCTACTGGGATATTGTTTGGCACATACTGGAGATGATTACTGAGTTAATTACTTTTATCACATCATGTTACACTGTTATGAAGTTGGGCAACCAGAACACAAGGGGGATAAATCTTGGTCTGATTGACTCAAAGTAATGGCTTCTGGCAGCAATAGGTTCCTCATTGCACATCTGCTCCTTTTTTTAAAGGGGTTGATTGAGTGATTATATAGGGTATTTTACACTGTTCCTTAAGGTCTCCTAATAGAGTATGTAACATTGGTTGGGCTGAAAATTGCCCGAATGCTATTTTATGGGCCCTTAACTACCCTGTGAATATGGCTCTATATGGAACAAGAGCTTTTCTTCCAAATATGGTATGCTCATGAATATTTAGATGAGCTGCGCGCTGATTGGTCTGAGCGAACCCCATAGAAACACATTGGAGACGAGACAGCAGGTCTCATATTTCAGACACAGCAAAGTTATACATTGTTTGTCGGGCTATTTCGTTATTAAATTCACTTCTGAGACTTTTTTAAGCGAGAAATCAACCATATAAAGCTCAAATATGGGCCGTTTTACGAAAATTGATGGCTGATTGCAAATTTGGTAAGATGTGTCGGACTTTAGCTAGGAGCTCCACACAGTCTAATGAGAAAGCGGCAACCTCCATACCCAGTGAAAGTCACCGTTTCCCTGGGTACTGGACTACTGGAATACTCGGGGCTACTCGGGGCTCCGCGGAGCTGGCTGGCTGCCAGCTGCCGGCATAACTAGAGTAGCTATATTTACAGTTTGAATTTTGTCACGCCACTTATATAACATCTACCCTAAGGTCTTATAAAGCTAACAATGGTGTCCGATTTCAAGTAAATGAATTTTTGTGAACATTAGGGATTTCGTTAGCTGCTACTGTCCCTTCAATTCTATGTGTAGCTACAGATCGCGGCTAGTTAGCATCATTTTCGGCGTAATTCCAGTATATTTACAGTTTGAATTTCGTCACGCCACTTATATAACATCTACCCCAAGGTCTTATAAAGCTAAATATGGTGTCCGATTTCAATTTGATAAATGTTTGTGAATTCTAAGAGGAGGCTAGCTAGCTCTCATTGATAGAGCTCCATCCAGCCGCAGGGTCTATCAATGAGACTTGCGGACAAGAGGCGTTTATTTCCCTGATCGTTTGTTTAAATAACGCAAAACATTATAATTACACACATTATAAGATTAACTGGAACCTGCGGTAAGAGATTGCTGGCGTAACAAGCTTGCTGACTGCGCTCTCACTCACACACACCGGCCATTTAGCAGGAAGAGGGGAGCTGCAGGCCCTGGAGCTCTGTCAGGGCAGCGGCGTTTGGTAGTCCATTAACCCAAATAATGGTGACTTTGCGCGGGTATGGAGTGCCGTGGGCTGCCAGCCGTGACGGAGCTCTATCTTCCTCACAACAGGCCGGGGTCTGTGAAGGAAGGCGGGCCGGGCTGCGAGGCAGCAACACAGGCAGCACCGGCTGCTGAACTTCGACACACAGTCAGACAAAATTTGCAATTAGACATCAATTTTCGTAAAACGGCCCATATTTGACCTCTACATAGTTGATTTCTCGCATAAAAAAGTCCCAGAAGTGAATTTAGTGGTAAAATATCAGATTAACAATGTATACAATTTCTGAGATCTGCGTGACCTATTCAGAAGACTAAGCTGACCTCAGATCAGTGGTGTAGCCTATGTAAATGTTGGGGCGTGACAAAGATAGAGACTAGAGCCAAATAAGGAGAAGCCACCGAGTTGACGTCAACTAGGCGGCTCGTTGAGATTTGCCCGTTTTCAGAGGCTGTTTCAAATTGTGAGATTTGCAGAGGAAAGAGGTGTCAATGGGATTTTGAGGTTCTATGTATGTCCTATTTACCCACCAAACTGTCGTTATTCAACTATGACAAGGTAAAATCGTTTTTTGCATTCTATCACCCCTTTAAGAAAAGTTTGTAGTCTGTGAAACCCTACCATGAGAGAGGGAGATATTAAACCAACAGCTCATATTTCTTAGCAGCCCCATGGCAATGTTACTCAATTAAACCGAGCCTGGCAGCATTGGAACGTTGGACAGTTCAATTTGCAGTGAAGAGACCCTGGATCGATATACTAGTACAGCTTGTTATCATAGAAAGGTCACTAGCAGCCTTGACACCTGTCGCAAGCTTTCTAAGGATTTATCCACATGCTGGTGTGTGTGTGTGTGTGTGTGTGTGTGTGTGTGTGTGTGTGTGTGTGTGTGTGAGAGTGTGAGACTCACTCATCTTTTTTTTTTTTGTTGATAAAGGCAACATTACACACACAGATTTAGCCCTTTCTTTCTTTTCTTTTTTTTTTCAGCCCCCCTATCCCTTAACACATGTACAATGTAAAACATTCCAAAACTAAAACCAAAAAGTGTGTACCTCCCCCTCCCCCCATGCCCGGTGTAAAGCAAAGATCAGGAGGCTTTTTATTCTGATGCGGTGTGTTTGCGCGCTGTGAGTGACATTTTAGTGGCAAATAAAATGATTCATTAGCGAGCAGATGAGTGATGTTATAGCAATTACAAGAGGAGCAAAATGCGCACATACCTGGATGAAGTTCAGAGTTTGAGTTTGCTGTGCTTTTGTCTTCAGTTGATGTTTGTTTCAGTCTCAGATCCCGCTTTCAATCTGTCTGTTGCAAGGACTACTTTCATTGCAATGAAAGCATGTTGATAAAGGGAAGGGGTTAGATTTGAGTCAGAGAAGGTGTTTATTGTCAATATCGATGATTGTGTATTGTGTCAAGCACAGACTGTATGCTTTGATAGGACAGCATGTGTGAAATAGAAAAAAAAAAAAAAAAATTGTATTTCCCAAACTGAATTAACAGGAACAATATTTCGTATTATGCTTATTCAGCATCATCCATTCCCTTGGTGAGGATCTGATAAATATGCAGGCGGAGAGCATACGAGCTTGACCTTATGTTTTCCTCTCTGACCAACAGCTGCACCTTGAGTGTGACACTGGAGCAGGCCATCCTGCTGGCCCGAAACCACGGCCTGCCTCCTCGCTGCATCATGCAGGCCACTGATGTCATGAGGAAACAGGTATGTTTTACACACACATGCACACCACTACTGTGTACGTAGCCTCTCTCTTTATTTCTACTAAGCCTCCTGTTAGTACTGCTGCAGTCTTTTGCTGCTACTGTCCCCGCGGTGACATTTTCTCACTCGGAGTGAATTTGTGTTTCAATCCACAGCGCAACCTCTGCATCCAAAATCATTAGATAAACTGCATGCTTCATTTAGTCAAACGATGCTGCCAAAACAGTATTAGCAATGGATTTTAACGGTGCATATAGAGAGCAGTTAAGCCATTTTAGCTTTCTTGGTCATTGTTTGATTTCACTCAGACACTATTACTGCAGGCGACATTAAGTATATTTTTGGGTGATCAAAGAAGTGTTTGCAGCTGTCCCAAGCAAAAATAATGATCTCTGCTCTTGTCTTCACCCGTTTCACCCCTATCTGATTTCAGTCTTATCAGCTATGCATTCACTGCAACCAGAATATGAAGCTGACCAAATGAGGCAGTGAAAAAGAGTGATTACGAAAAGAACATATTGGTTAGGAGTCTGGAGCTTGTTTGTTTATCCACGTGTCTATTTGGACTCCAGGGAAGGAATTCACATTGCTTTCTCAATGCGTACACATTTTCACCCCACAAAAGGCTCCAGCCATGACCGGATCTTGGCCCATACCTCAGACAGTCATTAGAAGTTCTGTGAGAGGTGGTTATATTGCTGTTTGCAGTGAGAGGAGAGGTTAGTTGAGAGGCTGAGATCCTGTGGGAGGAGAAGCATTTTATTTCTGCACTCGGAGAACTGGGCTACCAGCCAGGAGGATGCAACTCTGTGCATTGTGTGACCTTGAGTACTGCTGTATGTGGCTGGAAAAAATCCATCTTGTAGAAGGAGTAGTTTTAAATATTTATAATGGAATATGAAAAGTCGCAGGTATGGAAAGTTGCTGTTTCCATCAATCTATCTTGTTTGCTTCCAGGTAAAACAGTACTTTTTAACTTGGTGTCATTTTGTGATATATCATCATTGACCTAGACGCCACTGAGAAGAGGCCTGTGTGTGTGTGTGTGTGTGTGTGTGTGTGTGTGTGTGTGTGTGTGTGTGTGTGTGTGTGCGTGTGTGTGTGTCTGTGTGTGTGTGTCCTTGCTCTCAGACATCGGCTGATGAATCTGATGAGTATGATTATCACACAGGGTTTCGATGACGCCTCTTCTTCCTCGCTGAATAGTCATACTTTCTGACAAAAAGGTTATCTGCACAGCATCCAGTCCCAGCAGGTGACATCCATCAAGCCTAGACGACATCTTTCACAATGAGAATGCATGAGTGATTTGGGCAAAATGGGTCCAATCACAGCTTGATTTGTACACTTCTGCATAGCAATTTTCAATATTTGGTCTGTATAAAAGAGTGTGGAAGAGTATAATTATCTAAACTAACTTAAGATAACTCATGGTGTCACCCTTTTGGACTTTATTTTTCCTGTTTCAGCATAGTTATATACGGAGCCCCCCTGGTCCCACTTTGTCAAAAAAATTAATTATAACTGTCTCGTGGCCTCAAGATACTATCTCGTGGCCTCAAGATAGTAACTCGTGGCCTCAAGATACTATCTGGTGCCCTCAAGATAGTAACTCTTGGCCTCAAGATAGTATCTCGTGGCCTCAAGATAGTATCTCGTGGCCTCAAGATAGTATCTCGTGGCCTCAAGATAGTATCTCGTGGCCTCAAGATAGTAACTCGTGGCCTCAAGATAAGTGTATATAAAAGGAGAATGCACAATGGAGCAGCTTTTCTCCCCAAAAATGTAAAACACTTCAGTAATTAATGAACCAGTCTGCACACTCCACTATAGGCTAACTTAAAATCAGAATCAGAAATACTTTATTGATCTTTATTGATGCTATTGATAACCCGGGGGACAATTCTTGTGTCACAGTTGATGTGCACATCAAGACATTTAAAGGAATATAAATAATAATAGAAGTTGGTAAATAAACAAGTATATACATGTAAAAAGTATAAATATAGGCTATAAAATATGAAGAAGAATTATAAAGGACTATGGATATGCAGCCTACAAGATTTCTGTTTGACTGGGGCGGTACACCTGTCAAACGGTAACGCAGGTGTCCTAAGGCGAGCTCAGGGAGGACCTTCCCCGGTCCAAAAACTTGGAAGAAAATCCCACCGAAGCACCCTTCGATTTACCCCAGGGAAGGTGCACCATAAGCAGGCAGAGGTCTGCCGCTCCCCCCTACCCTTCTCCGGTCCAAAAACTTGGAAGAAAATCCCACTGAAGCACCCTTCGATTTACCCCAGGGAAGGTGCACCATAAGCGGGAAGAGGTCTGCCGCTTTCCCCTACCCTAACCGCAGTTTTATCTGGTAAAGCGAATGATTAGAGGTCTTGGGGCCGAAACGATCTCAACCTATTCTCAAACTTTAAATGGGTAAGAAGCCCGGCTCACTCTCCCAGCCACCTTCTGCACGATTTCGGAAACCCAGTTTTTGAAAACATAGGCCTCCAGAGAACTGCACCGAGGAGTCTCGGGGCAGTGAGACTGACCTCTGGAGACCACGGCCGGACACTTTTGACAGCTTTTACCGTAATGCAGCTGCGGTTCTCCAACACTTTCCACTGACCGATTTGCAAACGTGACCCGCCATCAGAGGGCCCCCGCCGGCCGGCTTAATGCCGGTATTCGGCGAGATAGTATCTTGAGGCCACGAGATACTATCTTGAGGCCACGAGATAGTATCTTGAGGCCACGAGATAGTTATAATAAATTTTTTTGACAAAGTGGGACCAGGGGGGCTCCGTAGTTATAACTGTTTATATAAATGCTAGGAAATGTTTTTCAACTTACAGATCCAAAGAAAACCTGGTAGATCAAATGAAGTCAACTAGATTTAACATTTCCTCTCTGGTAATATTTATTTCACTTTCTCATTGATGTTCCAACCATGAAAGCCTTAGCAGAATAATACGTTTCAGTTTTACGTAGGTGCAGAGACATCATAAATAGAACGATCAGCTACCAGGTTTATCGGTTATGTAATGCAGAGATGTGAAAATGAAAACAATTACACAAAATACATGTGTGAGTGAATCGGTGTTTCTAAACAAGCAGGGAACAACTGTGCACATATTTGCTGCTTCTTGGACAGCCATATTTACGTCAGTTGTCTTATTTTGTCCAATATATCTTTTACTCTATGGGCCCTATTTTAACGATCTAAGCGCACGGCATGAAGCGCATGGCGCAGGTGCGTTTAGGGCGTGTCCAAATCCACTTTTGCTAGTTTGACGGCGGAAAAAAGGGTCAGTGCGCCGGGCGCATGGTTCAAAAGGGTTGTACTTAGTGTCTTCATTAATTCATAGGTGTGTTTTGGGCGTAACATGCAATAAACCAAGATCATTTCCCATTCCCTTTAAAAGCCAGGCGCGTTTGTACCTTGATGGCGGATTTGCACCGTAATATTTTTATTTGTAATCTTTTGCATGTTTGTGTGCTGCTTCGCTTCCCTGTGTGTGTGTGTGTGTGTGTGTGTGTGTGTGTGTGTGTGTGTGTGTGTGTGTGTGTGTGTGTGTGTGTGTGTGTGTGTAACAAGCATAGTGTGCGCGCACTGTGCACGAACCTATGCACATTTTACTAATTCGCTGTTAAAATAATAATGAAATGCTGCGCTATTGACTTTTGACCAGGTTTTTGTTGGTCAATGGCGCGATCACTTCCCACTGCCTCAAGATAGCAATACGCCAAGAATTCACCTGAACGCACCTCCCCGTGGCCGCAAAGATGGGCGCAAGTGCATTTGTTATTTAAACGACGTGGGCGCTGGACGGAAAATTGACAACTGTGTCGGTCTTAAACTAGCAAAGACACTTGCGTCGGGCTTTGCGCTGCGCCGGGTGCAAGATAGGGCCCTATGTGTGCTGTGTGTTTTTATCCAAGCTAGTGACATGGCTCTACAGATGGCAATGTTGGTTAGTCAGTCAGTCATCTCGTCTCTTGGTCGTTGATCCACCACTTTGGTCCAGACTGAAATATCTCAACAACTGTTGGATGGATTGCCAAGAAATGTTGTACAGACAGTTATGGTCACGAGAGGCTGAATCCTAAAGACTGTGAATGAGCCTCTGACTTTCACTCTAGCACCATCAACTTTTAATTTGTCCAATACTTTGATTTACAACCTTTATACTATTATTTTTGTAACTTCCTTGTCAGCCATTTTGTAATTCTTTAGGCATCATCAGATTTTTTTGTTTCAGAGATGCTACTGTAGGTATGTAAACCAAGTCCAGCTTGTTGAAATAACTTTAAAAGAGTTTTGTCTCTAATTCATCTAAACTACTTTTGGGTGCTGTGTCCTTTAGAGACATTGGGGGCATCTCTGTCCGGAGGCATCAGAATGGATGGCTGTGATAGGCATTGAGTAATTGCTGATGCTATCCCGCTATCTGGACGTAACTCGGGGCAGACAGAAAGATGGAAAACGACAGAGTTGTAACTGAGAGGTCAGCTGATGCACTTTAGGCCAGTTGCTCCCTCTCTGCTCAAAGAGGAGACGCTGATGACCTCTTCAGATAATGATTTGATTGTAGTATTTTTGCTTGCGGTCATGCGTCACAGAGGGAGAGAGGGTGTATTTGTGAGTGCAGGTGTTCGTGTTTCTAAATTAAGAGGCGGAGTTGCTTTCTATCTCTCTAACATTTGTGTATCTGCTGACAGCCAGCAGACATTAGCAAGCAGACATACTCCTGACTAGGTATAATCAAACTGTCACACACACACACACACACACTCACATACAGGAACCATTCATCTTACAAATCCCTTACTACTTACTTTTATTTCCTTACAAAGACTATTCTGCATGTGGTCTTTTGCTAACACAGTTGAAAAAGTACATATACCAAAGATAAACAGCACACAGCAGCTGTAGTTTAAATTTTAGGGTCTCAGCGTGCATCATATGACATCTACTTTACAACCAACAATATTTATAGGAGCTGTTCGAAATAGAAATGATTCCTTTTCTCTCACAGGTGACTCCCAGCCTAACAGGAAGCAATCTTACTTGTCAACTCATGTCATTAAACAAAAACCATCATAAAAGATGTATTGCAGCCAAGATGGTGTCCACTCGTAGCTCATTTGTGGGCCGACTTTTGAAACATGTGCTTCTTGTGTTTTCTCCCAATGTTTTTTTTCTTAGCTCCTATTTATGGATGTTGCATTTCAACCTGATCCATGATGTCATGAACTATTGATGCCTGTTTGTCTTGTAGGGGGCGAGAGTTCAGAATTCTGCCAAGAATCTGGGAGTGAGGGATCGCACACCGTCATCAGTCCCAAGGTAAAGCTGCAGCCACATCCTGTTTATGCGGGGCAACATCAGCATAGCAAATTTAGGCCTGACACATCGTTTTTCATGCACTGTCAATTTTGAGATTTTGGGCTATTTTGCTTCCATAACATGTCTTATTTCAGACTTGTGAAAAGAAAACCACAATACACATTTATGTGTTTATTTTACTACACTTTGTCTATTTGCATCTACAGATTTCTCCTGAGGATACAGGATATAAATATATATATATTACATTATTTTCTCAAAATGAGTTTTTTCGCATACTCTGAGCAAAAAACCTCCACCTTAGTACACTTACATACACCAACTTTCCAGTTTTACTCCTAACTATATTCTGAAGGCTTTTATAAAGAGGTTTGTTCATATATCATTCATAGCCAGATTTATTTAACATTTCTTTCATAAAAACATGGCAAATCTTTTTTTATGGCTGTTGACAGTATTTTCTGATTTTACAATAATGAATAATAAATTCCCTCTGTAAAAAAACATTTGACTTTAATATGTCAACAAAATGAAACAAGAGTTTTTTAAACTGGCGTTATTTAATGTTCACATTTCTGTTCTGGAACTGTATCTAAATAAGTGCATTTTAAATATGACAATGCCTTTGCATAGTTAAACATGCAATTTCCGAAAACACGTAATACAAAAAAATAATTGTCTTAATGTAATTACGGTAATCAACTGGGGAAGTTTCATGGTTATATCTAATTGTTACATGTTTTACCCTATCCACCTGTAGTTTCTTGCCTTAAATGATCATAGCAAGCTCTGCATGTTGTAGCTCATTAACTACAAATCACATACATTACATTACTGCTGGCCATTTTTAAAGCATAGTTTTTTGAATGATTTCCCACTCTCCAGGCAGCCATTTGTTTCCATTAATTTCACTTGGGCATTAAAATTAACTTGCAGAAAGAGAAAGATATATGATGCCTCAGTTAGCATTAAGTCGCTTTTATATTAGTTTAAAGTGATCTTGTCACATGGCAATGCCATTGCAAGCAGGGACCATTGGATTTTCTTCCTTGTTGGTGCTTTCAAGGACTGTTTGACTGCGGATGGACAGGGCTTGTTTGGATAGTTTGTAATAGGGCTGGCTCTGTGATGGACATGGCTATTTTTTGGTAGAGGTCAAGTGACTGAAGCTAGAAAGGACAGGAAACAAACAGTAGGAAAGACAAATAGAACACTCCTATTTTACTTCTACTACTACTACTTTCCAGGTTTAAAATGCTGGATGCTGAAGCTTACTTGAATATACCATCAATAACTTCAAAAAAGCCTCTACTCTTAAAACTCCACTATGTGGAAATAGCATAAATCAAATGTATATATAAATAAAGTGGTCTAAGCGTTCCATGAAAGGTATAAAATCAGTCGAAACACTTGTGTTATACTTTGGCAAATAGTCAGCAGTTATATATAGATTTTTTTCCCAAAACATGGAAAACTACAATGGCTTGAATACATGCTACTGTATTTAGTGTAATTCAGCTTTTCAGAAGTGCATGTATTTGTAAAGTACTGTAGTTCTGTGTATGTGCTTTTTGTGCAGGACTTGGGCCAAGTGGTTCCATTAGAAGGGAGCTTCCTGCACTCAGTAGCCCCAAGATGAGGACAAGGACTGCCTCAACCATTTGGCTGTGGCATATAGGCTTTTGTGTGACAGGCAGCCCTTTTGAACCTTTTAGTGAAATTGACAAATACAATTAAGTAGCGGGATGATTAGTGTTGAGACATTGTGGTTGGAGAGCAACATTGCTGCACTCTCAGTAGGTTCATGTCATAATTGTTGTGGTGTGACTGACTGCTGCAGAATATGGAAGTGTGCTTTGTGCATCATGAGACATGCTGCTTGTTGGCTGATCTGTAGATGAAAGGGGACAGTGTGAGTTTACCCTACAGCCATTTCTTATCAAGACCAAAATATATGAGTGGTGCAATTGATTATTTAAACTGCAGCCGTGCTGTATTAGGATGCAAGAAATACAGCTGATTGTACTGAAAATTGCACCATGCATATGGCTTCTGTACATTTTAGAAGTCATATTTTTTTAAAACTACCCTCATGAATGCTACCAAGCTATAGTATAAAGAGTTTATTTTGTATCAACAACACTTGTGAAGGTAAAAGCTAGTGTCATTTTTACTGTTTGAACGTAGTTAATGTTGTTTGACTTTGTAGCACAAAGCTGTATATGGGCTGCTAAGGATAATTATTTTTCCAGTGGTGACAGTTTTCTTCGTAAGACTGCAGCCTTAATTTCTGGTTATACTTCCTTTGCACCAAACAAAGACCTGTTGCCGGGGGAAGTGGCATTTCTCAACAGATCATTGCTTTGTGTTCACCCACTATATAATTAAATGCCATTTTGCGTGTATGTTTCTCTGATTAGGTTGTACAAGCTGTGTCAACCTCCCCCCCCTGATGGTGACCCATAATAAACTGCATCCAGGAACATGCTGAAGATGCTTTGAGTCCTTCCTCCACCCATGAAGGATCAACCTAATAAAAGACAGTTATTGGGTCCATTTTTATATGTCCACAGTAGCTGCCTGATGTGTAAATAGAATTTTAAAACCGTAAATAGTATTTTTAATACTTAATATTTTTCATATAATGCATCTGACAAGACAATGACTCAGTGAAAAAAATATACCCTGTATACCGTGAGAATGCAGTTCAATTAGCCCAATGAAATGGAATGAATCCCATCATTTTACTGTCTGCATATTATTGGCTGAAAATTATGTTTTTCATGAGGGACATTTGCATTTCATGTTATTAGTTTAATTTGCATATGAAATAAGTAAGATAATATTGATAAAAACGATATTTGGCTTTGCATTATGTTCACAATAGCCAATAATTTGTCTGCTTCTCTTCAACTCTGACTATGCTTTATCGATTATCTCAGTATTGGATAACCATATGATTGTGTGTTTTGTACGTTCCTCAACGTGTTTATTTGCTTGTAAATATACATATGAAGTGTCTGAATGTGTCAAAAGATTCATGCCCTTGTTCCCATTGTGTTTGGATTACATGCATGCACGTGAAGGTTTTCAATGGTTTATCAGTATTAACATAACAGGTTTTTGGAGGTAGAGCTATGAGATATATTCTGTTATTTCACATTGACAGTACTCAGGATTAAAGTGTCTCTCTGTGTTACTTATCTGATGTATCATTGTAGATTAATGTCTAGCTCACTAGTATGCAAACAAACAAGTGGTAATAAACTGCACCAATAAGCTCCTTAGTGCTTCCTATACTGTATGTCTTTGTTACATCCATGTAAAAAAAAAAATTGCTGCAGATTTTCTTTGAAAACACTACGAAAATGCTGTCATGTATACAGTATGTAAACCATATATTAAAACTGATAACAATGGATGGAGACTTGGAAATGACCTTTTTTATATGCCACCAACCAGTTGTTAAAATGTGTTACAGTACTTTGGTAACCATTTATTTTGGTATCTTACTCTGTGACCTTTTGGTTTTTAGTCACTGTTTCATTGTTATTAAATTAATTACATATTTAAAAAATAAAATAAAAGGACTTTCAACTTTGCTTCCGGTAATTAGCAGAATGCACTGCACCTGTGTTAATCGCTGGCAGTGCACGTGCACGTGAAGCGAGCGTTCAGGTACAGTAGTCATACTTGCGGTGAACACCGAGGGCAAGGCTGAGCCCGGCGGATAAATGGGAGTGGCGGTGGCGCCGTTAACTGCTGGTAGCCAGTGAGCGGAAGATTTGTAATCTCTGTCGCCGAGCTGCCCTGCCATTGGCTTTTACGGGGAAGCTGCCGCCAGAGAGTCAGTGAGGCGACAAACTGGGAATGGTCCCGGGCTGAGTCTCCACAATGAGCCGGGCTCATAGCCTTGACTTGACGCAAACCGTCTGAACTCAACGTGGCTCCGCTGCAGCCACACTACACTTGGGACATTTTGCATATTTTAGTCGCCGAGACGCTTTTTGAAGGACGACTGACATCGCCTCACCTTATGATTTCATTCCGCTAAAGCTCTTGCGAGGCACAACAGTTTCTTCATGGCGTCTCCACAACAGTCAAGAATTCAGTCGTATCTGGAGAAGAATAAAATCGGACCCTTGTTTGAGGTGAGTGAGAACTCTGAAGTTGTTGGCGACCAATTTAAAGGACCATTGCTTTGCACTAGACTGCATTAATCTGCTTCTATATTGTGCTTAATGATGAGCGCACATCTGCAATGTGAGCTCTCACACTGGAGTAAAAGAGGATATATTGAACTGGGCATACACATGCACTGTAGATGTTAAAGCAATCGGCTGGTAAACCATTTATTTCTATGCACTCTATTCCTGAAACGTCCCACTGCGCTCCGTCTATGAGATACTGTAGTGGAACATGTATTGGTTGCTGTGTTTGTCATCACATTTCCATGCTCTGACTTTCCATCTGTAGCCTGCCATGCTACTGCCTGACTCGACATTGTTACAGTTAGTTGAAGTCAGGGCCACTCAGAGAAGCCAGTTGTAATTCATATTGCACATCAGGGTTGGCTTTACTGTGCGTTCTGCTATAGTGGACACAGCCTAACTACCTGCCTTTTTGCCTGTTTGTCAGTCAGGGATCTGTGTCCCGATCTGTGTCCCGCCGTATTCTCAGTGTGGCATCGAAGCACCCAGGGGAGAGCATGACTTCATCCTTTGCTATTGGATTTCTTGCTGAAAGCAGGACCACACAGGTGTGTGAGGCATTGTCAGAGTAAAGATGGAAAGACAGACAAAACATCCAGCTGAACCGGCTTTTGCCTGAGATGCAGCAGATCTGTGACTCTTGCTGACTGGGAAGTCAACTGTATTATCACCATGAAATACAAGCCTGTGGATACAGTACTGTAGTATGACGTGTACTGTATTTATGGCAAAGCAATATTCATATGCACGTGTGTTTCGCAAAGTGCTGACATTTCACTTCTGTGCTTCTGCTGGACATGTAGTAGAACACACAAACACGGGCTGCATGTAAAACAGATGTAAGAGCAGCAGAGAGGCTTGTTTCAGCACCATGGACAGAGACTCATGGCGAACATGCATTTAGCCAGCGATGAAGACAGGAGATTACTTACTGTGAGGCCACACCAGTCACTGGGGCTCAACTGCATAATAATAGTCCTCTGTGTGCTCTCTCTGTTTGTTTTTCCTCCCTCCATCTTCGTCTTCCACCTGTCTCCTTTTCTGTTATCTACCTCACTTTGTGTTTCTCTTTATTCTTGGCTCTTTGGACAATGTAATGCTTTCTCCTGTATGTGACAATTGAAGATGATTAAAGCAAAGTGTTTAAAGGTGATGCTTGTGGTTATAAAAACCCTGTGTTCCAAAGATTGAGTTTATATGGTAAAGCATTTACCTGCTATTGCAGCCTAAAGTGTGCCCTTAAGGCCAACACAGTCAGATAATTGCTTGAGTTGTTCACAGTATTTAGACTGTTAATGGTGAATTGTGAGGCTGCGTTTTGCAGTGTAGATTTTTAGGCAAAACTGGCAGGTTTGGAAAGGTAGTAAGAGGAGAATATATGAAAACTCTCCTGGGTCTGCCAATCTCCTCATGAGAAAATGATTTAGCTGCTACCTTGGTGTTGCGCATGATAAGCTTTGGCCATTTCATTGTTGTCCCAAAGAAAACCCATCCATGTGCATTCAGTTGTGAAGAACCAAGCTTTTCCTTTCATGAGAAGAATCCAGGAAGAGAGATCGGATCTTCTGGTAATTTTCTTTTTGATCACATTTAGAGAATTGGCACAGCAGCAGAAGTAGTAATACAGCTGTTCGGCTACACTGCTTGAACAAAAAAAGCTGAAAATTTGATTGCCATTCAAACATGAGTACAACAGAGGTAAAACGTGTCTGTTAAATGACACAAAGCAATTTACGAATACAAGAGCACAATGTAGAAATATAAGTACAGGGCCCCTGGGTAGCTCACCTGGTAGGGCAGGCACTCATATACAGAGGTTTACTCCTTGACGCAGCGGCCGCGTGTTCGACTCCAAAGAAATATGTACAGTTTGTTACAAAGCATATTACAATACCAAACGCAGCAACATTGTGACAATGTGATGGTATAAAATAAGGATTTTGGGCTTCAACTGAACCAAAACCGATATAATTTCAATAATTAAGGCATGATGGTAATTGGACAGTATACGCAGTCCAGTAAATTACATTTTCTGCAGAAAAGAATAAATGGATCGTCTCCCACTGATCTGGTTGGTTTACATGTGAGCAGGAAAACCGTAATCATTCTCAGTATTTATTGAAAAGGTTGTCTTCCTGTTTTATTTTTGCTGAAATACATTTTATTCCTTGAGGGGCCTTTACAAACACTCTTAAGCAAGTGTACACGTATGTCATTCAGTATCTAAGATATGAGACCCATGTTAAGTATACCCTGTTTTTTTTTTTTTTTTAGTTCCTGTTGTGTAAACACCACCTAGATGTAAATGTCTTTTACCCCGAACTCTTCTTCCTCTTCATTTCTCCCTCATCTGCAAAGCCTCATCACTTCTTCCTCACACCCAACACATAGCTGCAGCATTAAACAGTCTGTAACAGCGAGCGGGGGTTCATTTACTCACTCTAATGAGACACAGCTTATGATTTGCCATCAAATTGATTTTTTTTTTTTCCCCCGTCTCTAATGAAATGGTTGCTTTGCAGAGATAGCAGGCTGAGTCAACATCGTCAGAATATTCTCCAAAAAAGTGAAGCAGCCTTTCATAATAATTGAAGTAACTGCACTCCAGATTATTGTCAGCCACATGCCTATTTTGATAAATTGATATTCTTTTAAACACCTACTCTTTTCCAGTCACTTAACAGTTGTAGTGCAGTGGGACCTTTTACATTTTTGTGTTGCATGAAGAATTGTAGTCCATATAGGAAATAAAGCAAGCTGAAGGCCATATGTTCAGGATCCTTTGTTAGACTTTGTTTAATACACATTGTGAAAAGATATAGCGAGAAGGTTTGTTACCTACTGCAACATACTAAGGATAAAGGTCCCCCTTACCTGGCATTTGCCATGGTAACAGGATCACCTCAATCGTATGAAAGAATTTACAGAATCCTTAAGTCTTTGTTTTCTCAAAGAGGATCTTTAGGATCTATCCACAGTCTCCGGACATCTAAACTCATGTAACAGGACCAGTAGGTAAAAAAAGAGCAGACTGGGTGCCTGGTTAGCTCACCTGGTAGAGCCAGGCCATATATAGAGGTTTACTCCTCGAAGCAGCAGCCGTGGGTTCGACTCCGACCTGCGGCTCTTTGCTGCATGTCATTCCCTCTCTCTCCCCTTTCATGTCCTCATCTGTCCTATGAAAATAAATGCCTAAAAACGCCCCAAGAAGAGCAGTCTTTGCTGTCTTTAACAGCAGACGGTGTAAAACCCGCTCTCATGTTTCTCCCTGCTGTGGTCTGTCAATCATAGCTTAGGTGATATAATTGTTCTGATGGAACGGGAACTGATGGATCATGTAAGTGTATCCTCGACCAGAAATGTCACTGGATTGAACTCTAATTGGTGTAACAGTCAAATGTTGAATAATAACTATTCTGTGGGAGAATTGGCGTCATTGTTCCAAGTCTTGACTTTCTCCTTTTAATGACTTCAATAGCTTGAATATATTATCTTATCTATTATTAAATGAGTATTGGTCTCAGCTTGGGGGTTGTTATGATTACTTGCTGATACTAATGAAGTACTGAATGAGTGTTAAACTGGATCTGATATTAAATATAGAAAGAATGTAAAATACAGAGATGTTCATAAAACATTAATACGTCAGTAATCCATTTAATTACTTTCATTTCATTTTCTTTTTTTCATGTGTATTTATATGTATTTTTTTGTTAAGACGTTGTGTAGTTACAGCCTCACATTTCCTTTCACATTGGAGAATGTTAGTTCTGCACAGTGAGATACATATTTTAAATCTATAAAGGGGAAAAAACTGAGCACTGACTGGTGTTGAATCTGCACTCGGTTTCAGCCAATACCTTGTGTAGGAATTTAAATCAGTGAAGGTGCTCTGTTCCTACTGGTGGTGTTGCTACTTATAGTAAAGGTAAATTACTTTGCTTCTCCCTATAGATTTCTCTTCCGTCCACGAGGAGAAGTTCCACTCCAACCTGCTCAGCTGTGTAGTGTTTCTAATCTGCTGTGCTCAGGGTCTCCGTAGTGCAGCAGCCGTGCAGTACTGTAAAGAGGTCAGTCAGTCAGGCAGACAGGCAGGACTTGGACACTAACACACACCCTCTCTGACCTATTGATCCATTCCCTTAAAAGGTAATTTATTGGACTTGGTGTCATTTGTTTTTTTTTAGCTATTTTCACCTATAGAAGCAGTATGCTCTTCCTGTCTCAGTGAAACTATCATTTCTGTGTGCATATAACTTGTTTTAGTATCTTTTTAATCATTTGATTTGCCTTAGTGATTGATTATATTGTTTATATAATAATTTTACTGACCTGCATTCACTATAATTCCTATACAGCTCTAGAAAAAAAGCAGGCATCTAGCTTAAAATATTGTTGACCTTTTGAAATGCATTAACAGAAACGCACAAGGAGAGAGGTTCAGTTATGCATTAGGAAGAATCCATCAGAGGTCTTGTTACATCTACAAACACAGATGGAAACATTTCTGTCTGACAGGGTAACTTTGTCATTGGCATACCTCCCACACATCAGGTAATAATAACTCAGCAGTTTCATCTCACTTGTGGGTCACGTTATTTCATTTATGTTTTACTATTCAAAGCGAGACATTTGCAAAACTAGATCAGTTATTACCGGAAAAATAATGACCATTTGATATTACAGTCCAGTATGAAAGGTTGAGGTGCTTTTTTTTATCATGCTACAGAGCTCAGTGGAATGATAAAGGCAGTGTTACCACCTTACATCTTTATCATGACTAAGCATAGTTAAGTCCATTGATCAAAAAATGATTTGTACTCTTGCTTGTTTATCATCCATTTGTATGCTGGTGGGTTATTATTGCATATATTTGCATCTAAACATAGATGCCCACTCTAATTTTTAATTTTAAAATCATATCAAAAAGCTGTGAAGGCTTTCTGAAAGTCAATACAATCAATTTAGAGAAAAATGATTTGCAATTTCCCATGGCACTTTTGTTATGACACCATGTGAAATTAGAAACGCGGTCTTTCACTTTTGTTGTCTTTAGGGAAGGGCAGCAAAGACAGTAGAATTTATATTTAGAAATCAACACCATCACAATTCAGAGGAGAAAACCAGTTTGTGATTGGTTAAACTCTAAACACAAAGTGCCAGACAAACACAGCCACAGTCTTCATCAAATCAATTTTTTTCATTTTTCAGATACCACTATTTGTTTAGAGACGTTGATGACTTGATATGGCAGACTTCTGGTTGTGCATGGGTTGATACAGCTCCCATTCAGGCACAGTCAGAGTAATTGCCACAAGACAGGCAGCCTAAGGCCATGATGGTCCCGGGGGAGTACAGGAAGGGTCGAAAAGAGAAGGCAAAGGATATCTGGGAGATCAGGCAGTGAGACGATGAGTGATGAAGTTTAATATGAGGAAGATTTAGAGCATGCAACAACGTCAGGTGAGGGCAGTGAGTGTGTACGGGAAGCCAAAACAGAAAGGGAGAAAGTATGGTGGCTGCGATGCATGCTAACCTGTCGACTAATAGCCTGAGGATGCTGATGGCTGACTGCTGTGTGGTATTGATAGTCATGCTGGTGGTGTGAGAGAGATGATCATCTGATATACAAAACCTTGACAGTTTTTTCAGCTTGTGACTAATAACTCTGTGTGTTTGTCCTAAGAGGGATTAATGTGTGTCTATGCACATGTACGACTAAAGGCCCTAACTCATTTTTAATATAAGTGGTGGGGGACAAAATCCACAGTCATCTTTCTGTGCTTTCTAAACTTCAGTTGTAGCCAATATGAGGCCTAGGCAGTCTGAGTTAAACAATTCAAGCGGGTATGAAATATCTTTGTGCATCCCTGGGCAGTGTTTCCTTGCATTTTTATACAGAACAAGGACTTCGGATTTTGTCCCACATCTCTTCCATTGAAATCGCTTTAAGAGGGGATCTCTGCACAGCCAGAGACAATTACAATGTTCTCCATATACACATGGGCATGTGAGTATTGTTGTAAAATGTGACCCTATCCTTCATGGCCTAGTTTTGATTGGTTGCTGTGGTGCCTGACTCGATGAATTGCTTCAGCCGTAATTTTTTAAAAGAATGTACTTTATAGTGTAATATAGTCTAAGTTATTTCTCTTGTTGGATGTTTTATTCTTCACCGTCATGCCTAAAAAAAAAAATTATTAAATATGCCGCACTTCATAATTCACTGACCAAACCAGCGGAGCTGTAACAGAGTTTATAGGGCTGTGACTAATGGTTGTTTTCATTATTAGATTTCTTTTTTTTTTATGATAATAATTTTGTCTATACGATGTGAGAAAGTTCAATACATCAAATAGAAGTATATAACAACGTTTATTGCACTGATGAAAGCTGGGCGTTTAGACCCCGTCGATGTGAAGCATCTTCATCAAGCCCATATGAAGATAGATGATAGGAATGGATCGTGTGTAGCCTAGACGCTGTAGGTGGTGCAGTACAGCCTGCAGGCAAATGATGGAAACTCTGTTAAATCTCCTGGAACATCATGAAGGTCATGGTGGTGATAGGGAGGTGGCAGAATTGCAATGATATTTAAAGAGTACAGTTTGGCTCCAAAGATCATTGGTCAGATATGTAGGTAAGCAGCAGTGACGGAGAAGTAGCAGAAATGTGAGACAAAAGCTCTTCCCTATTGGCAAAGCTGCATTGAAAAATGTACTTGTTTAGACCAACAAATGATCCAAGACCCAAAATTTAAGAATATTAAGCATTTTCAAGCAATGTGAACAAATTCAAATTGTGTTCAATACATTTTTTTGTCTACTGATTTATTATATTGTGCCCCCCCCCCCTCCTCCAGGTGACATTGCCTCTCCCACAGTCTCCTCTTCAGCATGATGCTCTTGTCTGCCTGCTTATTCAAGGTCTGGATCTCTTCCAGTTCTCTCTCTCTCTCTCTCTCTCTCTCTCTCTCTCTCTCTCTCTCTCTCTCTCTCTCTCTCTCTCTCTCTCTCTTCCCCCCCCCTCCCTCCCTCCCTCCAATAATGACCTCTTTCTGTATATGAAGCACATTGGATCATATGACTTTGCATCCTCACATTTCATTGACAAACGTCAGGTAAATCAGTGGTAGCCTGTGGCCTCTAGTATTTATTTTTTTTACACAAGGACAAGTCTAAAGAAAAGAGCTGATCAGAGCCACAGCGCCTGAGTTGCTATGTTGATTGCAGGTGACACTGATTTTTAACCAGGCAAACATGTGTCTGGTGTGAAGTGTCTACCTTCACTCATACAGTATATGGACACAGTTGTCTCGTCTCAGTAATTTGTAATAGATATACATCCTATCGGGAACACAGACATCTTAGGAAGTTGGCTCGTGCAGAGTATGTGGTGGCTTAGTGTCTCCTCACATCCAGACATCCATCCATCCATAGCTCCAACAGTTTACCAGGAGTCTGCAATGGCTAAAGTGGAAATTTAGCAGCTTGCAGGTTGACCAGAAGGAAAAGTGCAAAGCTTAGGCCAAGTTCCTTACATCACAGAGCTTATGTAGCTGTCTGTTAATAGTTTTTTTTCAATCCGCCTTTTCTTTAATTAACTCATTCAGTTTAATTCAAAATAGTGGGGCAAGCAGAAATACACAGACAATGAATTTACATACATGAAAAATAATCAAAAAATACAAGTATGACAAATGTTTTAGAATGACATACAACAAGGATTAATATCAGCAGTGTTTAACACAGGTCAGTGTATAAAGTGCATTTATATCAGATGGAATATGTGGAAGGATATTAACATACTGTGGAGATGAACTGAGTGATGAGTACTGTATTTCAGACTATTTCAGCTTTCTTTAGACTGCGGTTGTCCCTGATTGGTGGAAGACTTCTAACATCATTCCTTTACCAAAGATCAGTAGACCTAATCTCAATGACTTGCGGCCTATAGCATTAACATTACTAGTAATGAAAACCCTGAAGACTGTGGATGTAACTGGACCAGTTCTCGACTCCCTGCAGTTTGCGTATAAGCCTGGGAGAGGTGTTGACGATGCAAAGTTATTTCATTTTAACTCTGTAAAGGACATTTAGAACAAAAAAGCATTCCAACAAGCGCATCCCATGCTGTACATTCAAAAAACTCTCTAAGGGCCTCAATTTTATTCTCTGACCTGACCTGTTGTTTTAGTCACTGGTTTCTTTGTCTGAATAACTGGACTAGTTTACCACGTCCAATACAACTTCGGATGCATTCTTTTCATTCGCCCGGGGGTGGATGTACTCTACCGAATATACAAGTTGCAGGAATTCTCTTGGTAAGTAATACAGGCGGAGAGACAGTCAGCATTTCAATGTCAGCCTCACATACTGTACTTCCCCCTGTGCAACTACAGACTTACACCATTTTCGGTTTATGAATAAGCAGACGCCACCCCCACAGATCAGAGTCAAAACCTTGACTGTCAAGCCACGTCTCTGTGAAGGCCATGATACAAGCGTTCCTATACTCTTGTAGATGGTAGCCATTTGCCTGTATCTCATCCAGTTTACTACATAATAAGTATACATTACCAAGGACAACCGATGGCAGGGGGTTTTCCGCCTTGTGGTGTTTTTCAGCTGCTGTCAGCTGTCAGACAACTGAAACTTTCTTTGTATTACCTTCTTCCATTCCCACACGATAAATGTCTCTTTTGAACCTTCATAGAAAGGTTAAGTGTCTAGGGTTAAGAATAGATAATTACCCCATGAGGTTGGGAAGATTTGTTATACTGATAAGGACACTTGAGCAGGATTTCTCCCTATGTCCTTCAGTCTATCACCCATGTATGACCTTCCAACAGTCCTTTCCTTTTTCAACTCCTTTTCACTTTCAATTTGGGGAGTTTGTTTTGCAGGCATACAGGGAACATCAGTGAGAGTATCATGATTGTCATTGTCCTCGGAGCGAGTCCTTGAGAGCTTCCAAGGACACGGGTGTCTCTTGGCTGGCTGACAGCTTGTCAATTACCGCCACCAAACCAAACTGCCTGGGGCACACAGATTTCTCACCCGACAACAGATCTGCACAGATATGGACTGCATATCTCAGTTACTAATGCTACCTGTTGGGCTGCTTATAGTGCACTGATGCAGAGGCCGCCTCGTTATCTCTCTCACATACAAACATATGCAGTGGTTTTGCTGATGCAAGTCACTTTAAGCCAAATAGCATTAGTCTACTTGTATATAGAAATGTTGACCCAAATTTGAGTCTACATCTTACTAGGGTTCCTGTCAAAGGAAATATGATTACCAGTCAAACAGCATGGGTATATCAAACAAGACTCTAAATGTTATTTAAAGCACCTCATTACCATAGAAAGTGAAGGTGTCGGATACGGTTACTTTGTTCTGCTGTATATGTGACTTATATAATGTATGCGTATCCGCTGTGCAGATACGATGGGACCAGTGACACATTCCATCCTCTCCACTCCCACATTCAGGAGGTAGTCTCTGATAAACTCCGCCCTGTGGGGGCGAGCGTTGTCATCTTGGAGGATAGAGTTCGGTCCCAGACTGTGGAGATATGGGATTGCCACTGGTTGCAGAATCTCATCTCTATATCTCTCTGCATTGAGATTTCCTCCAATGATGACAGGCCTCGTTTCTCCTGTGAGGGAGATGCCGCCCCACACCATCACACTGCCTCCACCAAAAGGTGTTACTCTATCAGTGCAGCAATCAGCATAGCGTTCTCTGCATCTTCTCCACCCTTTGACCCTACGATCCAACTTTCATAGGCAGCATCATCCAATCCACCAAACATCAAACGAGTCATTGGCAGAATAAGCTGTTTGGCATTGGCAAAGAAGATTTGGCAAATTTTTCATGGGCGCAACCCACATACTCAGCGCTGCTGCTCATCCCACAAATGCATGTTCCTTACAAATGGGGCACCATTTGAAAGGGAACTAAACAGGCTTTCCAACGGTATAAGATTTATTGCCAAAAAGCATTATTACCACAGAGAAATAATCTATCAAACACAAATGTCCTTACTTTTTGTGCTAAGTTTATATGTGTGTGTCTTTGCCATTTTATGTTATTGTAGATGGTGGAGGACACAGAGGTGCACGGGTACATTAGCTCATTCAGCTCATGCAAAACACTCTACAGGATGTGCAATCAATATATGTTGGCACACAAGTCTTTTACAGTACAGACGTGGGCAGAATGCAGATGTACCTGCATGTGCTGCCATTTCTCTAACAATCCCCAGAACCTACACTATCTATCCATGCCCATCTGTCTCTGTAGTTTTCTTCATGCATCCAGCTCATGCCTGTAGTATGTATTACTCTCTGTGTGTGTGTGTGTGTGTGTGTGTGTGTGTGTGTGTGTGTTCCACTGGCAAACCCAATCACGAAAATTACCTCTCTGCAGTCCTCGATAAAAAGAACTGCACATCCCTTCCCTTTTCCCCTTCCCCATAAAAACTATTAGGACTTTGAAATCCAGCGGGACTCAACAGGGTTCTGCTAGTTTGGCTTCCTGTATAATCTACCAAATTACAACCTTCATTTATAGACCTCCTGTTGGTAGGTTAGTTAGTAAATTACCCACAGGAGCTACCAAGCAGTAATTACATCTTTTACGCCTTAGCATCGTTAGTGGTTTATAAATGTTAAACACAGGCCAAATCCATTGCAGTTGTGAGGACAGATGCTTTCCTAAACTCTTACTCTTGCTACATCAACACCACTACGTTTTCATATTCAAACGCAATTTGGATACAAAAATGATCTTCATCCACCCAAGCTCAGTAGCAGAACTGATCTCATCTATATTAACACGTGTGACAACGCATATCACATGACCATTCGCATATACTGGGCATGCACTTGCTGGTGTAAACAGGAAGCAGATTGTCTAATGTTACTCTGCAGTAATTGTATGGATATTGTGTGCTGTATATTCTCTTCCAGTACTCTCTCATATGGCTATTTCTCAGAAAAAAAGCATAATTGTGCTTTCTGAAGAGCTTGTAGGTCACTTCAACTTTATCTTATTTCTTGCAGGCAGAGATGCAAGGTTCGACAGTCCTTTAGACCTGCAGTCTGCAGAGAAAAATTTCAGCACGCTCCCTGTTTGTCCATTCACATGCTGTTTGCTGCCAAAGCTGCTGTAGACACTGGGGCCGGGCAGGAATGTCCCCCTGACCAATTACCTGATTAGCTTTCTGAGCACACAAAGTGCAGCCAAAGCTAGCCAGCTATAATCCACACATAGGCCGTCTCCCTGTAGCCCTCCCCGCCCCCTGGAACACACACACACATGCAGATATATGAGCATGTTCTCATGGGCAAATGCATACCAGCCACCAAGCATAGGGTTGCATGATTTGGTTTAGTTGCACAAACACATGTATAGAGTACCGTGCTTGTCACACAGAAACACATTACTTTAACACTCTCACTCACTCACTCACTCACTCACACACACTCATTTTATCCATACATTACTGCCAATTCACTGCAGTCTACTAATGAAATTTTTCTTCTCTGCAGTCGTCCTGAAGTCAGCCTCTGCTGCTCTGGCTGGCTTAAACTGGTCAAACGGAGTTCATTCTCATACCATATCATGCCAGCACACACAAACCCACTCACATACACAGACATATGGTCATTTAACTTCACATCAGCTTCAGGGGGACATATATCCCCTACAGTGCATCTGTAATAAAATAACAGTTGTCCTTTTAAATAACCTGTTGTCTGTGGGGACTTGGCTTGGGAACCCGTAAGAACCAAGTATGAAGTGTGGACTGGCAGCTGGAGAAGAGCCAGTTCACCTCCTTTGCACTGCCGTGGTGCCCTTTTAGCAAGGCGCCGAACCCCCTAAACTGGTCCAGGGGCACCGAACCATGGTTGACCCTGCGCTACCCTCTGCCTTGTGTGCTGTGTGTATAAAAAGAGGAGTTTGCGAAAACCGAGTGTATTAGGTTGATTTGCACGAATGTGTGCCTGAGTTGGCAAAGCACAGAGATAACTGATTAGTTATAGATTAGACATGATTGGCACATTTGATGTTGAATTCCCACCATGCGTGTGGCAGATTTTAAATTGGCATGCAGAGTAAGATGTGGCCTCTAACCTCAGCACCTGCTACTGTGACTCCCTATGTGCTTTCCTTCTTTTCTTCCTCCTGCAGTACTTTTCGCCATCAATCCAATTTGTGAGTCTGACCTGTGGACATTTTCCCTACCTCCCTGTTCTTCAATGAATCATCTCCTCACAGTATAATGAACTTTCTCACTACTTTATCTTTCACATTAACTTTGCACACTCTTGTCTCTCTTGATAACCAAACTGTAAAGTTAATGATGTTCACCAACAATTTTTAAAATAATTTTTTTCTCTAATAATCTCCTGGTAGGAATGAAATAATGGCGTATTTTCCCTCATTTTAATAACTTGATTATTCTCAACACTGAAATCAGTCCTGATCTGTCTGTCTCTATATTTGTCCATTTTTCCAACAGGCCCAATATGTTGGATGCTGTTCGTTGGATTTCTAAAACATCAGTGGAAACTCTGTCTTCATGCTTCATGACACTATTTTAAAAAAAACGCACAGATTGACCAAAGGCTGCAGTGTTTATTTACTTGTTTGTCCTTGTGTCTTGACAGACTGATCTGATTTTGATAGAGCTTGCTGACATGCTTGTTACTAATTGACACAGAAGGGGAGTGCTCCTATCTTTTGGGACGTAGTGTTGTCTTGTTTGCCTTGACTTTCTTTTTTAGGATATTGACCCTTGGTGTAGAAAATTCCTGAAACTACAGTGAAGATAAGGGGCTTATCTCACCATGTTAGTTCTCCTCTCACATACCCTCCCTTGATAGTGAAGTCAACTATGAAATAAGACTTCTAATCTTTGTAGGTATGGATTTTCTTTCTTCACTTCAGCATGGTGGATATTCCACTGGCCATACTCTATCACCTTTTTCTAGTGCCACTTTCATCTAACTGCTCTCTACTTTACTCTGCTCCTGTAGGAGTTGATGACCAAATTGATAACTGAGACTCCCGACCATCCAATCCCTTTTCTCATTGATCACCTGCAGACCAAGCAAGACAGCCCTGGCAAACTGCACAGAGCTCTCTCTGGCTCCGCAGCACTGTGGGCGCAGAGCTCCCCAGGTCAGTGCACACGGATGCAAGCATGCATAATGTACACACACAAGCAGAATGAGGCATTTTTCTTTCTTTCTTTTCTTTATACATACTACTCCCCACAATATACAGTATATGGTAAATATAGGCTCAAAGAGAGACACCAGAGCTTGCAGAGTAAGCTTGCCCTGCATTTATGCTTTCTAGAATTTGCATAACAGGGCATTCTGAGGAGAAATTGTGACTATCTCTCCCAACAGAAAGCAAAAACCCTCGAAGGGAGAACAGCAACTATGAGAAGCCATGGCAAATTCACCCAAAGAAACCGAAAAAGTCCAAGAGCGACCTGGCTGTTTCGAGTATCTCTCCTCCTTCACCAGAATCCAAGTCTTGTAAGTTTTTTTGTACTCAACACATTCACTCACTCACTCACTCACTCACTCCACTTTAGAATATTAAGCTGCACAGTTTTGATACCTGTTGTATCAGTTGTATCCCAATTACACACTCCATTGACTTTAATCTCCATTTTTAATTTGATATCATTATATCTAATTAAAGTTAGTCACAGTGTATAGTCCAGTCTCCCCCAGCCCTGCAGATGAGTTCATTATAAAGTGCCACTTTTTACACACTTGCTGCTGCACTGCTACACATTCTGAAGATGAATTGTTCACAAAGTTCTTGCATTAATGCAGATGAGAAGATTTTTCCAACGGTAACTTTTTTTTTTTTTTTTAGTTCTGTAATAAATTATTATAGCTATGATGTTGGAATGAAGTATGACACTCGAGACAATTAGGCAAGGTCAAATAAGGAGCAAGCAGAGCCATAGACTACTTCAATAATTTAACATTGTGCTCTGTCACTGCCAGACCAAGTCTATTTTAGGCCACAGTCTGAGCATTTCTCACAATCAAGAGGAAACGGGGTGTCGGGATGAGTGTATGAAGTGGGTAAAAGGGAGAGGGAGAAATCAGAATAAAGTAAGCGACACTCAGCACATCGAGGTGTACTTAAGTTCTGAGCGTTATGAGAGTAAGACGCCTTCAAAGCTACATTTAAAGGCAAATCACATAAAAAATACATACATAGGTGTTTTTGTGTGCAGAGCTCATAAAAAATGGAAATCAAAAGTCATCAAAAAAACTGCTGCTCATCATTATTATACAATGTTGCAAGAACACAGCCGTCATAAGAGGTTCCACTAATGCTTGATATCTCTTAGGCAAAGACTTGATGTGCTTTGGCCTCTCTACCTGACTGATGATTTAATGGGCGGCCATTGAATCCTTAACCCTTAATTTAGGGCTAATAAGATACAGCACAGCTCTTTGCTGCAGCAGTAGCACAACACACGGAGGACAGAAAGGCACTGTTTCCCGGAAGTAATAAAATATCTTTTTTTCTCCACTCTGTATTTGGCAGAGACATTTGCTGTGTTTATGGTTGTTACAATGCCAAGCAGCTTAGTCAGAGTAAACAAGGGATGGCAGATTGTAGCAGCAGTGCTGTCAAATATTTGCTATCTAGTTTACTGTGTGTGTGTGTGTGTGTGTGTGTGTGTGTGTGTGTGTGTGTGTGTGTGTGTGTACAAACAGAAGGGGGATGCTTACTCTCTGCACCTGTCATCATGTATGCGTTTCATTCAAACATGCATAAAGTGTATTCTAAAATCCCATTATATCCAAGTTAACATGTCTGTTCAGGAAGTGAACAGTGGTTAGTAGACATCCACTGCATTTGTTTAACAGCTCTTCATAACCCACTGGAATTCAAATTCAGCGTGTTAGAGTATAAGAGCGTTAGATATGGATGAACTACAAGTAATCCCTCCCCTATAAAATAAAATAGTTCTTTCCTTTTTATTAAAAATGTCTGAATCCAATAGTTTATGAATTAACCATCTTATAGAAGCTGAGGGACACTGCTAGAGGACGTGGGCTGGATGTACAGTATGTAGGTCATGTCCTGCTCCTGTTTTAAGTTATTTTGAATGTTAATCAAAGAGACTGACAGCCACTGTCCCCTGGCCTCCGTCCAGTGAGCACTGTGCTTCTGGAAGAGACACGTTGACTTTTCCGCCAGTATTTCCATTCCATTGCATCCTGCAGTAATTCACAACAAGTACTGTTTGGAGAAGTGCGTCAAGATGTGGCGTTTTACAGACCATTGTTGTTGTTTACAGAAGATTCGTCTGATTAATTAATCTGTAGTGCTTTCAGAAGATCTGACAAAAAAATGGTACATTTTATGTTTCCGTTTGTGATGTCCAGTGCCACGGTCCAACCAGTACCCATCCTGGGAATGGAGAGAGAGCCGAGACTTTGACGAGCTCAACCACATTCTGCAGGAGAGCAAGAAGCTGGGCAAGGCCCTGGAGAGTCTGTCACGCAGTGAGTGGCCACAGCTCGGCAGAGTGCACACATTACTAAGCAGTGCTTGCATACATTTTAAAATACAGAACAAAAGCTTACACCTTTCTGTAAATGTCACTGTAAATCCTGAGAGGAACCTGTTTCGAACAGCTAATCTTACAAGCCCGCAACTAAGCTTAGAAGCGGCCTAAAATGGGATTGTGAACTGTATTAGATGCTTTTTTGTGCTTTAAATCATTTTTTTCTCTCCGCAGGCATTGCCATCTCTGATGAGCTTGACCAGGTAGATAACAACTACACTGGAGTCTTTATAAACTCGTATATAAAGGACACTGGTATTGGGTATATACGGTGGTGTGGAAATAGAATCCTGTCACTGATCCCTCCGCAGCGTCGCTCATGCTACATCAAATAAAAACCATGTTTCATAACTTTCACTTGGCTGACAGAGCAGCACAGCTCTTTTTCTGATGATGAACTATCTCATGGGGGTGATATGTGAGAATGATACTTCAGTAAGCATGTCCTCCGTCTCCCTCACCCTTGCTGCTTCAGTGTGCGCGTCTACACTCAAAGCTTTTTTGGCCCCAATTCTCTCCCAAACACAATAGTTCAGTGGCTGTCCAGGCTGGAGAGGCACAGAGCGATTTGGAAATGATGGGTCTGGATAAGAGATGCAGCATATGTTTTGACAGCAACTTCACTTTTTGCTCAGTGCAGCAGTACATCCAACGGCCTTGGCTCTCAGCCCAGAGATTTTCCTTCTTTCTCTGTGGGACGGAACAGGGAGTGAATACTAAACACCTTCTCTGATCATGCAGAGACAATAGCGTTTTATGCTATCCTTGATTTAGTCAAAGACGAGCAGACATATCTTTGAGCGGGGTTGAAAAAGTGTGTGCGTGCTGGCTTTGGGAGCAGAATGGGAGGAAGACAGATCTCATACAATACTATGGTGCTTTTGAAAACTAAGAACAGACACTTTTTATTGTGAAGAACATAGTCTTGGTTATAATTACATTATATTATAGTTAAACATTCATAGTGTTAAGAAAGTTTTATAGCAGTTCACTGACTCCTCGCTTTCTTCTGTGTTCTTTTACATTTACATTTTTGTCTTTCTTTCTGCCCTCTTCAGTCTGTTGTGTTGCCTCTTATTATTTCTCTATTGCTCTTTTAGAACTTGGGAGGCTATAACTCAGTGGTGCGCCCCCGGGTGGTGGGGGAGTGGGTTGGTCGAGAAGAAGAGGACGCGGACCCACTGGCTTCTGAGATGCTGCAACCCCCTGTCCCTCGGGCTAAAACTGAAGTGTGCTGGAGTGGAGACAGCAGCCCTGCTGGGAGGTTGGTGATTGGCATTATAAGTATGTGTAGTCATCGATATGTGACTGTGCACAAGTGAATCATTTAAATGGATAAGTTTAAAACTTAGCAAGAAAGTTCACAAAGCTATTGTTGGCTCTTTAAAAGCGAGGATATAGACTTCTAACTGTGGCTCCTGCTGCCTGAGGTATGCCCATCTGAATGGTTTTGATAATCCCATTTCAAAGGCACGATTTAACATGCTTGCCATGATACTGCTTCAACCCAATTTTGAATTAAAGCTAACCTCATTTCTGTGTGCTCAAGGCCAAAGAATGTTGTGCTTGGTTATTGCCTGTTTTTGATGAACTGTTAAATTGTTTGTCCCCCTCTTAGGAAGGTGTGCGTGTGTGTGTGTGTGTGTGTGTGTGTGTGTGTGTGTGTGTGTGTGTGTGTGTGTGTGTGTGTGTGTTTGTGTGTGTGTGTGTGTGTGTTTTACTATATTCGTGGGGTCCAAAAACCGGGGAATACAGTATACTTGTGGGGTCTGCACAGCCTTGTGGGGCCCAAAATGCTGGACCCCACAAGGTTAAAGGGCTGTTTGAGGGTTAAGACTTGGTTTTAGGATTAGGGTTAGAATTAGGTTATGGTTAGGGTGAGGGTAAGGGTTAAGGTTAGGCATTTAGTTGTGATGGTTAGGGTAAGGGGCTAGGAAATGCATTATATCAATGACGGGTCCCCACAAAGCCTGTGTGTGTGTGTGTGTGTGTGTGTGTGTGTGTGTGTGTGTGTGTGTGTGTGTAATTAGAGGAGGATTGGATATAAAACCATAAATCATGTGCAGGCCTGAGCTGACATACACACACAGTGTTAATCTCATTAGGTTACTGTATGGGTGGATTATAGGGAGAAATCACTTAGTTAGAAGCCTGAGCTGGGAGATAGGGATGTGTGTGGGCTCACTGATGAGCTCTGCTCTGTGTGTGTTTGTAAATGAGATGGTTTTGTGTTCATATATGAAGAGTGTGAGGAAGTTGTGCAGCTGTGTGTTTGGGATGATGCATCATCCCTAAAATAATCGCAGTCCCATCTCTTAACTGGAGGAGTATTTGGCTCATCTAATAGATAATTTATATCCACTCTTAATTGTCTTTACTGGATACTTGCTCCCACTTCAGATCCGGTTTGGCGGTTGAGATCACTTTCATATTTCATAAAAATGACGACTCCGACCAAGTGAAAAAACTGGCAGTTTAAAATCAGCACTGCCCTCTCTTAAAATCTCATCTGAGCTTTAGTTGGCCATTCCCTTTGGTGCAGTCCCAACATTTTGTCATGTACCTGACCTTGTTTGTCTTACCAGTCCATCTTCCTCCCCTTGCTTTGCTATGTTTACCAGTTTTCATTTTCCTGTTTTGTTTTCCTTGGTCCTGTCCCTCATTCCAGCCCACCTGTCACTGCGGACCATAAGGAGAGCTGACAGGTGGTGGGAGCTCTCTGTATGATTGGCTGCAAAGTCTACATGGTTAAGTGCAAGCGACACATGGGAAATCAGATGCAACTGTGGCAGAAGTATATCCAAGGAAATGCTTTATTTTGAAATTTTGTTTGTCTAGTGGAATGGGACTTCCTTATCCCATGTCTGTCAGTGCAATAAACTGTGGTCTCTCTCTTCTTACCCTCCATTTATATATATTTCTCTTATATACTTTCTTTTAATACCAACAGATGCTGATCCCTTGTTGTACATAATAACAGGAAATATGATAGACAAAGGGGGAAAGCCAGCTACACCTGCTTTGATTTTGCATCTTTAATGACTGGGTTGTACTACCTGAGGTTGGTCCCTATAAGGGAAAAAAATGCTGACAGTGTTGATGCTGCCAGCAGGCATAGTGAGCCAAAGATTTTCATAGGATACATGGACCCATAATATGGTGCAACACATAAAAGTAATAAAACTCTTCACAAGATATCCAAACACCCTCTATCTCTCTATTTTTTTCTTCTTCATATTACTTTCCTGCTTTTAATAGAATATTTGTTGCCCCCCCCAAAAATAAAAAAAAAAGAGTATGGTAAGAAAAAGAAAACAGTGGTGCAAAATCACACAAACTACCTTGCCTTGCCCATATTAAAAGATGTTATTATTCCAGAAATACCATACAGAGAGTATGAAGAAATATCTGTCATCTTATGACCCTTCCCCATTATCTCCAAATACAAGTCATTAAACTGAGATTAGCATCAAATTAATACTCTTCTGCCCCTCTAATCCACGCCTTCAGCCTGTCTGATGTGGAAATTAATTCATCCAATAGAGAGGTAATGCAGAAGTCGGCCTTCATAATTGTATCAGTAGCTCTAACTGTATCGGAACTTCGGAAAGAGATTATTTGGTCATTTTTCTTTCTGAGAAATGAATAGAGCTTTTGGGAAAAGAAATGTGAAGAGAAGCATTTGATATCTTTCTATTCATGTATTGTTTTTAATTTAAACAGCCCAGGAGACAGCCCGAGAATTGTTAAGCTATATGGTTGCCATGACGCAAATTGATTCTGATGCAAATAGTCTATTTCCATGGCTGCAATCCTGTTGCCTAGGTTTATATATGGCTACAGTGCAGTATGTATCGTAAATGTTGTCATACGCCTTCATAATAAAATAAATAGTGGAATATGAAGAAAAATGTAAATTAAATTTAAAATAAAAACATAAACTTAATGGAAAAGAGCAGTATTCTTGTTCATTATTAGATTTTAGCAACATTAAGTGAATCAGATTTGTATAAACATTTTATGATTTTGCCCCCGTGCATTCCATCTTTGTTTAATACTTTGGATTTGATTATTGGCTCTCCTGCGGACTAAAAACCACAGGGGACGCTATCAACACCTTATATCTCTCTACATAATCCATAAAATCTCCTCAGTGCCGGCCTTTTATTTATTTATTTTTATTTTTTTTATATATACTCCACATCTTCTAAATACTACTGCTTTGTGCCTAGTGCTACAACTATTTCTCCGTTGCTCACCTCAAGCAATTACCCCTTCTTATCATCTCCCTGCTAACCTTTTTATAGCAGGTTGTTCTGCACCTGCATGGCACTTGAAATGATTGTATGGTGTTTTGTCCCACCACCATGGAACGGCTGCCAAATGCAACAAGCGGTGAAACACACTTTAAATGTAGTCGCACACCACTGAGGCACATGCAACATTTTGTACGGCTTAGATACAAGCCTGACAGATTAGGATGAGAGTAGGAAATTAATATGGGAACAGTTATTTTAAAACATGCTAATTTTGTAGGTATATTTCTCATTGGCTGAATCATCACAGATGATGATTCACATGCATAACAAATTGAACTTTCAAGTACTGTATAAAGGTTAGGGGCTGTGTGTGGGAAATAACCAGCAACAACTGATGTATTTTAAGTCATATGTTAATGTGTCAATAAATGGTGATCCAATTATATATGGGGGTGAAAAAGTCTTTTAGCTTTTAAACTCTTCAGCCCTGACTCCTCTTCTGCTTGCCTCCTCAGCCTGAAGATGGAAGCAAAGAGCAAAGGGCTAAGGGAGCAGCAGCAGCATCACAAAAAGCTCCTGGCAGCCATGTTGTCCCAGGACTCCTTTGATTTGGTCCATAGCCCTGTCCCCTCCGTCGCAGAGGAAGAGATGGAGGACGAGGACGATGCCATGGAGCTTCTGGGTAATGTAACGTGTTTTGTATGTACACAGACGCAAATTGTAAATGTGAAATCTTTGTGCAGTGCAATGCATCAACATGACATGCTTTCCTATGTACATAGTTGCATTCCATTGAATTCTGCTAATCAAATGTCATTGGTTATAATACAAGGCTGCTTCTGAGCCACACTGGCAGGCAGGTGTACGACTCCTCACTGTGTGTCAGCAAATGTGTGAGACCGACACCTGTTTTCCCATCCCACATGCAAGAGCTTGCTGTGTTTACCATATGTGTGGAACAGAAAAAAATTATAGCTGTAACATTTAATTTTTAATGAGTCTCTTTGCAGAGCAAATCTGAGTTTTCACTATCTTTCATGAACTCAATCTGTTCTGATATTCATAAGTCCAAATGTATTTGACTTTCAAAGTGAAACTACATCTCTTGTGCTTTAACATGTTTTTCAAGAAGACAAACCTCTGAAATGAAAAGATCAAGGAGATGGAAGCACATTCTTGACTATGTAGGAAGGACATCTAGATAACCCACACTACAGTGCTTGTATGTTTATTGTACCTTGTTCTTCAGGAACATGTAATAGTCTACTTTTTATGTAGTCCACTGGATAACTGGTCAAATACCGTATGTCAGAATTTCCACTGGAGCTTTGATAGTCAAAATAAGATAAAATCTCAAAAGCATTAATGACAAGTATCAGGTTCTAGTCCTCTTCTTATACACCACATTGCATCAACATTTATCATAGAGCCATGGATAGGAATCCCCTTACTGCCGTGAAAGCATTAGGTGTGTTGAGTTGACTTTGCGGCTCCAGCTGGAAGAACTAAAACGGTTGCTCTTACTGTGCTAATAGTAGTGCAATTACTTTCTTTGGCTGCATGCATATACTCAAATGCACCGTGTTCAAACATCTTCTCTGGGAGTTGTGAAAAAGCATGTTCGTAAAAAGGGGGAAAAGCACTTACTGAGAGAGGTAGACTGCATTTGAAAAGACGTGCTATTGAAATGAAAATGGTGGAAATTGAATGTAAGGGACAGATAAAGGGGTGGAAATTGATGCATACAGTGAGGAAAATAAGTATTTGAACACCCTGCTATTTTGCAAGTTCTCCCACTTAGAAATCATGGAGAGGTCTGAAATTGTCATCGTAGGTGCATGTCCACTGTGAGAGACATAATCTAAAAAAAAAAATAATCCAGAAATCACAATGTATGATTTTTTAACTATTTATTTGTATGATACAGCTGCAAGTAAGTATTTGAACACCTGAGAAAATCAATGTTAATATTTGGTACAGTAGCCTTTGTTCGCAATTACAGAGGTCAAACGTTTCCTGTAGTTTTTCACCAGGTTTGCACACACTGCAGGAGGGATTTTGGCCCACTCCTCCACACAGATCTTCTCTAGATCAGTCAGGTTTCTGGGCTGTCGCTGAGAAACACGGCGTTGGAGCTCCCTCCAAAGATTCTCTATTGGGTTTAGGTCTGGAGACTGGCTAGGCCACGCCAGAACCTTGATATGCTTCTTACAGAGCCACTCCTTGGTTATCCTGGCTGTGTGCTTCAGGTCATTGTCATGTTGGAAGACCCAGCCTCGACCCATCTTCAATGCTCTAACTGAGGGAAGGAGGTTGTTCCCCAAAATCTCGCAATACATGGCCCCGGTCATCCTCTCCTTAATACAGTGCAGTCGCCCTGTCCCATGTGCAGAAAAACACCCCCAAAGCATGATGCTACCACCCCCATGCTTCACAGTAGGGATGGGGTTCTTGGGATGGTACTCATCATTCTTCTTCCTCCAAACACGGTTAGTGGAATTATGACCAAAAAGTTCTATTTTGGTCTCATCTGACCACATGACTTTCTCCCATGACTCCTCTGGATCATCCAAATGGTCATTGGCAAACTTAAGACGGGCCTTGACATGTGCTGGTTTAAGCAGGGGAACCTTCCGTGCCATGCATGATTTCAAACCATGACGTCTTAGTGTATTACCAACAGTAACCTTGGAAACGGTGGTCCCAGCTCTTTTCAGGTCATTGACCAGCTCCTCCCGTGTAGTTCTGGGCTGATTTCTCACCTTTCTTAGGATCATTGAGACCCCACGAGGTGAGATCTTGCATGGAGCCCCAGTCCGAGGGAGATTGACAGTCATGTTTAGCTTCTTCCATTTTCTAATGATTGCTCCAACAGTGGACCTTTTTTCACCAAGCTGCTTGGCAATTTCCCCATAGCCCTTTTCAGCCTTGTGGAGGTGTACAATTTTGTCTCTAGTGTCTTTGGACAGCTCTTTGGTCTTGGCCATGTTAGTAGTTGGATTCTTACTGATTGTATGGGGTGGACAGGTGTCTTTATGCAGCTAATGACCTTAAACAGGTGCATCTAATTTAGGATAATAAATGGAGTGGAGGTGGACATTTTAAAGGCAGACTAACAGGTCTTTGAGGGTCAGAATTCTAGCTGATAGACAGGTGTTCAAATACTTATTTGCAGCTGTATCATACAAATAAATAGTTAAAAAAATCATACATTGTGATTTCTGGATTTCTTTTTTTAGATTATGTCTCTCACAGTGGACATGCACCTACGATGACAATTTCAGACCCCTCCATGATTTCTAAGTGGGAGAACTTGCAAAATAGCAGGGTGTTCAAATACTTATTTTCCTCACTGTATATGTGGACCTGTAGACGCATACTGTATGTAGGGGTACGATAGCTGGATGAGCAAAGCAGCAGTTTGTTTATGTGCTGCTGTACTAAAGAGCACTTTAGTAGTAGCTGTTAAAGGGGAAACTATGCTTCCTGTTTATATAGTGTGGCCAGATGCTCTCAGCCAGTGAGTCTAGGTATTCACTTTGACAACTGAAGAATAACAAAGTAGCTTTTTTTTAATTTGCTTTTTGTGTGTGTGTGTGTGTGTGTGTGTGTGTGTGTGTGTGTGTGTGTGTGTTCACATTTCTTCATGTCAGTCATGCCATCATGTGCCGACTTAGGATGGATGAGTAGGTGACTAGGGGGGTAAGGAGAGCATCTGATCTTGTTCTGGCTTTAGTGGAGGGTCTGAGAGCTCGTCACACTGTCTGTGCAAACATAGAATGTAATACCTCATGCCAAATTGAATTTCTTGCCTGAAATATTTTGTGTGGTAAAGCACTCTCTTTGATATCTGTCACTTGTTCTTCCACTCTGTCTCTGCTGTGCGGTTATCTTTACCTGCAGGAGTGATTCTCTGGAGTAAAGTAGCTTCTCCCTGCATTGTAACACTACTGCGAAGGGAGGTCATAGACACACATGCACACACAACATCTTCCACAAAGGTATACAGCCCAGAATTCATCACTTGTAAGATTTATTTCACTAGCAGCTATTTAAAAGAATTTGAATTGTTGAAAGGCGTATCTAATGCTGGGAAAAGTCTACTTTTCTACTTATAAAACTCAGTGTAAATACACTTACTTTCATCTAGGTAAGCTAACAAATGCCTGTCATACAGTACTTCTTTGAGGAATAACCACCCGCGTCTACAACATGGGCCCCAATTATAGTGCTTCAGTGTCTCCTCTGAGCTGCTGCTCTGTGGTGACACACAAGCTATGTCTGTCTTAGCTCTCTGCTCTGCTGTCACAGCGCCGAGGCATTTGTGCTTGTTAGCAGGATCCGTTCATCGGGGTCATCCACAGGGTCACATTTCTTTATCGATGTGTGGCAGGATGCACAAATTGGATCTGCAACAAATGATTGTTCTTATTCTCCAAGCTTCATATTTTTTTTAAATGAATTGCTTGTTTAGCTTATGAAATATCAAAATACTATGTAATGAGAAGTAACCAAAGCCGAAAAAGACGTCTTGAAATTGCTTTGGAAAACTGGGATTGTTTTTCAATTGCCTGATCGACTAATTGAGCATTAGCAGAGACATCAAATTATCTACAATGGCCTGGGTTCACACTCTGCCTCAAGATCTACAAGTTTTAAATATCTCTCTGCTCCAGTGATTCCAAGATGAATGCTGTACTCCATTTTATCTGATTTCGTAGTAGGCCCATTAGTTGTTGCTGTGAGACAGTGTAACATCTACAGTATGAATGAATTGATTTCATTCCTACATGTGGACCTTAATTGTATTTACTTATACTGTTCTATATCCCTTTTCTGCTTTGTGGTAATTGGAAGAAATCATTGAGAAAACAATACGTAAACATTTCTTTTTCTTTATGTAAGCCAAACACAGTTGAGGACAGCAGTATATGATGGTGATAAATACAGCCATAAAGCAGGATGTTGATGGTCTATGATGGCCCTCCTTGATCATAGCTCTAAACACATTATCCCCAGTGGCTTTTACACCATGGTCCAGGGCAGTAATTCAAAGGAAATAATGCAGCAATGTCATTTTTGATACTCTGTCGGGGCCTGGTCATAGCGCTCTCCGCAGGGACCTCCGCCACTGTGTTGGCTGTCACTCTGAGTGGCCTGCCTCATTACTGTAGTTGATTAAAGTGATGCTAACATGCCGCATGTGGGGGCTTGGTAGACTTGGAGAAATGAGTGAGCCTCAGGAGGATCTGTGGGCCTCGTTTAAAAAAAGTGTCCCGGCACAAATTCTGTAGCTCATGACCAAATGCATGCCAAAGATGACTGATGATCCTTGGCAGAAATGGTGATCTTGTGATAGTATATTGATCCCTGAAGGAGATATTTATCTTTTTCCTTGATGAAGGAGATATTTATCTTTTTCCTTGATGCTGTCCACATGAAGTTTAAAACATATGGTCAGCTGCTCAGCTGCACTCCTGGTGCTGGTAGGGATTTAATGAATTGCTCAACGACTAAACACCAGGCAGGGGGCTTGCTGTTGAACTTGTTAATCAGTGGATTAAAATTGTATCATACAGCAAATATTGTGTTGTAGTTTTTTTCCACACATAGGATTGATTTTCCAATTCCAAAAAATAAGCATTTGCTTAGGGTGACCTCTAGTGGTTAACATATGGTATTACCGCATCTGTGTGGAAAACCTGTTTGAAAGTATAGGGCCAGGTTAAAAAGTATTTCAAACTGTTCACTTATTAGAGTGTCAGATGAGTACATTTTGAAAAAAAAGTGAACTAGTAACTGGCAAAAGGTATGCATAGGTTTTAATACTTTGCAGTGATCGTACACTTCACTAATCAGGCAAGTATGATAAGACAGACCATTAAAATAAAGCTTTTGCATGCAGATGTCCAGCTTTGTGAAGCACTTAAAAAAAAAAAAAATATATATATATATATATATATATATATAATACAAATAAATCACTATCAAACACACTTAACTTTGCCTATTTAAACCAAAGACACTCTAATTCACTTTCACATATATCTTCTCAAGCATCTCTCTCTTTATACACACACACACACACACACACACACACACACACACACACACACACACACACACCTACACAGTTTTTTGTTTGGTATATGGCAGTCATCCCAAGGGAACATACTGTACGATGCACATCTGTAGATTCTCCATGTAGTTGTATTATCAGTTGAGTAGCTTCGTTCATCACACCTGCTAAGTGGCTGTGAGCATCCAAAGCAAATCGACACTACCCAAATGAGTGCAATTACATTATTGAGAAATGAACAGGTCCCATGGTGTGGATGTCATATTTAAGTGTCCAAACCTCTGAAGGATGAAAAGAGGTGTGTTTAGAGCCACGGTGAACATGAAACATATTGCATAATATCCACTGGGAGGCAGGAAAGCAGCACTAGTTTGTCCTACTATGTAACAACTACAATGTTTGTGAGAGAATAAGATGCGTAATAAAAGCAGGCTTAGAAGATACAAAGAAAGTTAGCAGCTAATCCCCATTTCCATATTGAGCAGAAGGGTTTTGCAGTCTGGGTGTCCTTTTGCCAGCACCTGGGTAAGGAGCTTATGAGAGAACAATAAGATCCTCTTGGAATGGTTTACAGTGCTGCTAGCCAAGGTTGTCTAGATTGAATGCAATTATAAAAACCAAAGACATGGCTTAAGGTTGACTTGTTTTGTTCAGATTGTTCCAAAAAGAGAAAATAAAATCAGCTTAGAGGCTAAGTCTTATTGATTCTTTAGCTGCTCTCAGGGATGGTTCTGTGTTTTCCCAGTTGTTTTCATTAGTTCTGCGCTTAATATTTGCCACAGTCAAAAACCATATTGAAAATGATATGACTCACATGTTGTTGTAGAGCCATGGAAAATGTCAAGATTCGAGCTTTTGCTGGGCGGTTAGACCACAGATTTTATACTGATCTGAAATAAGAAACAAGCTGGGTTCAGTGTGTGGGTAGAAACACCCTGTTTTTGGTCTTGCAGTGTTATTTTATGGTAAGTTAATGAGACGAGTTAGCCAGTTCCCGCTGTAAAGTTACTGGTCTCGTCATCCTTAGTGGAAGTATTCCATTTCAGAAACGTACTCTTTGAATTCTCAACATTAACTTTTGTGAATATGGGAATAGAATAAGTGTTATTTACATGCCTGTAGGCACTGACAAATAATAATTACAGTAAATGTATATCATCTACTCTGTAGCAAAATAAACTCAAGGACCCCCCCCCAGACCCTTTTTAGTATGTCGACCCACTCTGGCATGATTCCTGAAACAGGAGAGGAGGTAAGAGTAGCATTACCCACTCTTGCTGATTCACAGTGACAGTGAGGATTTGACAGGGACAGGATGAGCGCATAATCAAGCTATGTCTGTTCTTTGATACACACAGAATAAATCTCTGTATGGTGGATGAGTTACAATGCCTGTGTGTGGCTCTTTTGTTTGAGTATGTGAGTACGATACAATAGTTTTTTTTAATACAAAGAAGAGTAGGTTAGGGAAAGAGAGCCAATCTTGACCACCCTGAAATTGAAGTGAGAAATGTTCTATGTTAGGTCATCTACTGCATGTAGACCCCTTGCCTCTGAGGGTGGTTAAAATCTTGGCCTTTCAACTCATAGAAGCCTGAACATTTACTTAGTCCTACTAAATTACTTTCTGTGGTGAAAGAGCAAAGCTGTTATTAGCTTTATGGCAGATAGGAATGACAAATTTGTTGTGACGACTATTACAAATGGCCCCCTTAAGATTCTTGCCATATATTTGGCATTTCCTGTGAGAAAGATCTAACAGAAATGATGAAAACCAGAGGTGGAAGCGAGGGGAAAAAAATAAAAGTAGCAATAGGCCTAACTTCATTGTAAAATGATTATATTACAAGTAAAGAACCTGTATATATCAATATGACTTTCATGATGATGTGTAAGGTATTTCTTAGCCATGCTAATGGCATGACATTGATGAACCCCTAACCTTTCATCTAGCGCCACCAATAGGTCAAAGTTTTGACTCATCCTGTGAAATATCTCAACAACATATGCTACTTCAATTTGTCCAGTATTTTGGTTTGTGACCAAATATCTGCAAAACGAATGCCATTCGCACCAGTCTCAGTTGTACTTTGTTTTTAGTGCTAATTAGCAACATGCTAAACTGAAAGGGTGAACATAATTAATATTATACCTTACCTACTAACCTTAACATCAGCATGTTAGCATGCTGAGGTTAGCCTTTAGCAGTGCCTAGGTACCAGCTGGTTATTGGTAAACTAAAACATTTTTTAAAATATTATTGTTTAAAATATTTTTAGTAAACCTATAACTAAATTAAAAACTAAAACTGAACTGAAACTATATTGCCAGGTTAAAAAAATAATAAAAATTAAGTAAAAACGAAAGTAAATCATCTCAGTTTTAGTTTTTTAGCTATAATGTATCACTACTAAAAAAAGGAGACAGCATAAATTTCCGTCAACTCTAGTAACATATTGAACCACAGAAATTGAACGGACTTGACATGAGATGGCGCTGTGCCCTAATTGCTTCACATCGGACAAACAAGTAGCGCAAAGATTAAATATTAAACATCATGGCTATTCTCCAACCATGTATTTTGTATGTATATGTAGCTACAAACTTCTGAGACATTATACCTAGCCCGAACAAAATTAACTAAAACTACTGTAAAACTAAATATATAAAAACACACTAACTAAAATGAAAGTCAAAACTAAAATAAAATTAAAGCTAATTGAAAATTCAAAACCTTTACAACCTTTCTAGGTACAGCCTCACAGAGCTACTTATAATGTTGTAGCTGGCAAAGGTGGAGCTAATTTTACATTTTTTATGTTGGGTAGATTAAGCAACACAGTATATTTTATAAACTTCTTAATCTGAATCAGCATGGTAACTGGTAGTAAAGCTGTCAAATAAATGTAGTGCAGCCAAAAATAGTAAATAAAACGGCTCTTAGCCACTTAGTCCACCATTGTTGAGAACATTCTAAATATCATTCAACTTTGTGTGGTAATGTAACCTGTAGTATGTGTACATCCCTGCATGTGTCTGAATGGACTGATTGCAGTGCTAACATGGCTAAGAGCTGCCTGTTTGTCCTTTGCCTAAGGCCAACATTCAGACTGCCAGAGTTGCAGACAAGGCATGCACTTCCTGACGCCAGCAGCACCCCACCCATATACACACACACACACACACACACACACACACACACTCACTCCCATTGCCCCCTATTGCCCCCTTCATTCTTGCCCAAACAACTACAGACAACAGACAACAGTTGCCCTGGAAACAATGTAAACCAACAACAACACAACTATATCATTATGGTGGTTTGAAAAAAGGAGAGGAGGAGGTGGATGAGGACATGTATGTGCGTGGTGTGAGTTGCTTCAGCACTAAATCTTTCACTTGATGTAGAAGCTTGAAAGGGCCGGGTTCACCTCTAAAGGTTTCGCCCGCCTGATGGTGAAAAGAATGTCTCCAGTAAAAGTCTTAACTGCACCCAATTTGCCGCCTGTGAAAGTCTCTATGGTGCCGATGGATACGCTAATCGAGAGGCAAATTGCTGTGGTATTATGGTGGTATTACTGGAAGCAATTACCAATAGGCAAGTAGGCTGCTGTGATCATACCATAAATCTAACAGTAGTCATTATGCACAGCATGGCCTAATACCGGCCAGCGTACGTATCTCCGGTGTGCGCTGTAGATGAACTGAGCAGGTTCTCTGAATGGAAGGGAGCTGAATGGACACAAGGATGATGTATTGTGGCTCCTGTAGCCAGACAGAAGCAAAATATGGTAGATAGAAATACAAGGATGATATCTGTAAAGTGTTGTTATCTAGAATGACTGACAGATAAAAGACTTGAATGGGTGCATTGTGTTATCATAAGTTAATCGGCTAAAGCCCCACCCCACACACACACACACACACACACACACACACACACACACACACACACACACACACACACACACACACACACACACACACACACAGTGCTGTGTGCAGCTTAATCTTAAAGGATAAAAGTCAAATACAAAAAATAAGTTACATCACTTTTCTCTGGCTCCTCCGTTGCAAGATTAAGATTTAAGAGACAAATGGATAAGTTATAGACTTGATGTCATTATACAGTAATTGGTGTGTAATCAGTAGTGTGTGTGTGTGTGTGTGTGTGTGTGTGTGTGTGTGTTGCTGTATCTATGTGTTTATCACAAACAAACGGGGGAACAATGAAGATGAAATATAGACATCTAAACTCAAAGGAGATAATTGCTTAAACTACATCAACCTATCATCCCTTCACTCATGTTAACATGTTTGTTTTATTAAATTAAATTGCTCTTCTATCATTATCATCTCCCCAGACTCTTCTTGTACAGGCACATTTCAGTTTGATGGATTATTTTATTCTTTTAAAAGTGATTAAAATCATTATTTTGAACGGTAGATGGCAGCCTTTATCCTGGCAGACAGCTGTCTTGATATATTTACTGCATAATACATTTTTATACAAAATCTTATTAAAGCTCAAACTATAATTCAACTACATATTTCATTACATGCTCAAGTCACTGTTCCAACTACAATGACTGACATTGTTGCATCAATACATCAGGCTCTGCTCTGTCTACAGTGACGTCCTAATCTCTGTAATATTTGCGGTTAGAAAGTGACTGAGAGGAGGTTTGCACCAAGGTCTGCGATAAGACTTTCCACAGGCCTCAGAGCTGTGATGTTACCCTGCTCATGTGTGTCCCCATCTGATTCTGATCAGGGTTTTTTACTGCTGCAGTCAGAGTCGTGGAGCCTAACAGGCATATTTTTAGGCCAGAAGTGGAGGAGGGTGCTATTGAAAGCCGAGACATAATTATGAAATGTAAGTTGGAATATTGTTTTTATTACAAAACCAAACAAATGCGTCTCTGCAGCAACTCACATCAAAGATGTCTGTGTGACGACTAACCGCCGAGTGGAGGCTTTGGTGCTCAAAGCTTAATGAAAAACAAATGCTGGTTGTATGTGTGAGGGCAACGAAAGTGTGAGGTCTGCAAGTGTCACTGTACTGTATGTGTCGGGTTGAGTATGTGCCGTGTGCCTTTTATCTATATGTTGCTCACACATGTGGGTCTCGGTTTGAGTGAGTGGAGCTTTTGACTGTACAAGGCATATATCACTTAAAGATTATTAATTACAGCCCAGTGTTTCAGTATGTGGTGGGGCGCCATCACTGCTCATGAAAGAATGGAAAATTCAATTATTTCACTTTAGATGAGACACAATAACTCACAGCCTTTGATGAAATGCTTTGGATTTGGTGCGGAGGGTGATGATGAAGTGTGTGCGTGCGTGTCTCCCTGCTCCACGTGTGGGGTAGTGCTTTAGATGATTCCCCCACATACATCTGTCAACGTATAATCCAAGAAGGTGTATATTAAGTTATTTGTGAAACCAATGTGCTAATTATGACTTTTCAGCCCTATGAAGAGCAGCAAAGAGCCAGTCAGTCCGTCTCTGTCTAAACAAAATAAATTACATGGAAACTTGGAGAGAGGAGCACACAAACACTTTATCTGTGCGCTATGCTCTGTTCCTTTCTGGCTTTACTGTGAGTGAGTGATTGCGGCACGGAATTCTTCATCGCTCAGGCCTTTTGTTGGGATTGCATCGCTCGAATAGTTTCCATTTCTCCCTCCACCTATCCCCAGTGCAGACCCATTTTATTTATCTGCCATGTCTCATCGTTAGACAGGGGGAGCATGCATGGCTGCCCCGGTGCCCAGGGAGTGAAATGTGACGGGCTGACAAACGGGCGAGTGTGGACAGACGTTTGTTGTGTCTAGACAGAGGCCTGGGAGGCTGTCATGGTCTCGGGGTAAGCTGGTCTCATGGGAGATGCACTGTAAACGTATCATGGTGGCATTGTGTGGGAGGCATGCTGGCTTCTATTGTGAACACAGAGAGTATGCACTCAATCATATGTGTTTGACTAAGCAGACACGAAAGAGAAAAGAACACTTCTATGTGAGCATGGATTTTGGAATATGCTCATGAAAAGACAGCTAGGTGTCAAGGTTAAAAGTTAGATTTTAGAAGTCTAGGTTATATAATGTATAACAGTTGATTCAACATAATTTAATTTACTACATTTAAAGTATAGTAGATCTGCTACACATTGAAATATATTCGATTAAACGGTGCCCTCTACTCTGAAATATCAGTTAGTTCGAGACCACAAAAATCGATTTGGAAATAAGAAATTATTTCTGCAGTCATATTTAGGTAAACTGGGTAAACCCAGCCCGATCTGCCGGCGATTTGATTTCGCCCTGCAGCTCAGGCTAGAAACCTGTACGTTTATCTATCCTGCTTCCGTTACAAATTTGCGGGAACCAATTACAAACTGGCTTATCTACCTGGCGCGCTATTGGCGGGTTTAACAGGATGGCGATAGAGAAGCGACCAAGCAGCTTTTTGTTTACATTCAACAAGCCGGCCACCAATTTATTTAATTTATTTTAATTTATTAATTTTACTGTCTATGCCACCGAAGCACAGCACTCCATGGCAGCAACCCCAGTGTTGGAAAGGATACTTTCAAAACGTATTTCGTTACAGAATACATGTAATTTGTAACTTATTCCGTTACATTACTCAATCTGAGTAACGTATTCTGAATACTTGGATTACTTCCACATTGAATTGCATTTTATAAGTGTAGGAATGCGGCCATCACATACAGCTTACTAAACAGGCCTATTCTGGTGTGTTCTTCTATTTCAACTGGCTGAATGTGTACCTAAACAAGCGGATAGATTGTTGTATTTGTAGTCCCGAACTGCATACTACAAAAATCTAACCGCAGTCTAAGCTACCACGAGCTAATTTTAGCTAACGTTAGCTAGCATGTCAAACAGGGCTAGTAAATCAGCACATAGGAGAATGTAAAGTCGCACGTCAACTACAAAATAGCAAGATGACCGGTAAAACTATAGCAGACTACCACCTTTGGCTAATTAAAAAAAAAAAAAAAAAAACTTACTTTAAGATGCTTCTTTAGGTTGGAGGTGGAGTAATTTGGACGCTGAAAGGAGGTTGGTTGCTGACAAGCAGAGGATGCACTGCACAGTTATATTTTGTTCTCCCTGTTCTTTCTTTAATGTGAAATGCTGTTTGAATTTCCAAGATAGAAACGCATTCCTGCCCTGGCTCTGTTGTACCGGTTCCGACTCCATTGTGACTGATCACGCAAATAGCTAATTTTTTCGTTTTCATATTGGGGCTTCTGGGAAATGCATGGAGCTGCCGTCATTTATTCAGAGAGTGAATAAACTCGTGAAACAGAAGTATCGTCATGTAATCCATTGATTTCAACAATGTAACTGTATTCTAAATACTAACTATTTAAATTGTAACTAACGGAATACAGTTACTCATAATTTGTATTCTGAATACATAACGCCGGTACATGTATTCCGTTACTCCCCAACACTGAGCAACCCGTTGATGGCGCCGCTGTCGCTGCTACGTCACCCGGATCGTTGGTCTGATTTGTTGAAGGACTATCCAATTGCGTACAGAATTACGCAATTGAACTATGCCCGTTGATCACGCCTCTTGTGCAGTAGAAAATACAGAGCAGACTACCCAGACTAATGTTCAATCTTAAAAGATTGAGCTTGGTCTGGTGATAGCCAGACTAATATTTAGGCTCATTGTGATACAATTTGATCATATGCGTCACAATGTGCATGTACTTAAAAGCAGTCATTTACAATGCTAACGCCCAAACCCCAACCAGTGGGATACATTTATTACTTTAGCACTCCACACACAGGCCATCCTCAGAGTGTGGTGTCAACACAGAAATCTGTAGCCTCTCCCTCCCCAGTAGAAAGTTCAGAGTTAGAGTCATCCTCATGGAAGGCTCACATGGCTAAAATTCAGACTGCTGTTGCACAGATGAAGGGCTGCATTTACTCCTATAGTCTGCACATGGAGAAACAAGATGATTTTAAAGGTATTGACAGTAAGCAGCAACAGTACAACGAGGTAGTAGTTTGGGGCCTAAGTGCACCTTTACAGTAGTTGTAACCTTTTTTTTTTTTAGAAACTCATCTGTATCCACAAACAAGCATACACATGCAAAAACCAGTTAGTCTGACTAGGAGTTACTCTTCCCTTTTCATTTGCATCTCTGACTGTTGATATTATCTGGAAATGGTATCCTATCTTCTCCATATGGCAAAAAGGAGGAACCGTTGCAAGTGTGGAACAAATCGTTTTAGCACGACATTTTGTGACTCTTTGCTACGTGTTTCAACCTCTGCAACATTTCATTCAGACACGGTCTAATCTGTTTTCTGTATGGGATGCACTCCAGACAAAAGCTTTTGTTCACTTCAACAATTTTAGAGATTAGCTTTCACTTCCTTCAGACAAACGGGTCTTTCTCTCCATTATTGTTTCATTTTATATCGACCAGAAGGAAACCAGTCCAAAACACAAAGCGGTAGGTGAGGTGACAAGCAGCTGTGTACACAGAAGTCATGTTCTCTTTCAGGGTCAGAGCCGCTCGCTGTTATTCGTTTGCTATTTCATGCAAGCTGCAGCCTCGCAAGTGAATGTTTCCAAGTGTCAAGTAATGATTTGTATCCCAGGCTATGACCCAGAGAAAATCTGGCATACAGCATTAGTCAGTCGCCAAAAAAAAGGAAATGGTTAGAAGTGGGATTGGACGAAGAGAAAAGAGGAAAAGGTAAAGGCCCAAACTCAAGCAGTTCCCACGACCAGCAAATTGCTGGTGGCTCTCTCTGTCCCCACCCCCTCCAATGCATACCGTGATGAATGGGACACTTAATATTGCCCTGCTTAAGGGTATTACTGGAATGTATCTGTCCTCCACATAACACTAAAACAACTCATTCTTAGACGGCCTGGACACGATGTGAGTGACATGACTGATGTCAGTGATCAACGTGAGAAAAGCAGGACACTTCCTGACTTTGTTAAAGGTCTTGAATAGACATATTGATTTAGATCTTTTGCCAACAGTTTTTGGTGTTAAACACTATAATGTAGGCGGAACTACTGTAGTTAACCCTTGTGTTTTCCTCGGGTCAAATTTGACCCGTTTTCAAAAATTATATCCGTAATATGGGTTTATTTCAACCAAATTGCCCAAAAATAACATGACTGCATGGATGTACGTTATCTGGAACCCAGACAACATTCTTTATTACAATTTACTTTATTTTATTATTTTTATTATTATATACTTTATTATAATTACTTTCATTTTTAGGTGTTCAATTTTATAGCATTTGAAAAAAATGTTTTAAATGGTTTCAAGACAGTATCCTGACTAAACTTTGACATAAACCAGTTTGTGATCCACTCAACACCCTCTGATCTTAACTATTAGTCAAAATAATTCACAATTTCTGCTTTGTTTTGACTCAAAAATTAGGTATAATGTCATAAAAATTAGGTTTATTGACCATGAATAAAAAAAGTGTTGAAATAAGTGACACATTCTTTTTTTTTTTTTTTTTTTTTAAACATCTGAAAAAACACCAAAAATTCAATTTTGACCCCGAAAGAAAAGTTCATGGTCGACGGGAAGACAAAACAAAGGGTTAAGAGTACAACATGATAACATTCGTCAGTTTGGTGGCATTAAGGGTCATTACTTATTGGTCAGTGGTTTTATTTACTTTCTACATGTACATCAATCTGCTCATTGACAGGGTTTTTTGAGACTCAAATTTAAGAGGAAAAGACGAGGGAACACCAAAGTCAGTAGAAATCATCATTTGAGGACCATGAATGTCTGCACAAAAATTAATGGTGATTCTCCTAATAGTTAAGATATTTCATTGTGGATGAAAGCCCAGTGAGCCACACTGCTATCATGGATAAATGCACACAAAAAAACATGCAGACTTCACATTTATCTATTGCTATTATTTGTGCTTGTTTGTTTGCTTAAAAACTAAACCAAAAATCAATTAACATAATACCGCTGAGTGTATTGCGTCAGGATATAGTGACAAATTTGTGGATGAGATGGAAGCAGTGCGTTTTTAAACGTCTCATCAGAATGATTTCCTGACACCCAAAGGAGACTGGGGAGATTTTCTGGCTCTGCGCCATGCTGATGGATGGAGGGAGAGAGTTCTCATGAGCAAGTGTCATCCAATCTAATCCAGGTGATTAGTCATGCATTCTCCTCTTTCAAGGTATGAAACATATTTGTCCCCCCCAAACCAAGGGCCAGGTAATGTGATCCTTAAGTGAGTAAAGTTTCACTGTTGGTTTCAAATGACTAGACGCGCACATACAAAGACAGGCACACTGTACTTTATGTACAAGAGCAGAAACAATGGCAGCGAGAGGGGAGAATACATTGCATATCCTGAAGGCGCCCCCCCCCCCCGGTTATTGGCAAAGCTCCTAAATTCTTCTGGTCTGATGGGAAGAGCGGGACAAATATTGTTATGGTGACGGGTCAAAATGTTCTGTGTGATTCAACATGTGTTTAAGAAAGCTTGACCAGCAAACCTAACTAAGTAAGAGTGCAGACACCCACTCACTATTCATTCTCATAACACGGAAAGTACTGCAATATATTTTATCTCTTGAGGATGCACTCAAAACCAAAATAGTCTGGCTGATTCAGACTCTCCTCTTTGATCCTTGGTAATATTTAACGAACCGTTGACTTCATGTTATTCTACTTCCCTGCTTTCGCAAGTCTTGTTATTGCCGTGATTTATGCTTGCTTTCCCCATGATGCTAGTGCAACGTCTATTAAAGAAACATGTATCTGTGTCTTGATGTTGAACATTTTGTTTCTTAGATATGATGGCTGAAAATCCTTTTTAGTCTTGTATAACAGCCAAACTTTATAATTGTTCCATGTAAAGAGGACTTCATCACATAGGTACCAGCTGTATGTTAAGATAAAGCAGATATCTTAGAATAGAGAGGGAAGGCAGACCAAAGGAAAGTTTATTTAACATGAGGAAAAAGGACCTCTACATGTTACCTGTCTGTATGTAAGCATGTTCACATGTAACTGTTGTGGCTGCAGAGACAAACGGAGTAAAAGGTTACGATGAACAATACTGGCGTGTCTGAAACATATTGACTTCTTTAGAGAGTCAGAGGGATCCATGTGTGTGTGCTCAGATTATTTGCTCTGGAGGACACAGGGATAGATCAGACGAAACCCAACTTTCTGTCTTACCACTCATTTTTCCCCGCCGACTTCATTGTTCTTTGTCCCCTTTCACCCTCAGCTTGTTAACAGACCCTTCCTGTTTCTGTGCCGCCATGATGTGATCGCTGTAATCTACTCTTCTGCATCACTCTTCATAACAAAGAGTTTTGTGTTGATGATGCAAGCTTCTTTGTGTGTGTGTGTGTGTGTGTGTGTGTGTGTGTGTGCGCGGCGGCGTGCGAGTGAGCGAGCACAGGGGCTGGGCTGAGAATGTTTATTTACTGTGATGCGCTTGCTTGCATCTTTGGCTCTAAGCAGACTGTCATCAACGGGCATCATATTGACAAGAGAGAGACCAAAGTATGATTAACGACTGTCCTTTCTCTCTCTTGTTTTCTCTCCTTCTGCCTTCTCCTTCCTCTGTCCCTCCTTGTGTCTCTTTGGCTCCCTCCCCCCTCAGAGGACCTGGATGACCTGCGGATGGAGGGTGTGGTGGGCTTGGCTCCATCCGGCAGTAAGTTCAGCCAGGGACGCAGCTCCTATCATACTGAACCGCAGGCCAAAGTTACACTCAACATCTGCTCTAGGTGTGCCAGGTAAATGTTTCCACCTTCTCTTATCTGGTGACTTGAAGAGATACTGTGTTTTAAACAGCACAGTTCTGTAGAAATAGTTCAACATTTTGGGAAATTATTTTATTTGCCTTCTTGCCGAGAGTTGGATGAATAGATGGATACCATCTGGATAATCATGTCTGTCTGGTAAATATACGACTACAGCCAGCAGCCGGTTGGCTTAGCTAATCATACTGGACAAACTTTCAGCAACAAAGCAAATAAGTGTATTTTCCAAAACGTCAAGCTGTTGCTCTAAGGCTTTAAATTATATGAATTCAAATACATTTTAGCTACTGTATGTTTTTGGTTATTATTGTAATCTGTTTTGTTTCTTTCCATCATTCTCAGAACAGAGAATAATATCATATCTGAAGTGCATTCCGGTGTTGCTTGTTTTCACAAATCAGCCCGAGCACTGATAATCGTCTCCATTGTCACCCTTTCTCTCGTTATCACAGTTTTTCTCTTCTGAAACATTTCCTGTTCCCCCTGATCCTCAGCATCAGTGTAGTGCTCACATTTCTGAGTGTTGGGTATGATACCACAGGACAGGTGTGGGCAGGACTCTTCCTTGATGCCAGTCAGAGATAAACAGGTATCTGTTCGATGAGACGCCGGGCACACATCTGCCTGCACGGCCTCCTCTGTTTGGGGTTTGGAATTTGTTTGTTTCCTACTCTTCTTTCATTCACGCTGCTTATCAGTTTCGCTCCACGCACAGGCTGCGGGATGTTGTCAGAGGTTCTGCAGGAGAATGAATGGTATCAGTGGCTTTTTTGCAGGCAGTTTATTGACTGGATGTTTTTAAGCAAATAGTTTATACCTTTGGCTTATCATTGAGTCCCCAGGTTGGATCAGCGGCAGAGCAAAGCAGCATCTGTATCTGGAGTCGTTCTTGGCTCGTTGCGCTCAACTTTTTTTTGTGACTGAAATGTCAGACATCTGTTCTCCTTCTCTGTCTTCCTTTCTCCTTCTGGTTCGATCCAAATTCTTGCTTCGTCCCCTATAACCTGACCACAAAATCCTCCCCAAGTTTTATTGGCGTAGGAGTCATGGTCTTTCATAGTCACTCTTGGTGAGTGTTAGGGCCATAAACAGATCACTAAGCTGGAAAAGTGTTGCACACATGGTATGCCTTTTGTGCTATTCTGGAGACACGGAATTCTGAAATTAGGAGTGTTGGTCACATATTCATGAATCCACACATGAAACATGTGCATGCATGTCCTTGCACGCATACACACAATGCCTCTGTGAACAGGGAGTGGAGGCAGAGGTCAGGGAGCAAGTAAGGAGAAGGACAGTCCTAACAGAGACTTTATGCTGTGTGTATTAGCACTCTGTCTTGATGGGATTACCAGAAACACCTTTCAAACATGGCTCAATGTGGGGCCAACCTTTAAAACTGACTCCTCAGAACATTAACATATGTGGCACAGTTGGTGCCCTTGTGTTTCACACCTGGAGACAGACCTACTGTACAGATGTGGCCTTGCTGAAGTTTGAAACTTAAAGGGTTTTTTTTACAGTTTTGTGTAAAGTTAAGGCTCGAGAAGATTATGTGGATTCTTTGTGATATTATAGAACTCTCACAAAGATAGTAGAGTGTTGCTTGACCCTGTATGGATCTGTGAACACTGACCCAAACATTCCTCACATACCCGTCACCCCTGAGGCAAACACATGAGATTCCTGCTCCTTTTTTCCTGCATGTGAGCTCTTTTGGGTCAGGTCCAGCTGTCTGTGCATTACACTTTAGTTGCATGCACGCTGTATTTGCTACCCTTGGTCATCTAAGCGGTCAAACGAGACTGAGCCACTTCGCTTTACCATCTACCACCCAAAGCCAAGGTGTGAAGGCCACAACAAAATGTATTAATTTCCAGCAGCACCCCTTTATGTTACTGTGTTCACGATCCACCTGCAATGTGACAGGCCGAGTACATAAGAAGTAAATGAATTACCTTTAGACACCTTCCTCAGCCATTGTCCTTTTCCCTTGCTTCTGTCCAACCAATGTCCCTGCCACCAAACAGTCCAGTCAGCCTGTGTGGCTCCTAACCAGCTGTGGCAGGTCAGGAAACACGCCGCTTCCTTTGGCCTCTCTGTTGGTCGGTTGAAGTGTAAAGTGCCGTGTGGCCTGAGTGTTGTGGGCATGTCTCTCGGGCTATAGCTGTGGTCACACTGGCATTTCATCCGCCTCCTTCATACACCCGATCAGTTCTTTTAATGGCTATGTGCTCCTGCCACAAAACCTCGTGTGTGCAAACGCATCCCAGATCTTGGGCATAGTCCGGAGTTGGCGGTGCGGTCCAAGGAAATGGATAGAGCTCCACAAACCTCTTTTGGGCTTGTAGTTCTCATTAAATTAATTGCTTTCATATCAGGAATGCACTGAGGGAATGGTAGTCGGGACTTGCGGCTATGAGCAGCTTTTGTTCAGAGAATGGGAAGGCCTTGTGATAGTCATCTCGGGTACTATTAATGGTCTTTACAAAGACCATTAAAGAGAGGGAGAGACAAAGTGAAGGATGTATAAAGAAGTAAAGAAATAGAATACACTTTAAAAAGCTGTGTTCTGCTTTTACCCTCATTGTAGAGGTAGAAACCAAGAGGCCCTGCGGCTGTGACGGAATGCAGCCGCGCCATAAAAGCACATGGATTGCTTTCCTTTGTCTTCAGTTAATGGTTGTGCCTATGACATGGAAATGGCATGAAGTGAAAGCATTTGGAGCTAAAGTAGTGTGTAATTACAGTAAATATGGCATGATTTACAGTCGTTAAAAATATGCTTTAGAAAAATAAATGCTGTGTTTAATTCCATGCGGATGTTTGAGTGTGTGAATTAGTTTGAGTATAAAAGCAGTGAAAAGCCATATGCAGCATGTTTATCTTCACGTTGAGAAGGTTTTTCAATCACTGTTTGTCTTAACCCACAGTATACTTTCCTATCTTGGCGAAACTTAAATCTTTTAGTACCCAAGGAGACAGCCAAATCTCTCAGACCCGCTTCCATTTCAGTCCAAACAAATATCATTGGGGGGGAAAAAAGCTATAGGGGCTTGGAACACATCATGATAAAGAACGTTAACTGAATGATTTGAAGATGATGACTGAAGTTTCCAGTTTTGTTTCATCAGTAAGTGTAAGTTCTGAAACAACGTAATTCATGCTCCATAGTATATCTGTGAATGCATTTCTTTGGTTTCAACTCAACATACTAAAGACTATTTCAGGTTGATTTTCAGCAGGATGAGAAGCTGCGATGAAGAGATAGGATTTGTGACCACAAACTGACCCCCATTTCCATCTTTTCATGGCACCATCCCAGATTTTAAGAAGAGGAGATCATAAACTCACTAAACACTTCCTTTTTGTCTCATCACCTCAGACCGATTGAGACTCGCTTGTCTTTTCGTTATCTGGCATTCGATTTCTAAACATGCATTGCAGTGTTGTGGCTGAAGAAAATGCTGATTACAGAGATGATTTAACTCGACTGCCAATGTGTACAGTAGTGTATTTGTGTTGTCTCTAGGTTGCAGGGGGACAGTCTATCAGACGGCAGATCTGAAGAAGAGCACAGGCCTTACATATCTGAACAAGCTGTACCTGACATCTCCTGTAAGCACAACACAGTTCAAATTCAAAGTTCGTTATTTTTTACATTTTTGTGGTCTCACGCTCTGCTCTGTCCTTTTCTTTTTTTCTTCCTGTTTGTGTGTGTTGTGTGGAGCAGCTCCATTGCCCGGGGTGGACACAGTGGCAGGACGGTTTCAGGAATGCGAGGCCTTGTCTCAAGTGTCAGGCTCTGTAAGTGTCCTCCCTACATCCATCACCAAACAATTAAGATCACTTTACAGCCATCAATTACCATGTTGCTCTCTCCTCCTCAGCCTCTATTGTCCGAGACTGAGCGAAAAACCACCTCAAGCCTCTTGTTAAAAGGACAAGACCCAAGCAAAACTGATCCATCTTTATGCGGGCATTTCAGCTTACACAAAAGTTGATAGTGCTGAATAAGTGAAAGAAATCTCCCTATATCACTTTGCTTCCCTCTCAGGGCAATTGTGTGAGATCTGAGAAGGAATAAATGAAAAGAATATCTAGTAACGCGACGACAATTGAGGCTGATTTAGAGGTTTTATATAATAGACCTAAATATTTATGGATTATAGGAGTACAAACAGTTTTGTTCAATAGCAGGCTTGCGTGATAACCTCACATGCTTCAGGGAAGAAATCTATAGAGGCAGAATGTGGTACACGCCAGACTCCGACACAGGCAGACACTCACATGCTGTTAATAAAGCAGTCAGCTAAAGACGGCAGTACCTTTTTGTATAATTACCCCAAAAGCCGATACCTCTTTTATAATTGCCCAATCTAAGTTTTAGACAAGGCTTTTTACGGCATGTTTTAAAGAAAGAAAGGGGTTTGGAGCCGAGGCATTGCTCCGTGTGTGGAGCAGATGCAGAGAGGCTCCAGACTAACTGGGAGCAGACCTTTAGAAACCGAAGGACCTGTTGAATCAAAGCCTGTAGTCGCAAGTCTGAGGGATTAGGCCAAATACACTAGCCACTATCCAAAAAGTAGAGGGCCTGTGCACCTTCCAACATCAAACTGCCAATCTTCTACTCATTTTCTCAAATGTTTTAATGAAAAGCGAATGCTTGACCAGATGATAGACAGTGTCAATTGTATAACTGTCATGTCTAATTTAGAGATTTAAACTGATTAATTTAGCTTTTAGCTAAATCTGACATCCTCTTTACCACTCACCCTCACATCCATATTGAGCCACTATTTTGTAGCTGCTTATACCAAGGGACCGAACACTACATCTCCATAGGTTAAACCCTGTCTGGCACGCTTAAGAATAATACTAATGTGTCCCATATGTAAACCACAAGTGCAAATGACTCCTGTCATCTACTGTAGGTAATGTGGCTGTTTTGTGCTTAATTGCTTACGTTTGGCTGTCTTTGAAAGGCAATTGCAATTTGTAATAGCTTGTTAGTTTAACTGGCCCTTCAGGGGCTTGTGGGCCACAATCACTAAACTTTATGGGGAAAAAAATATTATGTTTTTATGAGCTTATTTGGAAAAAAACACAATGGTTGAAGTCATACAGTATGAGCAATGACTCTGCCTCTGTAACCAATTGTGTTTCTATTTAAGAAAAGAAATCCACTTATTTATTATATCTCGTACTTGTTTAGGTGTGTGTGTGTGTGTGTGTGTGTATGTATGTATGTATGTATGTGTGTGTGTGTGTGTATATATATATATATATATAAAGTGTGTGTGTGTATATGTCCCTTGCATTGTTAGAAAAGTGTCCCAATTGTTTATTGTGTTGCACTGGTTATTAATGTGAAAGAAAGGATGCATGTAACCTTTTTTTTTTTTGGTGCAGGTTTGAAAATTTTAAGTCATATTTAATTATTAGCACATTTCATCATGCATGTCTGTCGTTTAATGAAGTATGCCTTGCATTGGGCATTGACCTGGTTTGGGCAGTAAAAGATTGGGGATGTTGGAAAGTAAACACCGTTAATGGTTATCATTATTAGTCCGACAGGCCCCCTGCCTCTGCCAGCTCTTTTAGGTGATAATTGCCTCATAAAGGCAAATACTTTCCTAAAGCAATTGCCAGAGCAAATTCTCCAAGCAATCCTTCTATAGTTTCCTTTGTAAGTGTTAAGTGATATGTCTTAATCAAATTTAGCTCGGTGTAGAGTTGTATGTGTGTTACCATCATAAAATGTGCCCGTGGAAACTGTTCATTGGTATGGTAGAAAGAAGATAATTAGTGTAATGCAATGCCATGTGTACTGCATAATACAAGGCGGAGACATTGAAATGTTATTTTTTGTTGTTTTTCAACAGTTGAGTTTCAGACGATACACTGTATAGCTTTTTTTATTTGGGATTTTGAAATACTTTTTTTAATTACTTATTTATACTTATTTATTTTGAAGGTTCTGCTTACTATTGCAACTAGTTAGAAAGCTTTTGGTTGGCAGCAGACTGATTGTTAATATGATTGATTCAGACTGTGAGCTTTATAGCCTATGTTTATCTACAAGATTATAATTCCAATCTAGCTGCTATTCGACACTCTCTAATTTAACATTATCAGTTCCTGCAAAGAATCCTCATTTTCCCTTTACTAGTTTGCATCCCCTTTGCACTCCTATTTGGCACAACACCTACTTTTCTCTCTGGTTGTTCTTCTATGACTTGAGAGATAGACAGTATGTCATATAACCTGTCTTTCTGATGCTTGAATAAAGGTTTAACTGTGGAATTGTCAATATCCTGTTTGCTTTTGGCTGTGCTAACTCAATGGTTGGGCCAGTGAGCCTGTGAGCCCTGTATACAGTCCATAAAATCCATTAGGTGATTTTGCTGTGAGCCAAAACAACAGGAATTCATTAAAAGTTGAGTGTTACTCCTTGTATTCCATATCCTCCAGTTGCTATGCAAGCTAGAAGGGGCTACAACAGTACACGAAGTTGTTTGGAAAACATGCAGTATCTCTTGTATCTTACAGTTAAGTATAGTGGATCTCTCCCTGCATGTTTTGAAAGGTTGGTATTCAGTTTGATCAAAAACGGTGATGTTTTGGTCAGAATAAAAACAATCCAGTTCTACAATACTCAATGTTCTCTATCTCACACATGTGCAGATCAAATCCTTTTGCCGACAAGCTCCCATCTGCCAGGCTGTTGTCTTCTTCACTCAGACATCAACTAATCCCTCACCTGATTTGGCAATAGTTGCTGGGCGACATCATGAAGCGTATAGATATAGTCGTGTGTGTGTGTGTGTGTGTGTGTGTGTGTGTGTGTGTGTGTGTGTGTGTGTGTGTGTGTGAGATTTGCAAAGCCAGCAGTAGGTTCAAACCATGTTTGTGGTTTGTGACTGCATGCACACATCCCGAACTGTTCTTGTGTCGGAGGGCAATGTTAAACCAAACCCCAGATTGTGGTGATTATTACTGCTGACCACACACATATAGCTGCACACATGCAGGCTATACAATATTTAACTCCAGACTTCCATCTTCTCTCTTTCTGTCTTGTTTGCTCTCAACATGGAATCAATTTAGCAAGAAACGAGATCCTTGTTTGTTAGTTGGGCAGAAGCATCACCAGAGGGGTTTCCCCTTTTTTCTTTTTAGGTCTTTTAGTTTTGTCATACTAGGAGGGAGATTATACAACTTGGGTTTTGCGCCACTGACATTAATATACTCATAAGTCATTGAAAAATCATAGCCGCTCTATATTTTGGAGATGAAAAGGCATTCCTTCTCATCTCTTTGTCTGTGTAGATTAAAGCATCCAATCTAAGTATCCAAACAAAGGGGGAACAAAATTTGACTCCTTTGCACTCATGTCATACATTGTGGATGATAAGGACAATAGTTGCTTCATGGTGAAGGGAAATCACTTTTCATCACGTCATTGTGTCTCCTTCGCGTGTAATCAAGTCCATTTTTGTTTTGTTTTTTGCCCCTATCTACCATGTAGAGCCTTGTTGATTTGTACATGATTTGTTAATTATTATGGCACTCTGGACATGTTGATGTCTTCCAGGTGAGATTGTAAATACATATGCCTTCACCAAACTTGATGTTAACAACAGTCTTGTCTGTTTATTTATTGATGTTATCTAGATAGATGAATTGCCTGCAGACTCTATATATCCTGTTTGTTTTCCCAGCCATGGGACTATACAGTACCACCAGCCTCTGTTCTGCAGTCTCCAGGATATATGGTCCTGATTACAGTGTAGTCTTTCCTTTAGTGGACAGAGGAGCTTGAGAGCAGGGGAGCAATGCAAATGTTAAATTGTGGACATTGCTGATACGGGTAAATCTCCATATTTCAACTGGTCTTATGAATCAAGACTGGGCTTTCTTAAGCTACCACGATAAAATGTTTGCCCGGTGGACCTTTTTTAATAAAACCAAGGTGAAGCATTGACTTGGATTTCCAAAGGAATTATAGCTGTAATACCTTAGTAACAACTCGCAATATAATAACGATTATGAAAATGCACTTGGGGAAACTTAAACTGGGAAACTGTTGGTGGCCTTGTTTGCCAGAGATGAGAAGACCCAGAGAGAGTGAAGGACAAGATGATGTCATGCTGTTGGATTTGGGGGGATACCACCAAAGAGAGTGAAATAAAGTTGGGGAGGGGATTCAGTTGTAATGTTCAACCCGCCTTGCTTCTTTATGAGGGCTGTAATTAAGGATTGGCTTGTGGTGTTGTGGCTCTGCTGCCACAGAACGCCTCATGTATCTGACAGGCACAAAGATCAATGCCATGGACCCTGGGAATCATGTTCTGTCATTTATCAGAGGATAGCAACTTCACTTGTTTTTCACACTACCTCCTCTTTGGAAACAGACTTAAGTCCACTTTGAATCCTGAAAATCATAAAATGAAGAGCCTGCTATATCCCAGGTTTGTCTTTAAATGTTGTTGGAAGACCACTGTATGTATATCACCAGATCTCCCAGAGCCGTACTCTGTGTCAGCACTTTGTCAAGTCAACTCTGTATCTCATTAAGTGCTTAGCACATCAAATGATGTAAGTGCTGGCATCGGCGGTATCATAACTTATGTAGTGTAAACCAAACGTTACAAGGAGGTGGAATTATGGCTGACAGATTTTATTTCTCACCTGTGCTTGAAGCTCATGTGCACTTGGTTCATTGGCTTAAAGGATCATCTGACCACTTGTGTCCCATCAAAGGAATAAATAAGAAGATTAGGCGTGCTGCCATTACAGGACTTGGCAATCTAAGTCTCTCAAACAGGTCCATTTACAAATCATACTCTTGGCCAAGAAGGCCAAAAGAGCCCCTATAAGTGATCCAATCTGGCCTATTTTATAATTTATTTTCTCTCATATGCTTTGGAATATGATCATCTTTATTTTCTGCATAATACCAATATCGTGCGCTCTTAGGGAACCATCCAAAATGGCTGATTTATTGTTCCTTAACTGCTGATGCAAGATTTGCTGCTGTCAGGCTCTTTGCCAGCAGACTAGTGTGCATACAAGCTCCTATAGATTTACTGATAGTTAAACAAAAATGTCCTGAACCACTACTGACAGTCTAGCATCCCGCATACACTAAACAGAGTGCACTGCAAGCTCTACGCTTTCATCTACACTTGCTGTGGTTTCTTGTGTTTTTCTAAAGCCCATAAAATAATAATTGCCCCTTTTTTCCAGCAGATATGGCACAGATATTTCCAGCAATAGCTGAAAATTATATAAAGAGTTAATTGAAGGGTCTTTCTTTTAATGTGACTTTCTCTCTTTTCTGTTCTCCTCGGTAACTAGCGTCAGGCTGTCTGGGAGGCTGATCTGAAGGCTGTGAGAGGTGGGAGCTCTGTCGGGCAGACGGGTCTGCTACTGGGTGACTCCCTCTTTTCTAAAGAGCTGGAGAACATGGGCAAACAGCTTGCTGGTAGGCAGTTCTGTGTGGTGTCGTGTGCATGTATGTGTGCTGGGGTGTGCATATATACGTTTGTCTGTGTATTTATTAGTGGCTTTAATGATGAACAGTATGGGTGAGTCAGATCCAATATGTCTTTGGAATACAAAACTTAGTCTACACTGTACAAACATTTACACACACACACACACACACACACACACTACCGAGACTTATGAAATAGAAAGGGGTTTAGAGAGCACTTATGAGGAGTGGGAGGGGGAGATTTTCTTGATTAATTAAAAAACGATCTTCCTGCGAAAATGTGTCAAGAAAATAGAAAAACTAATTAAAATAATTTCCACATACCAGGAATTTATCTTAACTCCAGCTTTGACAGGTTTAATCAATAACTCCAGCTCTGCTGAGTAATTTGGAAGAGATCAAAGCTTAACTGTGTCAGTGACTGGTTTGTTATGACACATTGGAATTTGTGTGGCATTTTGGAAATTATTTTTCCTAATTCAGTTCAAGGCATATCTTTGACATATGGGACGTCTGGGTAACTCAGACTGCTTTTGTTGTCATGATGATCAAGTGTGTATCCACATAAATCAGATGAAAGCCTGGAGTGGAGGCCAGTGGGAATGTCGCCATTTACCATCATGTGTCACCCACTTGTTTGTTAATGCATGTCCTCCCACTCTGTTTTACAGCATCACTGTGTGTAAAGACCTTCACATATCAGACTTTTTTGAAGCATATTGGTCCTACTTAGTGAACCTATTACTGTCACCCAACAGTGGTCCCAGCTGCACCCGTCTTCTCAGCTCATCCGCATATCAGTGCGGAATTTACTGGTTGCCTCTGTGCTTACAGAAAAAAACAGCGCGCTGGTGCTCAGGAGGCTCTAAAAGAGGACTATTTGTGTTAACAACATACTCAGTTTAGCCCCAGAGGTCCTCAGATGGCATTCGTTTCTAGTTGTTTTACGCTGAGTTACTGAACATTCAGGCCGAGGGCTCTCGCCAGGCAGCTCAGTGAAGCTGTTCAACAAGCTAATTCAACTCTTTCAAGCCTTTATTAGCTGCTAATACTTTCCAAGTTTGAAGCCTTACGTTTCATCTTATATTGTTACCCCAATTATGTGGTTGTGAAATCACCCCTTGTCTGCCTTTTGTGATATTGTGAAGCTCATGTGCACTGAGAATCTTACCCAGCTTTTCGAGTTGTGACACTTTTTGATACTTAATGCAACAGATACACTTTTGGTCTGTTCTCAAAAAGTATTGAGGTTCAGTACCCAGTCTTAGTTGCATCATATTAGGAATGTGTACTTCTGCCCCTATTTGTACTTCATTTATCTATGCAAGGACAATGGTTAGTATTTTAATTTATTCTAGCAGGCAGTGTATTGTTGTAAACCTGCAGATGAATTACAGACAAGCGATATGTCATTAGCGCTTTGGTTTATTTTCAGAGGAGGGACCTATTAAAGTTTGCATGGGTTCTGAATGGTTGAATAGCGTGCTATGGCCTGTACTCTCTCACCACGTGCAACTGCTGCTTGATCAAAGACTTTAATAGATTAGATCTGTTTCTATTTCTTTGTGTCTCCTTCCCACTGTCTCATTTTCTCCCTGTCTTTCTTTTTTCCCTCTTTATTACTGAATCCAAATCTATCAAAGGTTTATACCATATGGATTTGGATGCCACCTCTTTGATCTCTAGAAGCTGTCATTTTATATCTGTGTCTGTGAGATGGCTTGTAGTATATCTGGGTTGATCACTGCACAGAATTTCAAAATAAAGCTGCTTGTAATAGGCTACTCATTAATGCCAGGAAGCATGTTTACAATAAAATCATGAGTGGAGCAACCATTTACGGAACGGGGGAAGATTTTCACAGCAAAAACATGTGGTGTTTATCGTTTTACTGGTAAATAACTTGAGATCAAAATATCAACTTTATGGGAACAGATTACTGATGAACATATCCTGTTTACGATATAATGATAACATCATTCGTGGTGGACCAGGTGTGGGTGGTTAAGGGCTTTAACTGGGAAATTGTCATATGTGGGACTTCTGTTTTGGTCACTATGTAGCTATGCATGCAGACTATCAACCAAATAACAAAGCTTCGCTATGATTTGTAATGTTTCATACTGCAGTCCTGCCACAAGCTGATGTCATGATATGCCTTCAACACCTCACAAAGTTAATTATCTTCCAACTTTCAATTAGTGAGGTCAAGAAAGGCCAAGTGGTAACCTGTATCTTTAGTTTTCCTTCTATTTCTTTAGAGAAGTAACATGTGTAGAAAGCACTAGGGTTAAAGCAACACAGACACAATATATACATGCAGATTATTGAGCACCTGGGCAAGGCACTAAGCAGTGTGCGCTCTGCATTGTATCTCGTTATAAAGGTTGACCTCCATACAATCAGAGCTGTTTAAGCACAGAAAAAGCAATCTAATTATGCATGTCAGAGAATGAAATGTTTTTGATCCCAGAAGGATTGCACACAAAACAGTCTGGAATAGATTTCAAACCAACTAACTAATGTCTCAAAGCCGAATGTAGAGTGGTATTCGTGGCTTCTTTTTTTTTGCATGGAAAATTGTTGTTTGTATAAGAGAAAAGCACAATCTGTTCAAAAACAAGGAAGTCAAGGTTTGTGAAATACTTGTCATGCTTCCTTTTGTTATTTAACGTCACACGTATACAGTTTTCCAGAAATACTCATTCCTGGTGAGTCATTCCTGAAATTATCCCTCTCAAATGATAAGTCCCAGACTGGTTTGTTGAATCCCAATTGCCAAGATTTTTAACAAAAACATAAAACATGGAAAAAATTACCCAGATGTTGATCCCAGAAGTTGGCAGCGTCACTTCTTTCACAAACAGAAATGTTTTTGAGACTACCAGTGAGGCAAACAAACGAGTTTTTGTCAGGAACAGGAACATTTTTTTTACCATGCTGTGCTTACTGTATATCAACTTGGAACCTTTTCTGACAGAGGAAGCTGGATTCACCACAATTTACAGGGTCTATAAATATTGTCATCATTGCCCAGAAGAAGGATTAAACCAAGTAGTCTCACCCACTTTAATGCTCAGTAAAGTTTGTGAATCATCAGTCTTATAGGACACATACTTACCTCCAAAGCACAGCCTGTGAATAGTAATACAAATAAGCCTGACTTTATCTTAGTTAATTTACCAGTTTAAACATTGTCGTTTAAATGTGTAGGGAAAAATAGTATTTATCTCACTGCCTCAGTTCAGTTACTATATCTGTTGACTCTGTTTTAAATATGAAATCTGGATTATCTCCCCCTTTTTTCCCTCCAGAGGTTGAGAAGGACCTGGCCAAGCTGGCAGAAGTAGGGAAGATGACCACTAGGAGCTCCACCAATTCGCACAGTAGTCTGCACCACACCCCTCTGCGTCACAGAACACTACCTGACACACTTCCTCTCACCAGCTTGCTCTCGAGACCTCAGTCTCCAGCGGGCAGCTTCTCAGGCAAGCCCTGCGGTGTGGGCCTCCCTCTGCTCAGCCCCAAGCCCACCTCCCTGGCCATGGGTCGGACTCAATCTCCCAGCAACCCTGGGAGCAGGACTCAAACCCCCAGAACGCCCAGCAGACCCCTGACCCCGACTAGTTTACTGACACGCTCCACCTTCAACCCTGGATCTCATAAAGAGGTGACGTTCAGGAGGTCACGGAGCCGCCCTGTGACACCCACATGTCAGCCCACACGTCCCCGACCGCTGCTCACCCCTCCTGGCCTGAGCACTACAGACAGCCTTGGTGCCAGCCTACGGGCCTATCTGTCTGAGGTAAGACCTGAAACTAAGAGATATAACTTCATCATCAAAAAGCTCTTTGTTGCTCTCTTTTCAGAGGTCATGTAAGCATTATTGCATGACATGGTTTCCTAACATAGAAAATGAGGAGGAGGCGAAGTTTAATTGTGGTCGCATTGCCTTCATAAAGTCAATTATTTCCAACATGGAGTCAACTATGAAGGCTTTATCACATTTACAAAAGTAACCAAAAAAAGAAAAACTGTAGAACTTGCTGTTGATTTAGTGAGTATCCGTGCTGAAACAGTCAGTTTTAAACAAAAAAACCAAAATGTCAAAATGTCTAATCCTTCAATTGACACTGTATCTTCCATGGCCGTGGTGTGCCATCAAATTCCAAATTTTTATATTTTAGGCATTTCCCACATGTAACATTTATCTAGCAATGAAATAGATTAAGTGCACACAGTGTGTAAAACATAGAGTAAAATTGTCATAAACTTTGGGTCATTGACTTGAAAATCACTCCAACTTTATTGTAATTTTTTTGTAAGGTGAGAGTGAACTTGTGCCAGGTGTCAAACAGGCTCAATGCCCAAGGAAAGTGGGCTGTAGGACATGAGAGCCTTTACACAGAAAGAATATGACTGAGGGCACCAGAACACACAATATCGCACGTGTACACACACACACACACACACACACACACACACACACACACACACACACACACACACACACACGCGCTTCATGTGGAGTTTAATGGAGAGTCATGGAGGTCCATACAGTAGGATGTCATTTCATTGTGGAAAAATGAGTCTGGCATAAAAGGAGAACTTTCAATGGGATTTCTTTCTTATTTTCCTTTCATGATTTACCTAACAGCGGCGCTGTTAAATACGAGACCTTTTTTGAAGGTTTTACTAATGGTGGGCAGGAATTTTGCAGTCCCTCTGTATACTCTTTGACAGTTATGTTAGTTGACACCTAGTGAGATTATCCTAAACACTAGTGCACCCAGTCTGCTTTTATTAAGGCCACCTGGTCCCATGTAGAAGGACTACAGGAGGCCTGTTTAGAGAATTCAGGAGTCCTGAACCTTTTCAAATCCTGGAGGTACAGGAGAAAATATGTTTGTGATGTTTGTTATGCTTGTGATGTTGTCTTTCTTGACTACTACTGTCTTGACTACTTTTGTAGTCATTTAAATGATTGTAGCTTCATCATTTGAGCACTGAAAAATAAGAGACAAAAAAGAATGTTGTAGGTAGCATTATTTAAGTTTTGCCTTAGGACTTTCAGTAGATAAGATTATTGTGTGTCAGTTTTTGAGATCTTTGACTTAAGTTGGACTCAAGTTTATGTTCAAGACATTCAATGTGAAGACAAAATTAGTTTAGATTTGATGTTTGAAATCTAAAACGGCTGAATGATATCTTGCAACTGGACTGAATACATATTTCTGTTCATGTGTTTCTCTTTCATTCACCACCAAACCTTAAATAAGACATGTACAGTAAATGCAGAGGGGCAAACAGACTGATTAAGATTCTCTAATACTAACCATTCTATCTCTATTTTCCTCTGTTTTATCTTCACAGAGTAAGAATTAACAGTCTTCCATAATTTCTGTTCTGCTCTATTTTTCCATATCAGGATGAGTTTTACCAGCAGTTACAGGCCATCCGACAGCCTTGGCATATTCCCAGTGACACAGACAGTGACATCCTGGAGCCTCCTGAACAGGATAAGAGTGAGTGACCTACCTTTTCTATTCCATTCCATTCTCTTTTTTTAAACCCTACATTTGATTGTTTATCATCTCCTCATTCAGGTTCAGTTTACTGGAGAGTTTGCTGGGAGTTTCTCAAAGCCTCTCAGTTGAATCCACAGTTCAAAAATGTTGGCAAATTGCCCCTCTAATGTTTTAACCTTCCCACATTTGTTTTCTTTGTAAGACGTGAGGCTCATTTCATTACTGTAATGTCACTTTACCATAGTGAGTAGCAAATGCAGTGGGCTATAGATTTATTAAAAAGTGAAGATTGATGTGCAAGTATTCCTTGTAAAATTTTGAGATGGAGCACAAGGGCTGACAGGAAAATCTCCATATTTCACAGTTGGGTGAAATCCTTGGGGGGTTTCATTGGGAGGAAACGCCATGTAAAATGTCCATTCCTGGCATCATGTAAGAGATATATCTCTATCAAGATCCAGTTGATGGACATAAACTGTTAAATTGAGTCATAGTAGTGGTCTGGCTGGGACACAGTGCAGCATATAACTCTGGCTTTGAACGTGACAGAATTAGATCAGACCTACTTGAATGTTCTGGTACATAAATCCCATGAATGTATGCAGCAATATGGTCGGATTGTCAGAGGCTTGTAGTTCTCAATCCACTGAGGTCCACTAACATACTGTCAAATGTACTATATGCTCTCTTAACATTGGTTTACGTATGGTGAAACTTCTCTGATCCCCTGAGATGTTTGTATGAATGTTTATATTATAGCTGGACTAAATGAAAACTAACTTATGTAAACATGACATATTTTAGCAGAATAGGTAGTTTTAAGGCCTGCTGTGTGGGGCATGAAGATGTCGGACAGAACAAGCACATTGAGAATTTTGTTCAGTCTTCCCAGTAGAGGGAATTGAAGTGTAACATTTGTCGTGAAGGAGATACTGAAAAAAAAATATTGGTTCATTAAAAGAAAAGGTTTTCCCCCCCTTGGAGCAGGATTGTGCTCAGCAAATCATGTCAATTTTTTAATTATTATGAGATATTTTGTCTAGGGATGGCGAAAGTGGAAAGCTTGGAAGTGGAAAGACTGTTACAATGCTCAAGCTTCATCCTCTGGGGAACATGAATTGGCTCAGTGCATGTAATAGAAATCTACCCATACTGTGGAAGTTGGAACTAACACAAATAGAAATGTTTGCCTAGTAAAAGGTCACAATGTCACCAAAATCATAATGAGTAATCCTCTTGGGACAGTGAAAGTCCACACTTTTTTTTTTAGATATATTTTGGACCACAGTGTTTGTCAAGGAGAAATGTATGACCTTATCACCCAAATGTCATGGTAATCTGGCTTGTGGTTGTCAAGATATCTTGCTCTGAATCAACACGTTGGATGGATCAACTGCCTTACCAGCAGACTAACAAACTTACTGGCATTGCTTTATTTAGATCCCACCACTACTGGGGCAAAAATGGAAGCTCTGAAGTTAATTTATGAACCCAAGTCCAAAAATTATATATGCCATGAATTCAGAAATGTTCTCAAATTAACTTAGCCTTGCTTTCTCGGTAAACAAAACATCAGCACCAGCTACTCAAACTTAAAATGAAGTGCATGTGGGACTCAAAAAGACAGCTTTCATTGACATTATGACAGAAGAATTTCAGTCAAACAAAAGATCAAGCAAATGAAAATATAACTCCTCTGACAAGTTCCTCCAGAGGGTTGTTGTTGCCAAATGTGTATCTTGCAAAATAAATGGATACATTTTCCTAATTGCACCTGGGGGGCTGCTCTAAAGCCTTGGCAATGGTAATGGCATGTTGAGAAGGGATATGAGCCACATATTGAATTAGAGGCGGCTCAGACAGGGAGAGAGCGACTGACAGGGAAAAAGAGACCCAACAGCCACAAGACGTGACAAAGCACTTTCTGGCGTGAGAGAGGGCCCACAGGACTGTTTGCTAAAATCTGGTTTGTATGTCCTTGTGTGTGTAAGTGTGTGTATTAAACGTGTGAGTGATTGCATTAGTTAGGGTAAGACATTGGAATTGTTTTCAAAGATCGTTTTTCCCCCTTAATCTCTTTAGGGGAATTTTTTTTTTATCTATAAAATAATACAGTTTAATTGCATACTGGCAACTGAACACTCAATTTACCACAAAGATTTTTTTTTTTTTAATTGTAATCTACAAACAAAGGAACATAGTCAACAATCCGAGAAATCCTCTACTACCTACTTACTTAGAAGTTTTCCAAATTAAGATACTCAAAATCAAATTAAATCAAAATTACTAAAAGAAACAAAACAAAAAAAACCAACGTTCATTTCAACCATTTCATGAATTTTCAAGAGCATTTTAACGCAAGTATGGACATGTGTGAGTGCTTGAGTCTGTCCACGTACCTGTATGCACATGTGTGAATGGGGCTCACTTCATTAGCACAGTGACACCCTCTTACCACTATCACAGCAGATGTGTCTGAGCTGGCGCCAAGTGTAATAGTGAGAGCTAAATAATGGGGGAAATATCCATAGCCATTTTCTGTTATTCTATAAACTTCCACAATGGGACAACCACACATACCACAGTGGAGATGAAAGAAATGTCATTTTTCCCCACTCCTAACCCCATTGTCCTTTTTATAGCTGTGGATTAGCACATTAATGAATTCAACATAGATTGTACTGTACATTGAAAGTAAATCAATATGTTACCTTTTACACCTGTCAAGATTACTCATAGGATTCAATATTTACAGTGTTTAAAGATAGTTGGGTTATTAATCTACCAATAATCGAAATCACTGATGGCAGAAGCCATGTTTGAAAAAACTATGGAAAATGTAATCCTGTCGAATGGATTAGCCTCAGTTATGATGAAAATCAAACTATGTGCAACTGACTATTAGTAGAAAATTAACTGTTATGCTTAATTACTTTCTTGCTGAGAGTTACAGTATATGACAAAATTGATACTACTCATATTCTGTTAAACGGGAAGCTATCCAGTTAGCCAAGACTTTGGAAAGAGTCAGGCTACCTGTTTCACCTATTTCCAGTGTTTGTACTAAGCAAAGCTAGCAGGCTGTTGGACGTAGCCTCATATTTAACGGAAAGATACAGTATGAGAGTTGTATCGCTTTTCTTACTCTTACTGTAGCAGACAGTGAATAAGCCTATTTCTCCAAATCTGAAACTATTGTTATCATGCTGCACTACTTGACACATTTTCTTTCTTATTTTTTTTACAGGTGGTGCACGAGATGCCAATAAGAGATCTGTGTTTTCAGGTGAGAATCTGAACAGTTAGAGGCTTCACAGCCTGAAACCAGACATACTCACCTCAGAATGTTCTCTTATTTGGGTCACCAAAAAACAATTTTGCTATTGTAAGCAGCAGCCTGAAGTTTGGAGAGTCTCAATGTCTGTCAATGACCTCATTTATAGAGCCACAACATGTTACCCAAATAACTACCAATGGGTGACTTACTGTCGAAGCCTCCACCTTCATTTATGGACCGTTCAATTACCGTCACAGGCTAAATGGAGGGCACTGTGGCTCTGAAATGCAATTGGCGGGGACTGGTCATGTGTGGAGACGGGAACGCTGTTGCCCAGTTCCATTAAGTCACTTGGGTTCTGAGTTTACACGCAGCAGACAGCGTCAACTCTCAGCGTCAACATTTGGGAGAAGGAGAAAATCTGTCTGGTTTGAGGTTGTCTGCAGTTCTCCTTCTTGTGGCTCTGAAGGTGCCCACAGTTCCCAGTGTCAGTGTGCCAGTCTGGAGGGAGATCTGAGAGCACGCTGCTGCTGCTTGGCTATCAGAGGGGCCAGAGTGTTGCCACGGCAACCAAACTCAAAGCTCGCTACTTAAGTGAACCTAATCACTGCTCTCCCAGAACTTATTGTGAAATATGGTCATTGGAACCTACATTGGGCAGCACCAGGCCTCATTTTCCACCTCATGTTTGTCTATGACATGTTCAAATATTAAATGGCTGTTTCATAGTTCTTATTTTTATTAGCGGTTAAATGTGTCTGATTTTAGTTTCTAGGAGACTGATGTTTTTGTCTTTCATTTTTCACAGGCCTATAGTGACAAAGACCAGAGACATTGATCCAATCAAACTATTATGCAAACCACTGGACATTTTGAATATGTGTACAGAGACAATTATTTTTGTAATTCATACGAATGGGGGAAAAAAAAGATGATATACTTTTTCACAGATATTTCATAGACATTGTACTGTAACTGAATGGTAAAATGTCAAAATATTACTTCAGTATGGAATACATTTATTTTATTTGCTCTATAGCATGCTATTGCACTTCCATGTGGAGTTCAGAAACAGATGCATTTTGTTTGTTGTTGACAAACTTTTTCAAGTGTTTATTGATATGCACTGTTAAAAGATGTAGTGTTTTTCAAAATGGCAAATAGTTGTAGAGGGAATATAAGGAATGCTGTTATATTAATTAAAATGATTGTTGATGATGGTGCACATGTCCCCATTCTTTTGACACTAATGCTATGTGCTTACTTTTTCAATTCAGATCCTTCTCATTAAAAAACACCCTGAAGTCATTATTTAAATGACTAAAGCTGTCATAACCCAGGCTCTGTTTAATCCAGTCATTCCCAGATACATGATCCATCGAACTTTGTGTCTCTCAAACGTACTTTGGTGCTGACAGAGACACAGAAATCTGTTCCGATCATGACTACATTGCTTCTGTGTGTTTGCCTGGGCACGTGTTGGTTAAACTGTGGTTGTCTGAGTGTAACACAGGCGACGTCGGCTCCAGAAACACACACACCATGGACACACCCTCAAGCCTGACACAGTCTTATGCCTCCATTCGAACCCTACTGAGTTTTGTGGTGTTGAATACCCAACTTTTCAGTCTGTCTCTCGGGATGTGGTCAACCAACTACCCGGCTCTCTCAGTCCCATTTCACTAAGGGTGATTCCTGTAAAAGCATGTGTGAGAAGACTAATCACTTAAAACCCCATTCTGTAAAACATGGTATGTGGATTAAGGTCCCATATATTTCAGCACACCATGTCCTCATTGGAAAGGGATGTGGTTTTGAAAGATCTGGGGAAGAATTTGAGTACATGGCATAATCAGTGGTGCCTTAGTTTAATCTTTATATCACTAAAAACAATATTTTCCTGTCAGAAAAGGCAAATGTATTGCATTGCTTATTACAATTTTCATATTCTAGTTTCACTTTGTTGGAGTTGGGAGTGTGATTGCCATCTATTCTTGTCACAGATCACCAGCGCTCTAACTCCGTTTATACTGTCAATATTTTCTCTGAGTTCATATGTCTCCTCCAGTCTATGTCAGCAAAATATCAAGGCATGAGGAGTTCTCGAATAAGGCGAGACAGTTGAAGATGAAGACTTAAATTACTGCCACAGATGTCACACAAAGACTGCGCTCTGATGCTTTTCCCCCTCTCTGTGTATCTTTGAATGTCTCAGTATGTCACAACTTGTAAAGATGAAATGGCGGGACTATTACTGATACCTCTTCTCGCCACAAGTTGCATATCATATATGAGATTATAGCCATATGACTTCTTAATGATTAGTTCAAAGATGAAAATGTATTTTATGCTGCTCCTATATAATCTTAATCTTTATAATCAACATCTGTCAGGTTGAGAATCAGAGAGATCATAACATGAATGCCATCTCTCTGGTGTCTGAAGTATGAAACCTCCAATATCTTCTTAAAGTATGTTTACTGTGCAGGCTTTATACACCAGGCCCATTCAAAGCAACTGCAAGGGCCACCCAGGAATAGCGGCAGACATCACTGTACTTACAGGGAGATCCGGACCACCATCAATGGTCAGCAGACTGACCCAGGTCTTAATTTACAACTGAACAGACTGGGATTTATCCTGACGTACAGCACAAATAAATCTATGGTGGAAAAGAGGTATGCTTTGAAGGCATATAAAGTCAGTATCGTTCGCTGCTTGAAATGGAAAAAGCCACCTCGTCCAGACATTTTTTTTGTCCATACAGTTCTCTGACTATGATATTAAGAAAAAACAATCTGCATAAATGGCTAGTTCTTTTGAAGCTACGCTACCACTACACTATGTGTGATTATGTAAAAGCTCCATATTAAACCATTTTTGTGAGGAATCCTCCGCAGAACCACCCGGGGACATTTGTGTGGCTGTTTTTCATGGTAATTTAAAACATAATTTTACAACAATCTGGATTTTGTTTTCTGTGTTCATGGAAGTGAACAGCCTGTTCTCACACAGCTAATGAATCAGCCTCCACTGTTCTTAAGCTGTTAACTTCTTTAAGTCTGTCATCAACATTCAAGTGTTGCTCTGTGCTGTTATTTGAAGCCAAGGCAGAAGTTTTGCTCCACTAAAGTAGCTCATTTTGCTTAACAAAATGTGTAGTACTATGCCTTCATAGAATGCAGTAACATCCAAAATAAACAGTATATATCTGACGTGTCATTGTTTACAGACAAAATCATGACACTTGAACTGTTCTGCCTCACTGGAGTGGTGGGTGTACTATTACTCCAATCTTAAGCATGCATTTTGTTAACCCCATTGTATTTGGGGAGTTGATGATTTATAGCTGTTGATTTCAGTCCTGTTCCCTCTGAACAGTGCAACACATTTGTTGTAGAAATAAAATGCCTATAAAGAGACACAATACAGCGCTGTGCCAATAGTGTCTGATTTACTAAACATCATTGTAACTGAAAAACACATTTAAATGCTACATTTCAAATGTTTAGAATCCATTACTGGATCCATTACATACTTATAAGTAATATTTTAAGCATTATGCATGACTGATATTGTTTTAATTAACATTTTAAAACATTCTCATGTTTCACCTGCTGTACTCCAAAGTACCCCTAGGGGTATGCGTACTCCCATTTGAGAACCACTGCTATATATATTATGCCTAAAATACCATGATTGAAAACTGTTGGGTGACAGTGAAGCATTATGGGGATGTGCAGCCATTGCCACACTATTAAAGCTTCATGTGATTTGTTGCGGTTGAGTGCAAACTAAATAATCATTTACAATTTCTCAATCAATATGTGGTCAAATTGAGCAACAATGTGCGTATTAGAACAAACTATGAAAATTGTGACTATAGAACAAATGGCAAAAATTGTGACGATTCAAATAATGTTTCTGAATATCTGAGCATGGTTACTTCTACAGCTTTTTATGTTTTGAAATGTATTTCAAAAAGTCTTCCCTGGCTCCCAGGCGCTGGACTGATATGACCTGCAATTTTCATTGCAGCCACTACACCAAATCACAGCACAGCCCAGCACTGTTTTGAGAGCTAATTTGTAAAGTCTATGTACACTCTGACACTTAATTTTCCAATAATAAATCTGTATTTTTATTTAATGTTACTGGGGGCACAGGTTGTTTAACAAAACTTGCTAAGTAAATGAAATATTAAACATATGATATCTAAACATAATAAATAAGCAATGACATCAATAAGTCAATATAAGTTCATCAGGGGCTACAGAAAATAATTCTTTAAAATATAGCAATGCGTTCACTTTTTTTGTTTGTCATATGGGTTATTTTATTAATTAATTTCTTGCAAACAGAACAAGATATATATTGTTTGAGAGATACACAATAAACGCAAGGACCCTTAAATGTTCTCTCTGGATACAATAAGCATGTATAAAACTCTTATATGTTGGTATAAGGGTTATTATATCGACTCTCGAGACCCTGATGGCGTCATGCTGCCCTTAACGGTTCACAGGTCAAACAGCTGATTTTAAATAGCTATCACTTCCGGCTGCCATCTTCATTTGCAGTAGCTAACCCATGTTTCGGTGAGAGTGTAAGTTTGTGTCTTGTAAGTTTATTTGAGGCAATACACTTAGCTAGCTCTGTAACTTTAATGTTATTAGCGAAAAAGTCTCAAACGTATAACTCTGCACAACACCGGCCATGTTCAAGTTCTACGGTAAAGGGCAGTTTGAAGGTAAGCTAACGTTAATTACGTGAAGATATGTTCTGTTTGTTAGTTTGCTGTTTTAAATGTCCGTTTATTCTGTCAGCAGAGAGACATTTAACTTTCTCATGTTGTATACTGTTTGAAGAGCTTGGGCTTTATGTTATTCCGTTGCGTTTAATTAGCTTAGCATACATTTTGTAGCTGGTGCTGTGATAACATTTCAAGAAAGCCATCCCTCTCTAGCATATATTGTAAATTTACAAGGACAATCCAGTTTGAATGTGGATTATTGTAGCTTTTTGTGTTTTATTTGTGTAGCATTTAAGATTACGTTTTAAGTAGGAAACATCTTAAATCCATTTTGCATACAAGTTTAAACTGTTTAAACCTCATGCAGCAGAATGAAAATAGTCTTTGACCGCCCTCACCAACATTGTAAACATTATAAACCAGAAGATATCCATCATTGTTGTGTGGATAGTTAAGGCTGTTAGGTTTGGCAGGACTTGCGAAGTGTTGAAGGACATACCGTATTCCCTGTATTAAACAAGTGTTACGTTGTTTCTAGCTGAATAGTTTCCTAACATGTTCAGCTGTTTGTGACAGTTTATTGGCCTTCTCTTTTACAACTACACATGATATAGTAGTACAGACATCCGTTTATTTAATGCTTTTTCCGTAAAGATCAAGGTATCAATCTCAATTTTTATGATAAATGACATGGAAATGGCTCATCCCCTTTGGTGTGTTGTGTTTGAGAGGAAAATATCACTACTGGGATTAGCAAATGCTTGCATGATCCCCTGGAACATCATGTATTTAATGTTGTTCCAAAGAGTTGTTCAGCAAATCCAGAAGGATTACATTGTTGACAGAGAAACAGAAATCCTGTTGTGATCTCTGGCTGATTGTGAGGCTTTTCTGTCAAATCTCTATAAAAGTCACAGAAGGCTCGGGAGCCTTGAGAGTACTCTGCACTTTAAGGTTCAATTGTGAGACCTCAGTCTGTCTGGTGTCTATCTCCCTTTTCTTTCTCACAGACTAATGTAATGGTTCTTCTCCCTGACCATGATGTGGTCAGTGTTCCAGACGCTTGGGGATCTTTTCAAAGGCTGGGCTGGATGTGTGTTACACATTGGCAGGCGTGGGGTGGGTGAGGCTTAGACCTGGGTCAGATGACTCATCCAAACTGGGTGCTTGTCTCTGGTTCAATCAGGGATTCTTGGTGCTCATATTAGTATTATTATTGTTTCAATTGCAAGAACCTACTCTTGGTTTGGTGGTGCACCATGTCTTGGAAATGTTTGCTTTTGCTTGTGTTTTATTTTCTGTCTGGAGTGGATTAAAACTAAATATTGTGGCAGGCACTGTTAATCCGATCATATACCTATTGTCAAACTACTTTGTCTCCAACATCCAAATAAAGCTCCCTCAGGCTAATGTGGAACACCTCCACTACTGCAGTTATATATTGTTTCACCATCAGAGCTGATGGTTTCACTATCCCCTGCCAACGATCACTCCAGATCCCCGCTCTTTTATGTTTTCATTAACAAAAAAAAGTTGCAATGGATTTATTGAGTCTGCACATGGCTTTTTACTCAATATGTGATTTATTACACAATCTCATGCAGCTTTATTCTAATTGGCTGCCACCATACTTTTTTGTGCTTCCACCAATTTATCAAAGCCTCCTGCCAAAAGGCCGCTGGTGGATGGCTGGGTAAGATTTATCTGTAGAGCTGTAATCCTTTAACTCACCTTTTATAGATTCGCCCTCATTTACTCGGTGTAGCAAATATAACATTTGTCTTCATACCAAATATCCCAAAAATATTCATAGCTGATTTCTTTTGTGATAGAACATTGTCATAATCCAGATGCTACATAGTCAGTGTGTTTACTCATCTGTATGATTTGCCATGACCAATCAAACAGGATCAGAGAACACTCCCATCAGCTATTAATTGGATTCATATTCCAATAAAAACATTGTCATGTCACTGTCTTCCTTTGTTGATACATATTTGTGGGATGTTAGATGGAGAGATTTCAGGGATGAAATGATGATACATTGTCAGGTCTAGCTTGCCAGATTACACAAAGTGATATAGTACATCATGTCCTTGTGTTTAATGAGGATTGATTCTCTTTGCTAAAAATTTGCTAATCATTTTGGACACATTTGTGGCTTGATTATGGCCGCCATCACATAGCTCGTTGCCTCTACAGAAACATAGATTAAGTGATATTTGCAATTTTTATTGATTTAAATAATGTTTCTCAAAATATGGTTATCCTTAAGCAATCACAAGTTCCAGATAACCCATTGCTCTTAACCTCCTAAAACAAAAACTAGGTAAGCGGTAGAAATAATATTGAATAATTTGATTTGGCAGTAAAGGCTCTTTTGTTAGTGTCTGTGTTACTTCATTGGGGCTCCAGGGGACAGCATGCAGGAACAGGGTGGAGTAAGACTGAATGATGATTTTGTTACTGGCTAATCGGGAGGGAAGGAGCTGCGAGATCGGCTCTGTTCAATAACCTCAAATGGATCTCTGACCACAGGAGACCAGATAATGTCTGTGCTAGTGCCAGAAGAATTTTGACTGCTTTAAGCTGCTTCACACCTGCTGCTACTTTTCTCTTTTTTTCCTCTTCTCTCTCTTGTGTATCATGTCCCAGTTGGCAAGTAGTGTATGAGTGACCTTTTGTTGCCTTTCTTTTTGCGCATACTTGTCATCTGCATTAGCTTCAGTCAGTTGATAATTGTTAAGTGACACTGGCTTGTAGGTCATAGCATGGGGATTGGCAAAGGACAGATTAATTGTCACAGTGTGAGTAACATTGGAAGCGTTTGGTTCTCTTCCTCTCCAATCACCGAGATGACGCTGCTTCCCCTCATCAAAGACTAACGCTGCCAAAAGTCTGATCTCAGTTTCCAAGCAATGCAATGCGAAATGGAATGATTCAGGGGTCACGATACATTCGTTTCAGTTCAGTCTAACGGAAGCATGGTGTTTGTGATAGTTTGTCATGATTTGAGAAGATGTTGAGTGTGAGTCAGTGAGTCATAAGTGTTTCTGCTCTGGCTGTACAAAATGCTTTCCATTTTCTGGATTTCAGTTTTATGATAAAAAAAAGAAGAAGAATGATTGGATGTCTATACCAGCTGTCCCAGATCAGTTTTTCACTATATCCACCCTAAGGACAGCTTAAACCTTTTTTATTTATTTTTTATTTAGGGCCATATCAATTAAAAGTTTGAAAATGTAATGTTTATCCAAATTGAGTACCTCTGAAACCTCAGCAGGTCGTTTAAACCACAGGAATAGAGTTGACTCAAAAGAAAATGTTGTGTCAGAAGGTTACACAGCAGGTAGGCTACCTCAATCGCCGGCTTTGGAACATTTTTGCAGCCACACTGTGTTTTGTTAGCTATTAAGTAGGGGCCAATTAAGTAGGGGCCACACAGATCCAGAGAAGTGAAAGAAAATGGTTCACTCTTGTAAATTTCTGTAACTTGTAAGTATGAGTCTATACAATGTGTACTGTAGCGTTGGCATGCAGTTAGACTTTATAGTACATGATCTCATTGGTGTCAGCGCAGGAGCGAACATGGAAATAAAATGGATTTATTGGGTAAGAGGGAAACACTAGTTTTTGGTATCCAAAGCAACTTTGTGCTGAATGGGTAGAAACACCATCACACCTTTATTCAATGTGTTGTGAGCTTTAATAGAGAGCATATCCACTAGAGGTCATCTCACTTAAAGTCCTATAATGTAAGAATTATTGAGTGGTCTGCTCACTTTATCATTTACAGCATTTGGAAATCTCTCCATTTCTCCAATTCTCTGTGATATGATGACCCATTCAGTTGAGACCTCCTAAGTTTACATTAACAGTCTAAAAGTTGCAGTTATCAAATGATTCAGTCCTGAAGCTCAGCTGAATATGAGCCATAAACTGTTTTTTTTTTTCAAAACTACAGCCAATGACTTCTGCGTACTGACTGCTCTGTTCGCTCTCGTTCTTCCTATTACAAGATCAACACTCTGAGTCATCCTTTGTCTCTTGCGTCTTCTCATTGGGGCAGAATCTGCCTGCAAAATCAGCCTTTACTGTCACACTTTGGCTTATCTTAAAGATGGGCCAGTGAATTAACGAAGAAAAGTCATTGTTAACTGAGCAATTTTAGTGTTCCTCCATGATGTCAGTGACGGTTTAGCTCATGGTTAGACTTAGCACGCTGAAGTTTAAGAGTCTTTTAAGTTTAGGCCAAACAATGAGGGGTTTGGAGCTGATACTAGTTTCGGTGAAACGTTTACATGCAGCTGAGAGGTGCTTGGGACTTGCCAATAGTTTTGAGGGAAAAAAGAAAGAAGATGAACTACAGAAAAGAGGAGAATGAACTGGAAATGTACAATGCCAACAGCTGTGGTCTTTTTGCTTCAGATCAAACAGGGAGATACAGGGAGTGAAGAAGTGTGAGGAGGAACTGTGCCAGCCCTCCACAAGAGGGCACAGATGATGTTGCTGAAGGAGGCTAAGTACCCTCCCTGGAGTGTTTCTGATGACATGCCTAGTTGGTAAAACCCTTCATGTTGAGCCCCGTCCTTGCTCTGGTCTTTTAATCTCCTGTTGTCATAAATCACATGTCTAGTTCCTGCTGAAAGAGTGAAAATCTCTCATTCTATAATGATAGCTAATGTCCACTTAAACACACAACTTTGGCAGTTTAAAGGATTGAATATACAGGTTTTAAAGGTTGTGAAATTTTAGGGCGTACCATCTTATTCAGGGATCTACAATGTAAAGGCTACAAACTGATTTTCACAGGATACCAAGGGGAGCTGTGAGGCTCAAGTGGCCGTTTCCTACAGGCCCTTTTATTATCATGCTTCTTATCAGGCAGAGTCAATACATTTGTTAAACACATCCCCATCACTTGCTAGCATCATTTTAAATGATCTAGTGTTTTTTTTAATAATGTACACATTTAGAAAGCACAACACTTAATAAGTCACCGTTTAAAATATAATGTACAGCTTTCTTTTAATGACATGCTAAGAATTTAATAGTTCTTCTAGGACTTTAAGTATTTACTTCAAGCACTTTTTCCACTTACTGACTTAACGTTAACGTTAGGTTAACAAAAAAAACTATTTAAGATAAAAATGCATAAATTGGTTAATTTGATCCATTTTCTTTGAGGGTTGTTATGATTCAGCTAAGTAAAAATATGTCAGCAGTCTGTTGCCTTGAGAAAATCAGTTACTCTGATTTATTCTTGTAGCTCCTCAGGTAGTCAACAGATGACTGGAATTGTACTTTGTAACTTCAAGGTGTACATTTTTAAAGACATTAATGGTAGAAGACTTGCACTTGGTCATATTTTCCATTTATAAATAAAGGGTTAAACCTCTATAATGTTTTTTCCCCTTCTGGGTCAGATTTGCCACCTCTCTGCTTTGCTGAGCAGGTTGTGAAGCAGGACTATGTAGTGATCATGATGGTATCACCTGTCCTTTAGTGCTGGATGTCAGATACTGACACTCAAGAGCAGTCAGGGTTTGATTTACAGGAACATGTGGTCTGGGCTGCTGTTTGTCCTTGCAGTTGGTGTGCTATTACAAAGCCTTTGACTATGTAGATGGCCCCATATGGTGCAAAAGACATCTGAAGTTGTCTTACTGTGTCTGGAGTTTAGCTTGGAATGAAAAGTGAATCGAGTGGTTTGTTCTAGGGATGGGATCTTTTTACTGACTAGCCGTTTAAACCCTGGTATGTTCCTAGTTGACGTCAAAAACAGTAATCATTAAAACTAAAACTGGTGCTTTGAATTTATTTGTCCTTTAAAGAACATCAAACCATATTCTCATCCCTAGTTTTTTTTTCATTGCAGCATGATGTTGATTATTTGTACTTTAGTCATCACTTTTCCTATTGTCAGTTTATCTAGACATGCTATTCTCTTGGGAGGTGGAAACCCTTCTTTACGTGAAAAATTTAGGATAGTTAGAAATCAGAATTCTGCCCGTGCTATACTATTAGCCTCCTTTCCCCCATAAACCTAATGGATACCTAAGGCTAGTGGTGAAGTGTAAACAGACGGGCAGCTGGTGAGACAGCCATGTGTCTTGGATAGAACAGTCACCCAGCCCATAATGTAGTGCAGTTTGGATTGTTCACTCCCTCTTCTGTGGCTGTCAGGGCCGAACAGAGGCGAGGAGACGACCACACAAAAGAAATATTTGTCCAATCTGTCCAAGCAAACTCCCCAATTGAGGACTGAACTTTCCCATCACATTACTCTGTGCCTGTGTGACATGTAATTGAAAGAGGAACGATGCTTTGAACTAAGAAGGAGGCAACTTCTGCATTTAAAAACAGTCGTCGAGTGTAATGACCAAAAACAAATTATGCACCTGTTCCATTAAATTTTGGCCTTTGTCAAAATTCAACATATGAAAATATTTAGGTTTATACGATGATGAAGCCGAGTTTAGACTAAGCAATAGATTGGCAGCATTTTCAAAGCTCCTTTTGCTTCTTAACAAAACATTTAAAGTTACAAGTGGAACATTGAAGATAAAAACATATTGGTTTTAGTCCATACTTAGTTGCATTAATGTTTATCTGCAGATCTTAAATACTTTTAATACACCACATTAAAGACTTTTTAACCTTTTTTTTTCTTTCATTGTCAAGTCTTTATGTTTTTGACAATGATTAACATATGCAAACATCAAATATATCCTCATTGCGCCATAGTTGAAGCCTTGCCATTTAAACCGAATGTTTTTCAGAGCACCACATCCCATAGATCTTGCCACTGTTCAGAAAATGGAGTTCCCTCCTGTCAGTATCTCCAGGCTTCTCAGACGGCTTTGCTACAAGCGTCATAAAGAGCCAGGAAGTCTCGTTCTGTGTGCGACTACTAAAACGTTTATCTCTCTCAATTCATGAGAGGGTGTTGGGTCTGCCATCAAGAACCTTGATTCAACTGTGTGTGTGTGTGTGTGTGTGTGTGTGTGTGTGTGTGTGTGTGTGTGTGTGTGTGTGTGTGTGTGTGTGTGAAGTGAAAAGGGTTGCCAGGGTGGTGAAAGCAAGCTGTTTGCTCATGTCCAGACCCGCAGAATGGATGAGGACACAGATGGGATTTCTCTCTGGTGGACTTTTCTTCTGACCTAGCCCCTCTGTGTTTGGAGAGACATGGAAACCTTAGCTAGAATGGACAGGCATCTTATTGAATGAGGGAAGACTTAGGGCTTTCACTCAACAGGATCTGAATAGGATGTGGGAGACAGGCAGCGAAAGTTGTGTGTGGGGATGGGGGTTTGTTGAGATGAGGTCAATATAATGTGAATGGCCCATGCTGTCACCAATTCTTATCTCCCTTTGACTTTGGGAATGAAAACATGTTTTTTAGATACTAATGAACGTACAGACCATGAGCATGTGTGTCCAGAGCATGTGGTAGATTGATATAAAATGGTGGTCTGTATAATAGTGGTCCGACGCAACTCAGGCGCGTCCAGGTCTTGCCCTCTGAGTCTCCATAGAGCCGCAGTACCATTAAACTTCAAAGCCTGGACTAAAGAAATCATCTGGGTTTGTTTCTTTCCATGCTGAGTACTTGTGCTTTTTTCTTGAGAACCATGGGAGGGATTTACAGAACAGCACCACATTGTCAAAGGGAAACGAAGTGCATCTCCAAGAATTGCATCCAAGAAGCAGTTTTAGGCTTGATGCAGAGGTCAACCTCAGTATACCTGAAGTTAATACCAATACGCTGTAATAGGACAGAAAACAGATTTTCTATAACTTTCCCACAACATAATGATATATCTACATTGCTTTAAAAAGGAAAAGGTATAGGTAATATATATGTATGTGTATATAATATAATATTGTGTTGGTAGCCTTACATCAACTACAAATGTCATGTTTTTTTATACTGGTCTCAACAGGAAATTCTGCAGTTACAAATTGTTAACGTCAAAACAGGTAAAGTTTTCTAATCCACCAAAGTAGCATGCTCCATCTTTCCCTTTGTCATACAATAGGTTCAAGTCATTCGCTTGTTGTCTGGCCTCATGCCTGGGACTAATTTGCTATTAGAGACCCTGCCAGAAGCTAAATGATCCAGACAGCATTGCTCACAGGGTCACAAAGTTCCCTTTTCCACGATAAGGTGGCTAGTCCAGGAGAGAAAATGTGGATCTGTTGTGAGTCCTTTTTCAAGATTGCCTTTTAAAGGACACACACCCACAGAGGTAGTGGTTTTGTGCAGGTTACACTAAGCCAATCGACACAACGTCAGGTACTGAGAGGATTTCTACTTCTGATGCAACTCTCATACGTAGCTTTCCAAAGGCACCAACTTTAAACTTTCAATCACTAGCTCCTTTGATGCTGAGAAGGATAGCTCTAGTGTGTTAATACACTAATTCCCATAACTCATTGGGGGTGAGCTGTTGCACCAGGTAAAGGAGTTTCAGAATCAGAATCAGAATCAGAAAGGGCTTTATTGCCAAGTACGTTGCACATACGAGGAATTTGTCATGGTGTTGTTGGAGCAATGTCACACATTCAAATATAAGAAGGATAAAAAGAATATAAACATAAGTATAAACATATACACACAGTATGTATTAATAACGATAAAATAAATTAATTTAGTTTACGTATCTCACAATCTTGTTCAAGGGTGAGGGTATAATGGGGGCAGATGGGTGGGTGGAGGTGATCCCACATTGCAGTTGTGAGTTGCTGACAGGTATAGCATGACCAGGGGTGAAAGGTCAAGAAAGTTTCCATGGCAATACAGGTCTGGAACTGCTTCTGGTAACATGCAAATGGGACAGAACAACCAACCCGCAGCACTTCCATTATCACTCCCAACAATATTGTCTACAGTATCAGTATCTACAGTGTTTTTATTTTTTTGTATACAGTGTGATTTGCACAATAAGCCATTTATGTTGCTGAATTTAGATTTCAGTTCATGGTGTCTTTCCTCTGTGAATTCTCGCCAACTCTAGTTTTTTAAATCACATTTTGCATTTGTGTAGGTAGGTGCATTTAAGGCTACGTTCAGACTGCAGGCAAAAGTGACCCAAATCTGATTTTATTTTTTTTTTTTATTATTCATATCTGATTTTTTCATGAAACAACCCAAGTGCCCACATGATATCCAATCGTTTCCAGTTCTGATTTGTGCCACTTTCATATGTGGTCCAAATCCGTTACAGGTCGGATATTTTAAAATACGTCTATATATCAGCAAATAAATGTTTTTGAGGTACTTTTTTGGTACAACTTACCAGTCCGAACAATTAAATAGTCCTCATTCAAATCATTATGTTTTAAAAGTTGTAACATACAATAATAGCCTTGCAGAGAGTTATTTAACTAGGCATAATGAACGCACATAATGAACGTGAGCAGACCCACGGGACTGTGCCCAGCTGAGCCGTGGATGTAACGTTATTAACGTCTCTGTTCTCAAACTGCTGCCGGCTATCGGCTAGTAGCACTACATAACAAATACATCTCCTTGGTTCTCTTAATACATCCATAGGTTTATTTTGATAAGCATTTAAACAGGGTGTTGTGTGTGACGCATGACGCTGTATTACTCGTTTGCGCATGCGGGTCACTTTTTTTTTTCTAGATTATTTTTTGGGGCTTTTCCCTTTATTGTAGTGACAGTGGATAGATGTGAAAGGGGGAGAGAGATGGGGGATGACACGCAGCAAAGGGCTGCAGGTCGGATTCGAACCCGGGCCGCTGCAGGACTCCAACATGGGGCGAACGCTCTTACTGGGTGAGCTAGAGGCCACCCTGTCACTTTTAAGCCGTGCCCAGTACTTGAATCTGATGCGGGCCACATTTAAAAAAACTAATGTGAACAGTCAGTCAAAAAAAAATCTGAATTGAGCATTAAGGCCTGCAGTCTGAACGTAGCCTTAATGTACCTACTGTTACTGCAACCATAAATAATATTTTCCTTTCAGTTTACAATGATAGTTAATTTGACTTTGGCAGTGGTAGTGAGTGTAGAATGACTTATAATCATCCGAGAAGAGAGGATGACTGATTTCTTTAAATGGAAATTGAATGAAATGTAATGGTTATTAACAGTCGTCAGTTTAAGTAAAAGCATCTGCTTTTAGTTTACATGGGATGTGAAGCCCTTTAGCAGGCCTTATCTTTGAGCAAGGGATGCTGCATTAGAAATACTAGCACCTATCATTGTACATTTTACATTGTGACAAGAAATACAGAAGTACAAACGCATTCTTTCTCATTTAAACCACAGTTGACAGCAGAGGTGACAGAGGCTAGATGTATGTTAGACCGAGTGGAACAGAACTTTGTTTCAAAAGTGCAGAATGGGCACATTAACATCAGGTTAAACCAACATTGGGTATGGGAGTGACGCCAAGATAATTAGAGAGTGAGAGCGAGCACCGGGCTGGGTCAGGTTACATGTTGTCGACCCCAGACCTGCCCTGAACCTGTCTGTCAGAGGCAGAGAGGAGAGTGAGTGAAAAGGAGGAGGAAGAACAGACTGATGAGTGACACATTTTGACACACAATCTTTGCCCAATAGCATCCATTCAGCTGGGCACTTGCTTACTTTGGCATTTCAAGAGAGCTTAATCAGATCTGCTTGTATCAAAAGCCATTTCAAGTCACCCGATAATTAACTAAAATGGGTGTGTGCTCTCGTCGTTTTTGGACAGCTTGCTGCCATTTAGATTTTAGAAACTATCTGGTGATGTTTTTTCCTCATGATTTCTGCGGTAAAATCAATTCAATTCAATTTTATTTATAGTATCAAATCATAACAAGAGTTATCTCGAGACACTTTACAGATAGAGTAGGTCTAGACCACACTCTATAAAGCCCCAACAATTCCAATAGTTCCCCCAAGAGCAAGCATTAGCAGTGGCTATTGCGACAGTGGCGAGGAAAAACTCCCTTTTAGGAAGAAACCTCGGCAGACCCAGACTCTTGGTGGGCGGTGTCTGACGGTTGGGGTTATGACGGTACAGGATGTAGCGTGGCACAGCAGAGCATGGGTGGACGCAGCAGGACGTAGCCGGGCATTGCAGGGAATCGCAGAGCGTAGCAGGGTGTAGCAGGTCCATAGCCACAGCTGCACCCAAGACCCAGGTCTTGGTGTCACCCTAATCTGAGGCGATGTTCTGGGCGAAGAAGAAACATAAGGACTCCGGGGAGTAAACTCCCCAGAGCTAGGTGAGTAACAAGCACTTCTGAGACAGGATGTGCATAAAAGGAAACAAAAGAAAAGAGCGTGTCATAAGAAGGAACTTCCTCGGCAGTCTAGAATTATAACAGCATAACTAGGAGAGGCACTATATTATTGATTATACGATAGGTAAATCTGATGACTGTAAAGAGAAGCAGAGAAAAGCAGGGGTGCTGTGTCTGCAGCTATACACCCTGCCCCGCCGGTCTAGGCGTTCACTGCAACTCCTCACTCCCTAACTATAAGCTTTATCAAAGAGGAGAGTTTTCAGTTTAGTCTTAAATGTAGCGACGGTGTCTGCCCCCCGAACCCAGATTGGGAGCTGGTTCCACAGGAGAGGAGCCTGATAGCTGAAGGCTCTGCCTCCCATTCTGCTTTTAGAGACTCTAGGAACCACAAGTAACTCTGCATTCTGGGAGCGTAGTGCTCTAGTGGGACAATAAGGTACTAAGAGGTCCTCAAGATATGAAGGAGCTTGACCATTTAGAGCTTTATAGGTCAGAAGAAGGATTTTAAATTCAATCCTGGATTTTACAGGAAGCCAATGGAGAGAAGCTAATACAGGAGAAATATGATCTCTTTTCTTAGTTCTTGTCAGAACACGCGCTGCAGCATTCTGGATCAGCTGGAGAGTCTTAAGGGACTTATTTGAGCAGCCTGATAATAAGGAATTACAGTAGTCCAGCCTGGAAGTAACGAATGCATGGACTAGTTTTTCTGCATCGTTTTGAGATAGGATGTTCCTAATTTTAGCAATGTTACGAAGGTGAAAAAAGGCTGTTCTAGAGGTTTGTTTTAGATGGGCGTTAAAGGATAGATCCTGATCAAAAATAACTCCTAGATTTCTGACAGTAGTGCTGGAGGCCAGGGCAATGCCATCCAGAGTAATTATATCTTCGGCTAATGAGGTTCGTAGGTGTTTCGGGCCCAGCACAATAACTTCGGTTTTGTTTGAGTTTAACATCAGGAAATTGTAGGCCATCCATGATTTTATATCTTTAATGCAAGCTTGAAGTTTAGCTAGCTGGCTGGTTTCGTCTGGCTTGATTGACAGATATAATTGGGTGTCATACGCATAACAGTGAAAGTTAATTGAGTGTTTCCTAATAATATTGCCTAGAGGAAGCATATATAAGGAGAATAGAACTGGTCCAAGCACTGAGCCTTGAGGAACGGCAACCATCAGCAATCATCAACAACTATTTTTCGCTAAATATTGGACTGATTTCGATGATTGTTGTTCCCATCAGTCACTTACACACAAAAACATAGGAAAATAGGGTCCAAGTTGAAAAGTTACCTTTTAACAAACAGTTGGGGATTTTTATCCGTTTGACTCGAAAATAATATTTCAATATGGATTAACATTACGTGACTCTGAGTTCAACACTGGGATGTCTGTGGCCTGGATGTGACATCATGCAGGGAGGTGAACCCAGTGCTGGGTCAGGCCCTAATGAGACCCACAGAAGAGTCATTACAGTCAGTGCGAGAAAGTTAGACTGTTGAGAGTAGCAAACCGCCGGGTGGAGCAGGCCCCCTCCCCCTCCATTTCTACTCCGCACCCCCATCCTTCTCTTCCACCAGCTGGCTAACAGATGGAAGGACCTGTTGGCCAAGAAAGTGAAGGAGAAGACGAGAATGTGGGTGAGGAGGAGGGAAAATTTTCAGTGACAGATATATTGAATGATAAGCAAATTTGCGGATGCTTGAATCAGAGCTCTGGGAGCACTTACATATTTCCCCCCCTCATTGTGGACAAGTGTGTATATTTGTGTATAGAGGTGACATTTGGCTACGGTCGCCCATTGGGTTATGCAATCTTAGCATTTGGTGTGTTTTGTTAACAAGGCTTGTGAAATGGAGGAAGTCAGATTGTGCTGGGGAAAGTGATGAGAATGTCAGAGGATGGGAGAGTGGATACAGGCGTACAATTTGCGCTGTGTGTGTGTGTGTGTGTGTGTGTGTGTGTTTGTGTTAGTGGTCAAGGAGCTCTGCAGTCAGAATGATCTCTGTCCTGCTGTTATTTACCTTCCAGGCCCTTCAGAGAGGAAACCAGTGGGTGTGTTGGGATCAACAGGGACTTGTCCTCCAAGATTTATACAAACACCACCCCCTCAGATTGGCTGAGAATTTGATGTGTGTGTCTCTTATTGAGTACAACATTTGTAAGCTGTATGCACAGGTGGAAGCAATGGGAAAGGAAGTCAGGTCCCAGTTAAACTGCTGTCTTTGTTTTAGTTTCAGTAGATATATTGTACCCTTTTTAAGATATTTGAAGTTCTGTAAAAAGTATAGGCTAAAATGTGTATTAACAACAACCATTTTTTTGTGCTGTGAACAAGCCTTCAAATAAAATAAGTGAGAGCCAATAGTAACACATTAAATATTTTTAATGTATGGTTTTATTATCATGGGATGACAGACACACTTTTGTTATTAAATGACAAGTATGAAACACCTGAAGAAACATTTTCTTACTCGCGTTGACAAAGCTGTGCGCTGAATCACTCTCGTTTTTGTCGACACTGTTTCCACAGGAATAATGTGCATTTTTCTGTAAACTAAACCTACTGTTAAGTTAAGAGACACATTGACACATATTTGGTTTTGTTTCCTGTAAAACTCTTGTCTCGTTTTCTATATATCACACAATTATAAATGACAGTTGGAAGCAGTCATTAATCCTGTGATTTTCATTTTATCCAAATTATTTTCAAAGCAGCACAAAACATTGAATAAGTCCTATTTTTTTGGGTCTACTATGAATAATTCAATGGCTAATTTTAGAGTTAAGCTATTGTATTCTGTTCATTCTTCAATAAATAATAATACAAAGACTGATCTGGTTTTATCAGGGTGACAATGCTCCTGTAAAACCATTTAACATTTAGATGTTAAATGGGGACACCTGACCTGATGACTTAACACTCGGGTGATGTTGTTTCCTGCCTGAGAGTAATCCTCAAGGATTGTTTTTGTTTTCTTTCCTGCATGCACATGTTCATAAACAAAGGAAATTCATTTGCTGTGTAGACCCCACACCTTCAACATAATTGTGTGTGTCTTGAACAAAGTAGAAATGACATGCCTCAGTATGCTAAATAAATTGTTTAAAACAATTGCAATTGAATCTTATATATTCTTAATGTTGTATGTATAGGGTTTCCCTTAGTTATGCATAGCACTCAGCCATTTTTAGTAGGATAAGTCTTAAAAAGCAAACGCATGTTCGGAAACTCTACCTCCATGTCTTGAACATGACTAACTAAGCTACTTCCTCAGGGTTTTTATAGCTGTGTCTCTTTTCCTCAGTTGTGATGGAAAAGTACATCTGTTAGGGTACACTGTGCCATATTGTAAGTCAGTGTCTTGCAACATCTTCTGTATATCGACATGCTCTGCTCATCTTTGTTGGATATTTCAGGGAAATCCAGACACGGAGAGGCTTTCCTCCCCAGCTCAACTCGGTTTACTTTCCCACAGCTCTCAAGATATTTTGGCGGTCAGTCCACCTCAGCAGGAGTACACTTTACAGTGTATACCACTGTGAGGTGGTTTGCTTAGATTTCACTGGGACTTGAGGTTGTCTTTCTGGTACGGAACCAGGCTGGTGCCTTTTAGATTCAGAAAGAATGTATGTCATAAAATGTTTCCCTGGCCTCACATGTATGAAAATACCTTTCAGACCTGTTGCATCTCGACTCTTTTGTCAGTACCCTTTCTGTTCAAGCATTTATCCATTACTTTGCTGAATATTTAGTTTACCACTTTACTGCCAGGGAGTCTTTTGATAGGCTCTTCACTTTGGCTTAAATATGTCTTTTAATACTGGTGACCTCACTCTGCAGGTGCTGGGTCCAGCTTGGTATTTCTAATGTGTTAAGAATTGTTTTGCCAGTCTTTAAATCGGCTTCAGTCATTCCAGCTGTTGTTCTTAGCTAACTTTACATATTTTGTTCAGTTTCCTTAATTAATATTTACCTGACCCTTGGATGATCAGCAACAATTTCCTTTGTGAATGATTAATCTTTTAGTATCCATTTGCATTCATTACACTGAGCTATGCTTTTGCAACAGTATGAATGACAATCACTGTCATTGCTATATCTCAAGTCAAAGCCCTTACTTCCTCCGGCCCACCCTCTTCTCCACCTCCAACCTTGTTCTCTGTTGTACCTTCCTTACAACCCAAGACTATAAAATGCTAATTTGCCAGTCAGTTGTCGCAGGGTTTTGTTTATGGCAGCGGAGAACTAGCCTATATCCACGACGTTCCACTTCCAGGATTGCTCCGGTGGCGCAAGAAAATTCCGCCATATGCATGTCTTTTCGCCGATGTCCGTTTCCTTCCGCTTTCTTTGTGTTGGAATTTTAAACTTCGTTGGATTTATGAGGACAATGGTTAACTGCTGCTCAGATCTCTGCAGGGTAAATCCAGACAGCTAGCTAGACTATCTGTCCAATCTGAGTTTTCTCTTGCGCGACTAAAACAACCTTTGAGCGTACACGTTCCACCAAAACAAGTTCCTTCCAAGGTGATTTTGCAGCGGCTCCGTGTGGAGCTTAGCGCCGCCCATGACGATTGTGATTGGTTTAAAGAAATGCCAATAAAACCAGAGCACGTTTACCTTCCATCCCGGAATGCTGTGTGGACTTGCCAGACCCTCCTCCGCAGCGCTGTGGAGGAAGGTCTGGCAATGCGAGACTAGCGGAGAGCAGACCTGACCTGGCTGGGACAGTTTAGGTAGGTGAGGGACAGCTGCTCTACAGCTTACCGACTGTGGGGTTTACTGTTTTCTTGCCCTGTGTTTTCTCCTGTTGGGAATGAGGCACAGGGCCATCCGGACTTATCCCTGCCACAGCACCAGCAGAGCTTCTGCTGGTGTCTGCTTTGAGGGAATATGTCCCCAAAGCTAGATGTCACTTGGCCATTCTGAAATAATCAGTTGAGTTAGACTGAATATAGTTTTGTGTTTTAAGGGTCTGACTTTTCTGCATCTTTCTTTATTGCTGTCTGCACTTAAGGGCATTTTTGGAAAGCAGACTTAATTTAATAATGTGAGAAACATGCTTGACTGGAAGTTTTCAATACCTTGTTGAACAGCCAGAAATGTTTAAGTGAGTGTGCCTTTTATTCTCAGTAAAGTTTGGGCATAAAGATGGATGGCATCCTGTCAAGCTGACTGACGCACTGATGTGTGGCACCTATGTACCTTGTGCTAAATGTGTTGTTTGTTTTTTGATAATTCAGTATGTTCTCGAATAGGATTTATGTCCGTCTGAGCAGTAGGTTAGAAGTTACTCCCTAGAGAATGTGCTAAAATAAACTTTAATGCCCCTATGGATCCTTAGGGAGTGCCCATAAACCCAAATTCCTCTCACAACTGAAATCCCCCTGTGTCTTGTAGTGAAAATGTGAATGGAAAATTGCAGGACCTTCATTGAACATTGAAGGGTTGTTTTTGTTAGGTGTTGAGTCTTTATACATCATGACTTTAAAAGACTGTCTGCATAGGTTGAGGCTGAAGTTGTCATTGTAAAAGTTCCTTCTGTGTTATACTTTCATCGCGGCCGTTCATTCACAGCTACAGACCCCTATGCAATTGGTATGTCTTTAGCCCCATGAAACATTTTAATTAGTCTAAACTGGTGAAGTGCTGTAAGTGTGAGTGTGGGAATACCTCAGTGTTCTTAATAACTCGCCAAGCAGCCACAAGTTCCCACAACGGCTGTCTGTGCTATTGTTAGGTGAAAAAGCCATAATGTACAGTCATATTTAATGAATTAGCAAATCTTCAAAGCTGTACACTATGTTTAAGAGAGGAAGAGCAAACATGCAGAAGTGAATGTATGTTCTAACGTCTGTGTGACTAAAGATACTGGCTAGGTAGAGCGGCTGAGACCTGCTGATAAGATCAGGGGATGCCTGGAGTTATTGGAGTCCCTCTTTGCAGGCTGTTATTTCTTTTTTTTACATGTCCTCCGTTTAAAGATGCAATTGAATAACCTTTATTAGCCTGTTAGTTCTCAGCCTAGACGTCCTGTGCTTCCATGTTCTCTCTATTGCTTGTCTGTCTGAAGTTGTGCTGTTGAAAACAATATGCTTCTTGGGCAGTTTGCTGTCAGAAACAGGACACTGGCTTTTAATGTATAGAGGTATAATTGCTTTGTGTGGATTTTTCCATTTTCGATTTTCTTTTTTTTTTTTTTCGAGTGTTAAATGACAATGCACAGGATATTGTTGTACAGTCAGAGGTTTGGCCAGTAATGTCTTTAGCACCTGAGTGATGTTTTTACACAGATTTCTCTCCATTCTGTCTTAAGATATGAAGAATAGTCTATTTGTACTACTTTTTATTTATTATTATTATTTATTTAATATTATATTTTGTTGGCATTTTATTCTTTATGTGACAGCTGACTGTAGATACAGGGAGAAAACATGGGGAGATAGGGGTATGGTATGTAACAAACGTCCCTGGCCAGAATTGCTGCAATTGTTGGTGTTTCACTTAAAGTGTAGTTAGTTTGAAGGAGTTACCTTAATGTCCATGCACATGATTTGATATATGCTGTGATTGTGTAAAAGACACAGGTTTAAACAAAGCATTGCAGTCTTCCTTTTTAAAATGTTCCCCTAGGTTTACAGAATCTACAAACAGAAAAAAATTCCTTGAAATGTAGCCAGTCTTTGATGCAAAATATGTGCTCCTCGGAATTTAATGCTATCATCACTCAATAAACTGTTGAATGTTGAGGGTGAACACTTAGATAAGCACCAGAATAATCATCCTGGTTTTCCTCAGTGGACAGCATTTTTTAACATTGAATTAAGTCCAGAACCTTAGTGTTAGTATAACTCATCAGCAGACTTTGTTTTTACAACTTTATATAAAGGTTTCTGGCATTCATCTCCCAGATTCTTACCAATAGTGTTTGACAATTAAAAGGAGTCAGACTGTTTAAATTGTCATTGTCAGTACAGTATATCTGAGGGCAGATATATTGTAGCTGCAGTTAAGGGAGGTGTCACTCTCACTTGTATAGGCAGAAACCCCTTATTTTCTCCCTTTCCTTTCTTTTAAAGCCACACCATGCCCCAAACACAAAGAAGCTCATGGCAATAATATATCAGTTAGAGAAATGGTCTTGCAGATATATGGTCCCTTTGTCTCTGTTTAGAGCGGTTTGTGTTCACACTGCATCTCCACCTGGCCAAAAAAGGGTTGCACTTAACTATTATCACTTATTTTTCCATTTAGTCATTTAGTGTGTGAAATGTCATAAATAAAGACAAATACAAAGTACTTGCCTGAGCAGATTAAACATTTTATATTGCCATTTTTTTATCAATGAAAACTCAAAAAGTTTTCAATTTGTTATGATATAAAAAGCGGGAAATAAGGAGATTCTCACTTCTGAGAAGCTCCAACTGCAGTGCCAAGCAGTACTTTCAACATTTTCTTCTGTCTTTATGAAAAGCCGTGCAACCATAGGACTCACATTGCGATTGTAAAGCCTACGGTGATTGGTATTTTATGTTGAATAATCTAAATACAATTTTGTATATTAATTGATCTTGTTATATTAACTATTTATCCAAAAGCTAGATTTTTTTCAAACATCCTCTTTCAACAAAGAGAAACTTTGAGTGGTGTTTAGGAGATTATGGACCCAGTGGTAGCTCAGGTATCTCTTTTGCCCAGCTATTAAAGCAGCCATATTATGCTCATTTTCAGGTTCATAATTGTATTTTAAGGTTGTACCAGAATAGGTTTACATGGTTTAATTTTCAAAAAACACCATATTTTTGTTGTACTGCAGTGCTCTCTCTCACTGCTGCAGATCCTCTTTTCAGCTGGTCTCTGTTTTAGCTACAGAGTGAGACCTCTTTTCTTCTTCTTCTTCTGTACTATCTTTGATTGCACTGCACATGCCCAGTAGCTCAGATGTAGATCATGTCAGCTAGCTAGCTCCATAGACAGTAAAAGAAAGGCTGTTTCTACAACTTCGGTCAGTTACAAGGCAGGATTAGCTGGGAGACTTCTAAATGAGGGCGCACATGTAAGTAGTTCTTTTGTAGATTATGGTGAACTAGTGTGTGTTGTAGCAGTGCTTTGCTACTGAGAACGAGGTAGCATGCTAGCGTTACTATGCTAGCGTTAGCATTAGCGTTAGCATGCTAACGCTACGAGCTAATGGTTGCGGTTAGCCTGCTCGTTTCGGTTTGTGACGTCACAAGCCGTGCCGATTTTGAACAGCTCACCCAGAGACTGAAGGCAGGACACATTCAGAAACCGTATCTCACTCTAAACAGCATGGATGGATTTTTTTCAAAGTTTGTATGTGTGTGGAAGCACCAGAGACACAACATAACACCCCAAATCCCAGAAAAAGTGATTTTTTCATAATATGGGCACTTTAAGAATGGGCCAGCCAGTGTCATGTGATCAATATGTTTTCTTTCCTCTTTTAAGTCAGTGATGGTCCTAAATGGGTCCTGCAGCCTTGGCCTGTCTGGCCTTTCTCCCACCCACACTAATTAGGGACCCTTGTGTATGGTTGTCTGGAGCTTTCACAGCCAGCCTGGGAGCTCCCCTAATTTATGAGTCATTTCCCAAAGAAAACAAGCCGCCTCAGCAAGTCCTGATATAAGGATACGGGACAGTTTCAGTGAGGTTTGATTACTGGGAGGGTGGAGGGGTAGCTAAAGGAGATGGAAGAAAGGAGATGGAGTGATGTCTGACAGGAGAAAAAAGGATTTATGAAGCACCTATGACACCAGTCAACATCTGGAATGATTGCAGCAGGGAGAATAAAGGATTAGAGGAAGGCAGACAGGAGGAGAGCGAAAGATGGAGAGAGAAAGCTTAAGAGAGTGATATAGGGCAGCAAATGTAGACATCCAAAGGTGGCAGGATGTATGTGATTCACTTCAAAATATAAGGAAGCCAAAATGAAATGCTTTATAGCCTATACAGTTACAGATCATAACTACATACATTTGGTTGCTTTAGTCTGTCTCCCATTTTGGTTTCACTCATGGTGGTTTTACATTTCTATTCATAGCTGTATTCTTAGAAGTTCAGCTGGTAGGCCTACATATAGTTACAACAAGACTAGGTCTATCAGTTACACTTGTGGTTCTGTGAGGCTGTGCTGAGGCACAGCTGTGATTTGACCTAAATGCTAACATCAGCAGCCCCAAGGTAACATGCTCACAATGACTATGCTAACATGCTGATGTTTAGTAGCTATACTGAATTAGATTTGCACGCTTTGGTCATAAACCAAAGTTGTGGATACACTGAGATTTTGACCAAAGGAATAACCAAAGTTATTATTCATCTTCATTTATTATTCAAAACCTGAGACAAATACTGAGATATTCATAGGGCATGGATATCTTAACCAAATTAAGACATTTCAGTTTGGACCAAAGTGGTGGACATCCCTAGAGCCATGCCCTTAAGTGGCTCAAAAAAAGTCATTATATTAAGAAAATATCCTTACAGTGCAACCCTACATGGGCTACTTAACATTTTTGGCATGGTGGTCTTTCACCTATTAAAGTAAAAATCGGGTCACTATGAGAGGAAGTTATGGACTGTATTATAGCACCTGTGTTTTTAGAAGTGCATTAAAGGGTCTTAAGGGCTTTCTCTTCATCAGCACTACTAACATTGCTATGGGATGAGGTAATTATTTTATTAGATTACTGTATTGACAGCTCTGGCTCTCTGGGAGATGCCAAATCCTAGGTAGTACAATTTGGCTACCTAAACCATAAGTTAGTTTATTTGCAAAACAACATCTAAAAGACATTACATTCTGCAATGTAACACTGACTGAGACAGCTAAGACCAGCTCAGATTTTTATCGGCACTTAAAAAGGAAGCATAAAGAAAAGGTAAGCTAAGTGTAAGTGATGCTAGCAAAGCTAGTTAACGTTATCACTCTGCCAATCTTTCAGATCAATTTGAGCAGTGCCTATGGTTAGCATTTTTCACATTTTATCGTGTCATGCAGTGTTGGACTCATGCTGTTCTGGTCTTGGTCTTGCCTCGGCCTGTCCTGCCGTGGTCTTGGTCTTGACTTGGTCTCAACCTCTCAAAGTCTGGGTTTTGTCTCGGTCTCGATACACTCTGGTCTTGGTAAAGACTTGGTCTCGGTTTAAGTGGTCTTGACTACAACACTGGCTAGAGCTCTGTTTTTTCTAGCATTAAGGAAATAACTCTCATTACTAGTTGTCTGTTTTGGAAAACTAGATTGCTGCAGTGTAATAGACTGACATAGGGGGACCCTGGACAAGCAATGATCTCCAACTTTAAAGTCTGTACGAAGGCTATTAACTTTACCTCAAAGAGTGCAATGAATTCTTTCTTTCTTTCTTTCTTTCTTTCTTTCTTTCTTTCTTTCTTTCACCAGGGTGATTCCTGCTCTTCAACCCTGTCCTGCTTTCTCATTGTCTGTCCAAATCCATCTCACTCTTGTAAATCTGTGCCTCTTTAGCCAGGCAGCCCTTAAATCGCAGCAGCCTTTTTTGTATTACAAGGATACAGAAATAAACATTTCAAAGTGAAAACACCAGCGTCTGTTCTCCCTTTCAGAGAAATTATGCATGGGATATTTGAGGCTGAGCCATATTAACTGTCAGGGGCGGGAGGGGGAGCTATATTAACAGGTGTGTTCAATTTACATCCTTTTTATTTATATGTCCGTTTATCATGGTTCTTTTGATACAGTGCAGTCCAAATAAATACAGGAACTGCCTGTAATGCTCCACTGTCTTGTTCTGAAATTAGCCAATTTATTGGTGGATTCCACCAAACGTTTACAATGTTTGTTTGATTTTTGGTTGGCTGGTCTCAAGGTTAAGCCAGCAGATTCTGATGAGCTCCAGTTGTGATAAATCATGGTCAGTTTCACGGAGTCCTCTCTTGTTACCTTCAAATCTTCTTTCTCTGTCAGTCTACTTTTATTCTTCAAGTTAAAGTGTATCATCACTTTTTTTTTTCCTTTTTTTTTTATTATATAGAATGAGTCACTTTATTAAATTTTTTTATTTTGTGATTGCATGATGATATTTGATTAAGACAAGTGGTTCTCATTTCACTGTGAACTTATTGGCATATCACTACACTAAATAATGCAGAGAGATCACAGCATCAGGGATTGTACCACATAATTATTGTATCTTCAGTTTAATTTAGCTGTTTCTTAGCCTAGCTCGGGTTTCTCCAAGCTCTGTGTTCTCACAATGTTGTTTTCCATTTGCCTGTGTTTACATTTTGTGTATATCAAGTGACCACTGCAACTTATCCACTTAAGGGACTAATCTAGTAAATGATTCTTGGCAGTCAGTCTGGTTTTTGAAAGCCTGTCAGGGGAGTATTTATAAGAGAGAAATCCATCTTCTATTGTACATAGGTTTTGGTCATAATGGTCTATACTGCACAAAATCCAGCCCGCCATCCAACGGCAAATAGAGCTAAGTCACTGCGTCCTCAGCCGTTTATGGACAAGCTGTGTATCTGTCAGTGAATCCAGATGTTTCTGCAGCACTTATTAAACAGTGAGTATATTGTCATAGAAGCAGTAAATTTGAGAGTGGGAAGAAAGGGAAAAAATTATCTTTTCAGATGGCAGAGTGAAGTAGTTTTCAGTTTACACCACACTTTTTTAGAAGCACTCCCATCACATCACTTTGTTCTTCTGTTACGGTCTTGTTTTAAACCTGGAATAACAGGTGTTTTTCATTTATGTTGTTCTTAACAGTCTTTTAGTTTACCGCCTGTCTCCTGCTAACCTCCTGTTCTGAATTACTGCCTGGGATTTTTGGCCTTCTAATCTCACCTCTTCATACTGAGCATTTTTTTCTATGTGGAAGAACATGTCTTTAAGAAATGGAAAGTGTTTTGTTTCTTGTGTTTATGTAAAATATAATGATGTTCTTTTTTTTTTTTTTTGCTTAACCAAATTCTACACAGAAATCTTGCATTTTGATATTAATTAACCAGCCCAAGGAAACATTGAGCATTCATTTATCACAGCTGGCAGCATCTGGTAAAGAAGCAACAAGACAGATTATACCCACCCCACCTGCTTTCAGTGATGTCTGTAACCGCCATGTACTTTCACTTTGTTTATAATGTTTATGACACGTTCATGACAGTGTCATGTCACTCTTATGTAGATACCTTCAAGTAAAGTGTAACCCAAAATTGTCTGGTAACAGATAAGAAATAAGGTAAAAGATAATGTAAAGAAGAGCAGGTTAAAATGTACAGTTTTTTGCTGAATTTTCATTTGCACAGAGGATATGGCGTAGACAATCTCTTGTGGAGTTTGTAGGCTTATATACTGTAGCAGCCTATTCCTGGGGTTGGGGAACATGCAGGCGAGTGGGTCATTGAGTTTATCAAGTGGGCACCTCCCATCACAGATGTTTCATTGAATGGTACATGACAGCTTCTAAACCGAAGCGGCATGCACATGCACACAGCACACAGTACTTGCAGTACAGAATTTACAGTGGTAAGTTGTAAAACAACTGCCATTGGAGACCTGTTTCCATCACCTGATGAACTTAAGTCTGAAATTATTCACTCAGTTTTTAGCTGTGATTTGGTCCACTAACTGTTGAGAAAAATGTTTGGGGCTTTAGCATGTTAGTTACTATATTTTTTTCAACTTAAGTGTTGAAAGTTTTGTGCAAATTTAAAAAGAAAAGTAAAAAAAAAATGAATTGTATGAGCAAGCACAAAGTTATCCTCATGATGTATATACCTTTTTAAGACCTGAACAATAAATCTGTAGTATGGATCCCAGCAGGTATGCTTCTATGTCAGCTCGAGCCACTGTCTAAATGTGAGTCATTAGTAAAAAGGGCCATTTATTCAACGCCTGGACAACACAGATATTTATCAGAGGAAATGGTTGACATTTTTTACAAATTTCCAGTTATGGGCAATGTATGACCAACAATTAGATAGTAATTGACACACAGGAATCTCTGACAAGGTCGAAAGAATCAAGTTTTGTTTTTCTTAACAATACTGGCTTTCTTCATTTTCCGCCATCACTTTCACATAGACACTTCCAAACCTGGGGGATGGTTTTCACATGGGTGGGAGGGAGGTATAGTTGGTTTTTTGACATTTAGCCCCTCAGCTGAGGCCCATAGGCCCTTCTTTTCAGCTGCTGGCAGAACAAGGTTGCTACTTGTCCTAGAATCTCAGTGCCATAAATCAATACACAACCTTGACTAGGAATCAGAGTAGAAACCAGCAGCAGTTTTGATAGATATCCAGATAAGAGATGTCCAGAGAAAACAAGCATTGCAAGATCCGCTACATCAAACATTTGCTTGTAATAAACCTAGAAAGCACCCCAAAGAGGTAACTTAAGAATTGCAACGCTATTTGTTTCTGGATTAACTTTCAGACCGTGGTGTAGTTGCTGGGTGGTCATGCACCATTTGCTGTAGATGATATGTTCAAAGAAGCAGATGGACGGCAAGTTTGTTTTTGATATATTGCATTTGACAACCTGTGGTCCTTTGTGAGGAAAAATATGTCCTGTATTTATATTTTGGTGTTGTATGTGCTGCTGGCCGATATCTAGCCCACGCTCAAAGCTACAACCATGCATCTCCTTTTAAGTAAAATAATACGAAGGCACTTTTCTTGGTATTTCATCTTTTGGGCATATGATAAAATGTCCCAATCCTTGCCTTACAGTTTGTTCACATGTGATCTTTAGAATTTACATTGGGATGTAGATACTATAATATTTTAACACCTGACCTTGTTGTGCCAAACCAGCTGTCATGTTTCATTATATCAGAACAAGGGTAAACATCTTTATGCAGAAAGCATTTCATAAAATTCTTCCCACAACCTTATTTTGGAGGTCTGAGGTTAGTGGTGTTGTTCTGGGATGGCACAGCATGGTGCAGGGGTGACAGCCATTGCTTGGGGTTATTGGTGTGTTGGTGTTCTGTCATGTCACTGTGAAGATGGTTTGTCTGGCGCCGGCCACATCGTTTTCAGTGGGTGCCACTAAACCCCAAATATGAGGGGTAGTTTGTTGGAAATAAAGGATGTCATTGTGTTGATGAAATAATCCTTATTCGTTGTGCATGTTCACTGTCCTGCCCATTGTTTACAACCATTCAGTGGCATTTGAATCCTCGAGTGTGTGTGTGTGAAGTAAAATTACTGTAAATGTCATACTCTAAATTATCTATTCATTGATTGATGATAACTGCTTGTACACAATGATGTCATATAGAAAACAACGTGATGATGAATGATGTGGTGGGAACAATATCTTCTACAGCATCAATGCGGCGATAGCGAGTTTGATTAATAATCTGGAGGAGACACAACTAGCAGATGGTATGTTGATCTCATGTTTTTGGTGAGCTTGTTTGAGCGCAGCAGCTGTGAGGCCTGTGCTTATAGCAACGTGTGGAGCATGGGGCTGTCATTAGAACAAGCACTTTATTGGGGAGATGGAGTCCAATCACTTGCGACTGCCTGGAGACAAGTCCATGGCTATTCCTGGTGGGTTGTCTGGGTGGGCAGATACTTGATGAGAGCGCCATTGCTTTGGCACATAAAGCGACAGCAGTTGCATAAAGGGAAAGTATGACGGTGATTTTTAAAAGGAAGTCTTTTTAATGCTTTCAGTGTGGTTGTGGCACATTGTGGCTATTCTGTGCAATTGTTCTTATACTTTCATATCGGAGGCATTTTCTGTAATCTTTTAAACAAGTGGTTATTGGCTTTGGCATCTTCTGTAGGGAAGAGGCCTTTTTAATGGAGACATGAAAAGGCATGTTTAAAAATGAGAGTCATTTCTATAAATCAGTGTTGTCTGACAGGACAGGGGTCCTGAGGATGGTATTAGGAGCCATTATTGTTTTTTTCTCAGATGGAAACCAGGCCTTGCGCTGGCCCTCTGGCTGGCTGCTGTGTGCAACACACTGATTAGGACTGCCACCACAGGGACCTAAAGGAGCCTTTTGAGAATCACATGGAAATTTTAAATAGGAGCCACTGCGGCGGAAGTGAACTGCACGATTTCTGTAGAACATCAGCGAGGCAAAGTCAAACTGAGATTGTGTAATGGTTGTCGAATTGGAGGTGAAAGAACTGCAGGCAGTGGAAAAGTCCTGACGTGGTTCATTAAAGATGAATCAACCCCTGCCTACATCTTCTACATTACATGAATAGAGTTAGACAGTGTTTGGTTCTTATTTCCCATCTTGGCAAAATGTCCAGCAGATGCACTCCATTTTTATGGATCAAAGGGCCAGAAAACAAGCACAGCAACGTCATGCCTACTGTATTTCACATCTGGACCTGGGGATGTCAGTCATGTGTGGCCGCTTGTCATAATTTGGATGATTCAGCCTTCGTTTTTTATTTGAGACATACTATTGTGAGTTGCAGCTATGTGGTTAAAGGCATATTATTTTCCATTAACTGGGATTGTTTTACAAATCTAAGGATTTTTGTCCTGCACTTGTGCCGACCTCTGACAACATGGATGGATGTTGTACTTTTGGGAAATCTCAATCATTGGAGTGCTTCACTGAAAAATGTACAGCGGTGTGGGTCAGCATCCGTTTGGTATGATATATGAATTGGGCCTCTTCAAAGTGGAAATTAATCAGTCAGAGCCAAATCTTTTTGAATAAAACCTTCCATTTGTTAAAAATGAGAGCACAACTTCTTATTTAGCTTCGTCAGCTAATGTCTCTGCTTAAAGGGACATTTTGTTTGCCATGAGAGCTTGGTTTGTCCTCTCTAACTGAGAATAAAACGCTCACCTGACCCTACCATGTTCTAGTGAGATGAAATTGAAAAGATTGAAGGGTAGAATAGGAGAATAATCAAGAGATTTTGTAATTTATATCACATACAATAATATGAACCCCCTTTGGCTATACAAAGTCAAACCGTCTCTGAGCCAATTAGTTGTCTCTGTCACTGGAGCTGGACAGATTGATGACATTTAGGGAAGTCTCAATCAAGCTTTTTTGTCCCTGATTCGAAATAATGTTGGGTGTCTGCTGATACCGAGTCCGATCAGATAGTTATATTTACTTAACTGTTTAGTAAATATATACCTGATGCATTTAAATAACAGCTGTAGTGTATTTTACCTAGCACACGTTATTTTAAGGTGCTTTTTGATCCAACTACCAGAGGTTCTGGTTAGGGCTGTAACGATACACCAAACCCACGATTTGGTTTGTATCATGATTTTTTTTTTTTTTGGGGGGGGGGGGCAGAAAAAAGAGAGATTTTGAGAGAAAAAATGATTTTTATTAAATAACATTTGAAAAACCTGTAACACCAAAGAACAATATCAACTATGCAAATTATTAACAATATATCTAAGTGAAAAATAAATAGACAAAGCTATAACACTTTTACACTTCACATTCTTTGTAACAAATACTGTTGAAAAACCAACAGAACTAAACTCCATTGTGGAGGTGATTCAAGCATGTTGAAAATTCTTCTTCAGTCAAGTTCTCTTACATTTACAAAGTAAATTAAATGGCTACTGTTTCACAGTACTGTGCAGGGTCCGAAATTAACACTCGCCAGTCGCCAAATGTGGGGGCAGGCTAGGGCTGAACGATTAATTGCATTTTCGATAATATCGCGATATGTTAAAACACGATTTCTTAATCGCAAAGGCTGCGATTTGGTCACATGACTCGCGAGAGCAATCAGTCTGCACTCCGTAGAGAAAGCATCAACTAGCATGCTAACGCTACACTGTACCTTGAGCTGATTTCTGTCATTCAAACAACTCTGAGTTTTAGTTTAAAACTTTTACAGCCATTTTAATAAAATGAAGGGTTTTATTCGGGCTTGAGTCTATACATGCAGTTAATGGATACAGGCACACAGAACTCAAGGCTCGGTTGGCCACGATTAGCTCTGATTAGCGGTTAGCTCCGGTTAGCGGTTAGCTCCGTTATAAAGATATGGAGTGGAGGAGCTGCCACTGAGAGGGGTAACAACCAGACTGATAAATGACGTTCGGGGAGCTTTCACAGCAGCGTGGCCGCGGTGTTTCAACGGTTTTATTAGTACAGTTAATCCCACGGCAAGAACACCAGCAACTAGCTAACGCAACGATAGCCTCTCTGAGCAAGTGCACTCGGCAGCACGTAACTTCACGAGGGGGAGGGGCTGGAGGCAGCTCCTCTCTGTGCACTGTAAAAAATTACACTTGTGTGTGTGTGTGTGTGTGTATAGATATATACTATATTTTTACTTATTTAACTGTCTAGTGTGTAATTGTGTGTTCATACTATACATTATTATATTATTCTTTGTTGAATAATACAGAAGACAAAGAGCTTAAAAAAATAATCGAATATCGAATCGTAATCGCAATATTTGGGAAAAAAATCGCAATTAGATTATTTTCAAAAATCGTTCAGCCCTAGGGCAGGCCGACACACAAATGCATAAACACTGGCGCACACACCAGACACCAGCCACTACCTTCTGTTTACTGATAGCTAGTGTTTAACTCAGGCTAATTAATTAGCTAGTAAGGTGTGATTTTTGGCAGCCAGCCTTCCAAAAGAAAGCACAGGAAACAGAGTCTTATTTCACCTGTCCGGAAGGCTCTGACACACTTTCCGCACTCCGTGTCCGCGGACAGCTGTAGGCTTGTACCGGTGTTGATGTTCTGTGCATTGTCGGACACATCCAGCCACGCAGAAAAAAGAGGAGCTTAATCTGGATGGGAAGGATAACTCTGGGAGTTGGAAGGGGTGTGTCGCGATTCTGCCTTCTCACTCCGCGACACAGGTTCGTGGATCTGAGTGTCGCGCTTTCGATTTCATATCGCATATCGTTACAGCCCTAGTTCTGGTTAAAAAAAAATTAAGTTTATATGCTTAAATAATTATATGCAATATTTCTCCTGAAACTGATGTGAAGTAATCAGTTAGAAAGAATATGTATGATTCTGTTGGAACTATAGAAACACTCCTTAATGGCATTACAGTCACAGCTCTTTGGGTTGCGTGCTAAAGAAATTGCAGGTAGGAATTTTCATTTTGAGTGGCGTTCCCTTTTTTAAAATGCAGTTTAAGTTAAAATACTCCTGAACAACAGTGGAGGACGTGTGTGTGTGTGTGTGTGTGTGTGTGTGTGTGTGTGTGTGTGCGCACATCATTGTAAAAAAGTGAAAGTTTTGTCCTGGACCGGCCCTTCTTTTCCTCCTCTCCTGAGCTCAGGTTGCAGCTCCCAGATGGTTCCTTAATCTTTAGGTCCCACTCAGGTCAGCTCCATCAGAGCCAGGTAACACGAGACAAACTCATAACCTCACCGTCCTCTAAAATGCATCCATGGTGACCCAGACAGATGACTTTAATGTCTTCACTTCTAACTTCAAACCAAGCCACATGATGCTCGGTGAGCATTGATCGAGGGCTAGCCTAACTGAAGCATATTATCTACAAGACCTGCTGCTGTGAGCTTATACTGTAAATGCCTCTCACTGTGTCCTTTTGATGACAAAGCATCTAACCTGGACCTAGTGGAAAAGAGCTTGGACATGATAGTGATCAAATTACCAAAGACGTCACCTCATGTGGCGTTAAAACACCTCATCATTTCCCACTCACTCCTAGCCACAATATAGTTCTGTCCTGTATAGTATATAGGCATTTCACATAATATAGAAGTTGCACCACTTTCCAGAGCTGGACCAAACCGCAAACCGAAATGCTTCTTGTCAAAGCCATGGTAAGAGCACACTCCTGAGGGTTTGATCCCTGGCCAGATAAGGAACTGCTTGATGTGATTGGGTTACCCCCCTCCTAGTCTTGGAAGAGAACAACCACAGCAGGTTCTGAGCCTAGACTGTGATAAAATGCCTCCCTGTTGGAGTTCTCCCATCTCCTCTCATGTTTAATGTCTAATAATTTCCGTGCTCCAATATCAGTTGGAAAGCTTTTCCAGTCCAACCTGAAGGGTGTGAATGAGCAGCTGACCCATAATGTCACATTCCAGCTTTAAGTGTGTTTAAAATTACCACCTGAAACTAAGGACTTTTGAATTTATCTTCGCTCTTATATCTTTTATCCAATTTCTTGCTGAACTTTGCTCTCCTTCTGTTTCTGACTATTGCCTTTGTTTCAAATTGATCCTTTAAAAAAAAAAAATCAATCTCACCTTTATTGAGTTTGGTAGACACATTTTTCTATTTTAAGGCCCTGACACACCAATCCGATTATCGGCCGTCGGACAGTCTGGCGAGGTCAGTGACTCGAGTCTGTTCGGTGTATTCTGTGCCGTCGTCAGTCGGAGGAGCTCTCAATGACCAATCTGATTGGTGTAGTGCTAGCCTGGAAATAACAAGCGGGATGAGCCTGACTAACGCCTCTCAAAATCTGGCGGAAATCTTTTAAACTGACCTTTGTCGATCTGAAATGAAGACAGATTCAGCAACTGCATGGCCTATTTCTCGCTTAAAATGTTTTCAGAAACACGTTTCAGTGAACTATCTTCGTAAAATATGAGATCGTATTCCGAACGAGCCGCCATTATGCTCGGTTGTAAAATCGGGGAGCAGCCAGACCCACGTGACGCGTTCGTCCAATCAGCTGCCGGTTTTCATTTTTTGGGCAACAATACAGATTAGCGCCGCCTGCTGTTATGGAGATGTATTACGTCTCGCGCACGCGCAGGACGTATGCTCAAGTCGACGTCGCTTCGGTGTGTTCCGAGGCACTTTTTTTTTTTTTTGCCGAAGGTCGGCCGTCGGGTTGGTGCGTCAGAGCCTTTAGGCTCCCCAGTTTCTCTTTAACGTAATAGAGCGTTCTTGATAATTTCAGTAGGATAATTAGTATTTTTGCGTCTTTACTGCAGTGTCTGTACTTCACCTTAGGCATAAATAAATTATCCTAGCCTCCCTCTGGACACTGTAAAACACCTCCTTACGATACAGTTTGAGTGCATAGGGTATGCTTTCACCAACACAGAAACTACATATGCCACCGGTGTAAGAACAGGCTCCTGTTGTTCAGAAAGCTACTTCAACACCTCAACATTTTTAAGACTTATACAGTCCCTTTTTGAGTACCTACATTCGATCCTTTGTGTGCTGTCTTACAAAATGGGAAAAAAATCCTGTCATAAAGGCATTGTGAAAAGCATTGAGGTTGATGTTTATAAGAAGGTGCAGACGTTTGTGCTTGTCAACATGTGTTTTCTTTTTTCCACTGACCCTCAAAGGATTCCAGTGATCTTAATGAAACCAATTTTCATATAAAGACGCCTTTTAGCTTTGGCTCCTTGCATGAAGGCAGCAGCATTTTGGACTCAGCCGCTGTGAGGAGACCTGGCCTTTGAAGTAGCCTCTGGTTATTTTTCTGCTTGACAGATCAGAGCAACTGTGCAGAAATCAAAAGGGAAGTGCCCTGCCGCCCCAGGTAAACGGTAACTCAGGACTGAGCCGGGACATTTTGAAAGCTAATATGGCTACTGCTGAGTTAGGGCCATCTGGACAATTTGCCCTCCGTCCAAATTCTTTAAAATAGAATAGAAATAGAGTGAGATTGTGTGCTGCAGACTCGTGCCAGAGGTGTATCATATGACTCATCAGAAAATACTGCTGCACACCTCAGAGAGTTTGAAAGACGGACCAGGGTCTGAGACACGGTGAGGTGTTGACCAAGGCTATCCAGGCATGTCTGACCAGTGTCCACTCCTATAGCAGGAATGCAGGGTGTGGAAAAGGTTCAATTCTTGAGACTCTGAAGATCCTACATAGCACCTGGTGGATTTCATTTTCCCGTTGAGAACAGTAGGTATTGAGGGATGAGACACGGCCAATTTAGCTAAGTGAGATGTGTTTCTCCACCAAGGAATATCTATATCCCTGTCTCCCAGTGCAACTGTCCCTTAACAAGAGCAATGAGGGGGAGGACATGGTTTCCACAGCACTTGCATTTCATTTTCCAATGCCCCCCTGGAGGGTTTCAAAACAAGCTCTGGGGTTAAGAGCAAAATCACTGAAAGCCGTTACACCACAACTGATGCCTAGTCAGGTCTGCTTCTCATTGGAAGGGATATTGGGTGAGGGAGAGGGCTTACCAGCAAGGCTCAGAGTTGCAAACAATCAATGCCACATTGGCGCTTGACCCCACTAAGATTATAGATGCCATACATATACATATAATCTAAACGAGGACGGAAATAAATAGGAGAGCTACATTGTCTAAAACTGAAAATTAAATGTTAAATTGTCCTTTGCAACTGTAGAAAGGGTCGACAACAGCTTTCGCATGCAACCTCCAATCAATTTGTTGATATATTCAATATATAAAAAAAGAAAATAGAAATAAAGGATTGTATATTTGAACAGAAAACGTTTTACTTAGATTATCTACTGTATACTATTTATTATGTTAATGACTGTTGACAGGCAGTTGTCCATTTGCACTTAAACACACATGCAAACAAACACATTATGTCACACAAGAGAAAGCTGTCTGTGCGTTTGCAGTTATATTAGTTCTCATGAACTGTTCTAAAGTAGCTGATGATACGACCTTTACTTATTGAGATCAATGCACACAATCGCACACATACAGTCTGCCGTGTGTCTTGTAGGTCCCTCTCCTTGGTTGTGTTGTTGTAAGAGCATTTATGTAGAAATATTTAGTTTAAATGATGTAGGAGAGAATGTGTCCTTCATATACTCTGGCTGCTTTGTACTGCCCAAGTTCCAAATATGAAATCTAATTAATTCAACTATATCATAAATTATACCATGTGTGGTCCCACCGCAAATAGACCCAAACCATTTTTTGTCTCTGACCCATGAAAATACTGCCATGTCATAAGTCGCATACAGCAACTATTGTACTGTTGCATATGCTTTGTATAACCATCAGTGAAAAATAATTTCTGGTTGGTGTTTTTGCCCATTCCTCTAGAAATCCTTTCATGCAGTATAAGATAGGAACATAAGTTAGTGAATATCTTTTTCTGCAATGTGTACAGTGAAGCTGTACATGTTTAAAAGTCTCAAATAATACATCCCATTAGTCCAAGCCGAGACCACACTCTCATACTACTGCATGCATCATTCAATGAAATGATTTACAAAGCATGTACAATATTGTATCATAACTGTATCTCTCTATTGGACTTTCCTTAGCAGTTAGTTACTAAACAAAAAAACAAATTAAACTAGAACTGCAAGCAGTTATGACGGGGCCCAAGCCACCCACGCCAGTTGTCCCCGACATCCCGGGGAGCGCGCAAAAGCAGAACCCGAAGCCGGGCGGTGGGGAGGCAAACGTCGGTAAATATCGAGAGGCGCGAGCAGCGATGTCTGCGGTACGTCGCTGTTGCAAACGTAGCGGTCAACAGTTCACCTCCATGCATATACAGAGTACCTTTAACAATGATATACGGATAGGATTGGAGATGAAAAGTTCAACTGACATGTTACCGCGATCAGCTTCGTGGGAAATTAAGAATCAATGCCACCGATATAACCAATCACACTATGACAGACTCTCCACTTAGCACCAACTGCAGTGTTTAATTGTAAATGAATGTAGCCTACTGGCAGTCTGGCACACGTGGGTGCTCAGTATTTTCATCGGCGCCTATGAATGGTGTTGATTTTGGATTGAAAAAGTGAGAGAAAAGAGTTGCATTTGTCCACTCTGAAGGTTATGGAAACTTTGTCAGGTGGCTTAAGAAATTTGTTTATTGTAAAAAAAAAACAGAGGAGCACGCAAAAGTGAAAACCAAAACGTAACGTAGGAGGCAAACATCAGTAAATATTGAGAAGTGTGAGCTGCAAGGTCTGTGGTACATTCCCATTGCAAATATGTCATTAACATGACGTTTTTCATTCGTGTTGATTGCATTTACTGTGGCAGAGATATTGCAATTGCAAATTCCCCATTTAAATGCATTGAGTTATTGGCCAAAACAAATAAATGTTGCTTATAGCGCCCCCTAAAGGCCGATCTTTGCCAAATTTGGTTCAGAGCATCGTAGTGGGATGCTGAACGATGATCTCAAATTATTTGCTGATAACATTTAATTTGGCCGAGATATGATATATTTGTGTGGTAGCTGGCTAGGAAAATTTGTTTGGTCGTCAAATGCCTTTCCTTAGCAGTTAGTTACAAAAAAAAAAAAAAAAAAATTAAAAAAAATAAACTTTCTATTTTACAAGTGGAGAGGGAAATAACTGTAGCGTACGAACCATTTTCTTTGAATTTGCAACTTTGACATGCCAGATAGTTTGTTAGCACAGAACCATCTGAGAAGGCATCATTGGAAACTGTTTGGGAAAAGGCACCTGGAAGGTATTTGGATGAACCATCGCCATTGTTGTTTTAAACGAACAGTCACGACCATCACACATCTAAGCCACGCCATAGCTGCTATTTGCTCCTCACCGGACGCCGATTGGTTTTGTCCGCTGCTGTTCGTACTAAAACGCATTCCTTGAAGCCTGACAAGATGGATTATGTGTGATTTGTGATCCAGTGATTCTCGCATAATCTATTGATATTGCGAGAATTCAAGCTGCCATGCAAGGTAAACGTTGAGCAGATCTTAGGATAAATGAATAATGTATTTGATTTTGCTACAATTCAGGTGAACATGGTGAACTCTGAGTACCTGATAGTTTTACTTAACTTATTCTAAACTACAGGTATAGACCTATACCTTTTGATGATTAAAAAAAGAACAAAATGAACAAGGAGTAATGAGCATTAAATGATTTAATCTGTGTAAAATGAATGTTAATTTAATAACAGTTTAATTTACGATGCTCTGTAGAAGACATTTTTGGCGTGTTCTATAGATTGGCATAATGTAATGTTCTTGTCCAAGGTTGTTTATGTAGATCATTGGTGGAGATGATTTAGTGTTGTTTTGGTACAGCTGCTTGTGGTCCTGCTGGGCCCAGGGAAACTGGGAGGTCTTGGAGGAAAGGAAAGCAGTTAGAAGAGGATATGGGTAGAGGTTGATTAATTTGCAGTCTGAGCTTAGCATGAGCTTCCCTTTACCTCCAGACCTCTCTACTCAGGCACACAATACACCAGCTAGTGAGGGAGATTGATGTGGGAAAGTAACTTTAGAGAGTTAGTTTCTCACTAACTGGTGTATCTGATACGTAAAATCCCAAACTCTTTTAGTAAAAATGACACCAGTGCTCACACAGTCTGGTGTGCGGACCCTTTCATGATGATTGCTATACCCTTTATCCTAATTGTAGGTCAGTATTTAGATTTATGCTGGAATTTAGTGCAGTGAATAAACACCAGCCAATAATATAAGTACAAGTTTTATTAGCATATATTAAAAAATGGCTATTAAATTAAAATACTTGAGGATTCTCATCCCTTGCTCTTAAATTCCCAATGCAACCATTTTTCATTTTTCCGCTTCATCATTTTTTGTAGGCCATCGTGTTAACAGTGACATATTTGTCTGCCTCTGCTGTCAACATGACAAAATGCCAAGATTGGGCCCTGCAACAACTTGATAAAGCCATGTGCCTTTTATTATTACAATGGAACTGTCAGTTTTATCAGCCCAGGACTGTGTATAGATTTGTGATATGCAATAAATAAATCTAAAGCAAGACTTTTTATTTTTTTAGAATGACTGCCTTAGGGTTTGGTTCACACAACATTGATATCTGATATCTGATAACCTCCTATCCAATGGATGGCCAGAACCAACTGCAAAGATTAGAACTAGAACTCTCTCATACCATCTTCTTAAAAATAAACTGCTTTTTTTCCATTGATGAAGCCCATTTTAGAGGGGATTAGGGGAACATTGTGAGGATTGCTGTTGTATTGTTCTGTTGCTAACATTAAGAGGATGTGGGGATTTAATACTTATACAATATGTTTTGCATTAAGTCTGAGCATGTTTGCCTCCCTCAGGGAGTAAAACGTGTTAGCAGATAGTACATTTTTCTTCAAGCTCAAGTTTTTGCAGACCTATTTGGCTTCACTATGTGTTAGGGGGAGGGGAACAAATCAACCCAGGGTAGTGTGTTGTTTTTATTAAGATATCCTTTAAAAACAACTCAAGCAGTGCTATAATGCCCAACTGGGATAGCTCTGACACAAGAGCTGAAATGAGAGGTAGTTTTGTAAAAAGGAAAAAAAAGGCTCTTAATGAAAAGGGGGAGAGAACGTAAAGCAGTAGCAAAGAAAATGTGACTCTTACCTTGTCTACATGTTCTTGGTGTAGTTCATTCGAGGCTTGGTTTCTTTCCTGCTGCTAAAAATGTAATAATGTCATGGCCATTTTTGGCTCTCTATGCTATTTCATCTCAGACCCACTGCCAGCATGGGTTTTTGGCCTTCCAACAAATAAACAATGGCAGCGGTTGACTCTCCTTTTTTGTGTTTGTGTGTGTGCATGCGCATGCATGTGTTCCTGTGTTTTGTGTTGTGGTCTGGGTAAACTCAACTTGGCACAGTTTGAACAGGGTAGAATAAAGGCTCATACATTTTAATATATTGCCCCCATGTCAAGCTAGAAAGAGCAAACACAATGCCACGAGGGGAAAAGCTATTTGGTAATAAGAATCAGCTTCAGAAGCACCAGTTTGAAAAAGGGGACCGCTGCCATGTATTTGTGTATACAGACTAGATGTGAGAGACAGTAGCGTTGGCAGGTTTGGCATTCGGCCCCAACTTCTCTTTTATTGTGACCAATCTGGAGAGATGAAAAGTAGTGGATTCATGTTGAGTGTCATTAGAACACATTCAGGGGAATATTTTCTCCTATACATTATACTAGTTACAGATTATTGAAAACCACCTGTTACATGTAAGTCTTCAATCATCTCGCCAGATTAAGAGAAATGATCTACACTTGACCTGTTGCCCCCTCATCAATCTTCACTTCAACAGATTGTGGTGTACCTAACTGCAGCGTTTTCTTCCACTCCATTTGTACTGAAGAGTATTCTTTGAGACAAGGGGGATTTGGTGAAAGTCCATGACGAAAGTGTCATAAACTACTAATCCCAGAAGCAGGTCATAGGTCATAGGCCCTCCCCACTGCTCTGACCACATTACAATGTGTTCAGGGTCAGTTTATCTGAGCAGAACGACATGACACTTAGGTGGATCAGGATATTTTCTCCAAGTCTTGCACTAGAACATTAAATAATGCCACAAAGCCGCTACATTGTTGAGGGATTATCACTCTGATTGTGGACCGTTGTTCTATTTATAGTTGTAAATTGTGTCATTTCTGCTCCATTCCAGATGGCTTTCATGGCTTGGACTTGCATGCCCTTGACAATTGACTCCAAAAGTTTGGCCTGTACGCAACACACTGGCACCAGACACACATCTCGGCCAAACACTCTGCTTGCCTGCTGTGTGCCTGTGAGTAATTTGGAGTGTAGTGGCCTTGTCAGTCAAATGCAGTGCAAAGGGGCTCAATTTTAAGTGTTTTATATTCTGGGATATATTTATGAAGTCTTAATTGTGGGAGCAAAGACATTGAAGTAAAAGCCCCCTGACTTCCTGCTGATCCACATTTCTACATTTGTGGTGCCAGCAGCCTAGTTTTCTTTGACTTGGATATAAAACTTGAGCTTGTGATTTCTATTTGGCCGGTGATGCGAGAGGACCAACTTGCCGTTTGACATGGAACACCATTGTGTAATGTCATTACAGAAGATGCCAAGAGCATGGGGTTCATATGGCAAACTTGATGTGATGTGGAAAGTGTACGGAGCACATTTTATAGGCAGTTTCTGTCAAACTTTTTTACTCTACATACCTGTGGCTGAGCTAAGTTACTGTTTCTCCAAAACAGGATTCAGACAGCTTTGCAAAGCAGAATGATTTAACCTGATATATCGATTAAGTTTGCAGCATGTGGCTGGGTTATACAGCCGCTTGCAAAAGGAATAAACACCTTTGATCTCTTTGGCTGTTTATGATCCCATTTTACCTGTAACCAAACACCTGAGCTGTGTGACGCTGTTGCCTTCCATGACAGCTATTCCCAGCAGAACAGATTACATGGACACTTGGGAAACACAAAGCAAAACAAGCATACCATGGTTTCACATAATGCAGTATACAGATTTAAAATGATAGAAAGAGAAAAATATGCTCATACAGTTATGATATGAGTATTATAAGTAGAATATGAGAAAGTTTTCTTATTTTGTTACTGCTTGCCTTTTGTTGCTGGTAGAGGTCTCCCACTCGTAGCATAAGATTAGAAGAATACTTGTATTCATTGCCTACTGTAAACCTGTCAATTTATGTATGTCATTGTCTTAACATACCTGGATGGGATTAGACAAGTGCAGAAAAGGTTTCCACAACTGTAATAATATTTTGCATTCCCAAGGCATGTTTATCTGAGCTATAGGCTTTAATATTTATGACTGTTTTTGATTCAGTCAGCGTACAGTTTTGATTTTACCATCAGCTCAAGTGGTGTACAATATGTGGCAAGGGGTCCATAAAGCCTTCAACATATTTTATCCCTTTCTTTCTTACGTGTAATGTTTCAGCATGTCTGACACCTAGCTAAACACATTCATCACATTATAAAATGACACTATTTTCCCTTTTTTTTTAGGAATTGTAATTGAACCCTCAGTTCAGCTGCAGGATTGTTGAGTTTATCAGCTGCATTAGAGACGTGACATTTATAAAAAATATCTACATGTGCTTTGCTGCCAGTGAATATTAAACTATTAGAAATGCTGTATATCGTTTTCCTTCTCGCAAAAAGACAGTTGATTATTTATGGGTGAAACAAGCTGGTCGTGTACTGTTATGATACAAATTCTTCGACCTCCTGCTTACTTTACCCTGCTCGGCACCAACTCAGTCATGAAGGTAATCAGTCATTCCGTTACGGATGTTCTCTGGATCCTTTGGCCATCTGGACCCGAACAGGAAATGAAGAATGAGGAGTTAAGAATGTTTTTTTGTTTTTTTTTTAGTATATAAAAGCTTGAAAAATAAAAAGCTGAGCACCCCTTTTCACAGTTTAAGACTGGGCTACACAAATTGAGGCCCTTTGTATTTTTTTTAATACCTTCTTTGCTACTTCCCTTCTATCTTTCATTTGTTCATTCCCTCCTTCCTGTCTTTATTCAAAGGCTGGGAGATATTTCCTTCATTGTAGTATTTAATATTATCAAATGAAAGTAGTTCACAGATCTTATGATGAGATAATGCTGTGATACATACTTTTTGCTGTATTAATTTTGATCATATTGCCCTCCTCTACTTTCTTCTCCTGTTTCTTTCTCTTCTTCCTTGCTTTCATTTTATTTTTTTCCTATCTTTCTTTGTTAGAAAGAATATTACTTCAATACAATAAAGACAGTAACATTTGAGTTGTAGTTAAATTTTATCATAAAGTAGATCTGCCCCCGTAGCTGTAGATTGTGCCAGATTTGCTTGAAATAATTCAGTGAGCATACAGTGTTATCAGATGGTCTCGGTAAAATTCAGGAGATCAACATTCTCGCCAACACAGGAGGAAGGGAGGGGGGACGACGACGACAGGGAGAAGAGAAAACACAGGGCTTTAGAAGGCCTTTGTGAAAACTACAACTTGTTTGCACGTCCAAAATGTTATAATGCCTATTTAAAATAAAATAAAATAAAAAAATTAATTGAAAATGGAGATGTGCATTTAAGTAAACTAGCTCAAATATCTACATACGTATACACAAGGGAGCTTTTTTTGGACTGAAATATTCACAAGATGATGCCCATTTTCTCAGTTTTGGCCTCATCATTGTGGCTGACCATGTCCCAAGAGGGAAGATAAGCGCTTACTAGGAGGATATTCTGAATTCCTGTACCGTTTTTCATTCTTCTAGTGTCCCTCTTTTTGCAGGAGTGTATTTACTGAAACAACTTCATATGCGTGCCGTCTCGAAGAGAACAGAATCTACTTAAACAGAGGTTAATGGAGTGGTTCAGGTAGGATTTATCATAAGTGATATTATATTTTCACCTACATGCAACATATCACTAATGTACCCCACATCCATATTTCCCTCTTATTTGTCTTCCTCTTTTTATTGAGGAATCTCTTATTTCTTTGTGAATATAAGGCCAGTTATAGAGCAGCACAACAGTAGAGGAGTCCCATCTTTTCTCATGCATATTCAAGCACGCGTGCACACACTCGCACACTGTGAAAGGCAGCTTGGCTCCTGGTCAAGGGATCTCTGCTAAAAGTCCTGGACAAGAGAGCTGATCGCCAGCCAAGCAGGACAGTTACAAAGTGGAGCACGGGAGGCCCCACCATGTTTGCAGAGATCTAAAGCCTCTTTTTCTAAAGCTTTGTTTGCATTTTGTTCACTGCAAACAGAAAAGCCTTTTTTTACCCTTTCTCTGTCCACTCTTTTCACTTTTTCTGACTCGGCTGCTTTCTGACAGTTGATTCAATTCCTGTGTACTAAAGGAAATGATGTGCTTAATTGGATTATTGGGAGTTTTCTTCAAATGAGCGCTCTCCCACCCACACAGACTCTGAGTTCTCCTCTGGGATGGGCTGTCGGGTACATGTTTCCAGACTCCACAGTCTGCAGGATGAGCGTGAAATGGGAACCTGGGAGTATGTTACAGTTTAATACTATTAAACCATAGCAATTCTTATAAATATAATCAAATATTCATGATGTTAAAATGTTTCGTTTGTACTCGCTTGATTATGAAACAGTTCCTGTTTAAGCAATTACATTATTACATACATACAAAAAAGACTTTTGACTTATGACTTTTCACTTTCTGTCTGTCCCACTCACACACACACACACACACACACACACACACACACACATAGTAACACAATGTGGAAATTCAACCTGATATGGGGCATGAAAGCAGGTTGAGCTGTCAGACATCTCTACTGGCCATCATCTTCAGTGTGCTACTTGGCCCAGGTTTATAGAAACAATAGTGTCCAAACGCATGCAGGCATCACTGGAATTTGCAGCTGTTGGAGACCTGGCTTCTTTGGTCTACTGAAAGCTGTCCTTCTGGCTATTTCTGGCCATTCTTTAATAACCGAGGGCATGACCGGAGACCTGAGAATGGTGGAATGGAAATGGTAAAATCTTAAGTGAAGGAAAGAAGGCAGAGAGAGGTGAAATGGGTAAAGGGCAGAGTGGATGATGAGAGGGCCTGAGTGTATAAAAGAGACTGGATGAGGGAGCTTAGAGAAGGGGAGGGTCCTGCTCTAGTACCTATTCTCATACAAATGGTCTCTTACACTGTGTGGCCCTTCAGTGGGTCATAAACATCCCAGTGGTTGTGCAGTTGTGTAGTGGTGAGCCATTCATGTTACTGATTTTCTCCTAAAGAGAGGAAGCGGAGTCCATGGCACAGATTAAAAGGCCTCTTTTCCCACCCGCGTGCGAATCACAAATCACATGGAGCCACAATGCTTCCCCTCGCCCAGAAACCCAACAAACACCCTGTTGAAAGCCGCAGCCACATCCCCTGTGTTTTCATTTTACTGGGGCACAGAAAACATACTTTGTATTCTTATTGGACTAGTGTGTGTACCCAAGTTTTCCATGTGGACACCAGTGCTGCAGTGGATGTCTATTAGCTTGCCAATTTAGTTATTGTGCCTCAATATTAAGTGTTTTGGTGGTAGTATTGTGGCTGTTAAGAGCAGCACTGATCATTCACTGGAGCTGTTATGCAGTGATGTATCATTAAGCTACTATACTGTATGTCAACATGCTATGTATGCTCTAACCAAATCTCCCTTGTTCTTGTCACATTCTGCTGACAAATGAGAAATCCGTCCTTATCGTGGCCTGGGGCCAGTTAAGGCCTCTGAGGGGATAATTGAACGGCCTATCTGCCCTATGCAAATCCTAATTCTCTCTCTCAACAGGCCACTGGCGGCATGCTTTATGGGATTATTTTCAACGAGGCATTTTGAATGTTGTAGCATAGGCCTTGCTTCCCACGTACAGCTTTCCCCCGTTCTCCTTGTTCCTGCCTTTCACCTTCTTGCCTGAGAGGATTAGTAAGTCAGGTTTACGGAAATGGAGCACCAGTCGGTAAAAGTGAGACTCCCAAAAGCTCTGAGACAGGAAGGAGCTGGACACTGGCTTTATGACAACAATTACTGCATTCTCTCAATGTCTTTTTTTATTTTTTATTTTTTTAAGAAGTTAACAAAGAGTTTGTATGTCAGTGTAAACAAACATTTTTGGGGCAGATTTTCCTGCTACCCAATAGACTAAGTGGAGTCAGAGGGTATGTAGGGAAATTATTATTTGTTGAAGGCATTATTATTTGGTGGTATGGAGACTGTTTTGGGGGGGGAGGGGGCGGGGTCAATGATATGCTTCACCAGTAAGCCCAGAAATAGAGAATCAGAATAGGGGGGATATTGCCTAGAATCCAAAAATTTAAAAGAGATTTATTCCTAAAGAACAACTATCTATTCAAACAAAACACATTTTTGTGCCACTTCTGCTGTTCCAGTATGAGAGGTGTTGCAGGTTGTCTTCCTAATCTTTCCACTCCACCCCCACACTGATATGTCCTTTACTAATGTTGTGCTCACTTGTACTGCTTTTGTCTGACAAGACTGACAAAAGCCACCAACACGTCCTATACGTTCAAAAGTGGAATTTGTGTTGCAATCTCAAAGGTCCCTGGGGCTTTGCTTGTGGAACCTTATTGCTACATGACCACCATTGTCTCTGCTTTTAGAATGTCTTTCATCTTTTTAGTTAGACCCAGGGAGAGCGATCAGTATCTCCCTGCTGTATCTATCTCATATCTTCATGGCTTACAGCACTGGTTCCCAGCCATTTACCCATTTACTGAACCTTAAGGCTATCCCAAATCATTTCCGTCATCCTGTGATTCACCAGATCAGGGGAATGATAGGACTGGTTTCTCTCACTATATTTCCCAATTTTTGTAGAAGTTCTTGGAGCAGCCTAATCCTGCTTTAATATGGCTCCTTGGGTGGTCCATCAGATTTCTACAGAAGTTGTTCTATGTTATCATTGGATTTTATCATATACTCTGCATATAAAACATACTGTACGTTTGGAAACGCAAATGAATAAGAGGTCTGTTGTTACTGTATTCAAGGCAACACATTAAAATATTTGTAGGATTGACTTTTAATCAATCTGTTCATGGATTTGGAGGACATGGTGCCCCTTATTTACCACACAATGTTTAAAGGCTTGATCAGTAAGGGTGTCTGTGTGTTCTTAAGTGCCTCTGGCAGCTAGTAAGAGCCAAGGAATCATGGTATGTGCTGACAGTTGTTATTTGAAAAATCTGGATGCACTTACCTTTTTTCATGCCAAGAATTATCCAATATAGGCTGCATTCCTCTTGAACTAGATATGTGGAAATTAGTAAGTATTTGCACCTGTTCATTATTACCAATGGTACAACCGATCATTTTATATTTTGCATGGAAATCAAACAAAGACATTTTCTTCAGATCAAAAATGATAAGCAAAAGAATTAAGTCAACTGTAGTTTGGGGAAGCTGGAAGATCAACATGTGTGTTTGCGACATAAAGGCAGTGTGGCTAATGAAAACAATTACTTTCAATGGAGGACAGTCACTTGTGCCTTATTTGATTGGGAAAAAGATAAATATGCTAACTGCTTTGAATTAATGACATTTAGAGTAATACTAAAGGCCTCTAAGATTAGATTATGTTATCAAAATGCATAATTATCTTCCATTGTAAGCGGAACTGTCTCACTCTTCTCACTGGTTGGTGGCCATGGTTGACGGTTGTGTAAACATCTGCTAGAGAGGTGATAGCGCATCTGGCAACTGACTGAAGTCTGTTGGTGGATGTCATTATAAACAGACCTCTAAATCCTATCATCACCTAACGCTTGATCTCAGGTTACTGTTAATGAGTTCATTATGTGTTAATGTATTTCCTTTGTCTGCAGAACTACCTGTATGCTGCATGACGGTGGATTTTCAAGAATAGGTGTCAGCCTTGATGTTTATTGGAGCAATGACAACCTTTTAAGTTTAAAAAGCCTAGTGATATACTGTGTTATTCACTGTTTAGTATATTACCTGAACATTGATGAAAATGTTCCACACACATAAAGCATGTTTACGTCTACACAAATAACTCAATCATTGTGAATAACAAGGTATAAGGGTAATGGCTCAATTAAGCTGTTTACAAAGTAGTAACCCAATTCCAAACCCCAGTTACATGTTTTTGGTAGTTGAGTTCAAAAAAAAATTTTGGCAGCTCAATCAAGTTGTGAACCAGAGTCCACAACTTGACAAAAGTCATTTTAGAAAAGTTATTTTTGAAACACACAAGTAACACTCTCTGGTAGTTAAATTATGCTTAATCCAAGGATATAACACAGCACCTTAATGCTAATTTAGCAAAGGTGTTAACATGGAAAGTGTTGGGTTCACTCTGGGTATAAGATCAGTATTTAAAGTCAATTGGCTTTATTCAAGATATTGTGACAGCTTTTTTTTTGTTTTTGGGCTGTTTTGCCTTTAATTGATATGAGGGGGGACAACATACAGCAAAGGGCCGCAGGTCGGAATCAAACCCGGGTCATTGCGGTAAGGACTGAGACTTGGTACATGGGGCACACGCTCAACCAGGTGAGCTGCCAGGGTGCCCCGCTGCCATGCATGTCTGTCTGTCATGTGTGTTAAATCACATACGTGTAGAACAAGGGCACATGCATGGCACAGCAGGAGGGTGGTGTGAGGAGGGCTCCCTCCACATGCATGTGCTGCGTGTTCAGCTGTCACTGAACCACAGAAGCCCCTCCTCCATTCGCTGCTTTCTCTCTATTTTTCCTTTATCCTTGCCGCCCCTCTGCCCCTACTGTATTCCTGTGTCCACTCTGTCCCGCCATCTCCTGCCTTTCATTTCTCTTCCTAGCCCTGTACATTCATGACCAACTGTCTGTCCTCACCTGCTTTCCTGCTGTAACTGTCATCCCCAGCTCTCAGCTGTGCCTCTCTGGCATGAACTTAAGATGACACTGAATCAACCCCCTGAAGTGTAAGGGATCCTGGGAGCCAGTAGGACCAAAACAAATGTAGTACCTAGGTACAACACCACCATGGAGTGTTTTTCTTTACAAACTCAATCACACCTGGGCTTGACTGTGGAAGAAAGTTTTGTCTTCTCTTATGTGGCTATAAGCTCTGCTCCCAGAGTTGGCACTTAATTAGTTGGTAGTTAATGTATGTAGTTTCTCCAGTGTCTTACTGTACATCCTGACTCAAACAGATCTTAAGCAGCTGACACGTTCAATAATTTGATACCCACCAGTCATCTGACACGAGTCTACAGCACTGCATTACAGAGGAAGGTTAACACGGCAGTAGCCATGTGCTTGGCATTTAAAATGCCGTGTAGCACAAGACAATGTCACCCCAAGGTTTGCCTTCCTCCACGTCATGGCTGTATCCCCCAGCGTCAGCCCTAGCCCTCATCTATACTGGCACAGAGGCCGGATCACAGCTATGACACCCTTATGTATCTCATTCAGCCTTAGAGAATGGGGCTAGTGAACCGAGTAGCCCCCCCAACTCTGGCCTCTTCCTGCACCTGCAGGCCCAACTGATGGTTGGAAAACTGCAAGGAAAAGGGGGAAGTGAGTTTGAAATCTGGGGAGGCTTGGATCCAGTTTAAGAGTAAAGTTTGGCCAAGATACAAGAGTATCGTCATATTGTATGGGGACACCATCAGAGAGGACTAACATAACCGAAAACTGGTCACCCTAAAGCCAGTTTCTGTGTTATCCAAATAATATCCACTATGATGGGCTTGGTGAATTCTTTGTGAAGTAAGGATGGGGAGAAGGCGAGTGAATGGGGGTTACTGGAGAACCTCTGGCCCCCCTGCAGGTCATTCAGTCATTCATAAGATGAGGCCATTTTATAGACCTCCCTCTACCCTTGCTTTTGTTGCTGTTGTGTCCATCAGCGGAAGTGAAAATGGAAAATGGAGATTAAGAGTGGTCATGCAAAATAGATTGTGAGTGTTGGCACAAGGTAGATGGCCAGTTTCTATCTCTTAAAACTTTGGTTTCTAGGTGGGCCCTTGCTGGATAAGGCAGTAGATGTTTTCCTTACAGAATCTCTGCCTGATAACCTTTTTTTTGTCTGCATGGATTTATGATGTTTACAGATGTGCTCAGTTTATGAAAAACAGCCCCTCTCTCACAGTGGGGCAGCCATCTTTAATCCAGTAAAGAGCACAGGGATTTGGTCGCCCCTGGCCTGCTTGAAGGCCCTTTAGAAACCTCTCGGCCGTGAGAATGGGGGCTGGGGTTGGAGGTGTGGGTTGGGATGTGTGTAGCCATGCAGGAGGGGCAGGGGACAGTCTTTGTGAATTTAGTTAATCTAATTTGAGCTCTTTCCCTCTAAGGCCCTTTCTCTCTCACCGCTGCCCCTGTTTCAAACATCAGCCCAAGCTGGGGAAAGTTTCATGTGTCCCTGGTGAAAATAGACATTGTTTAGTTTAATCCAATATCCTCATATGTAAACCTAAGGGAAATATAACTGAGAGCAACCACTGAAAAAAAGTGTATCTGCTGTTTGTATGTGGTGCAATCAAATTAAAATGGAAAGCTGATACACATGAGATCTAAGCAAAATTACAGAATATGTATGAAACTTGACTATTCAGGTCATGCAACATATACAGTACAAATAATTTTAGGAAGCAACAAACAGTGTTAAAGATGGATCTCTATGATAATAAGTTATCCCATTAAAAAAAAAAAAAAAAAAAAAGTTTGTCAGTACATTATGTTCTTATGGAACAATTAAAACTACCATTGATCAACGGTCAGTTGGAGGGAGGCGATTAAAGTCTTCATTAATACCTGTTTGTAGACCTGTTTGAACTTAATAGTATTTATCAAAGGACAACTTAAAACAGAGGCCAGGGTGTTGCTGCTGCTTATAGAATGTAAATGAACCACTTAGAAGCCTTTCTTTGGTGTTTCACACCTCTGATTAACTCATGGTGATGCTGTTGGATATCAAATGGGTATTAACTCATTAGAGCTTGCCTTTGAAGTTGCTCCTGAGTATCATCGGGGTCTTGTAATCCTTTTTTAATGGTTCAGTGTGTAGGACTGTGGTTCCACAAAATGATTAATGTGACAGCCTTTCTCACCTAATGTTCCCTGTGTTTTGCATGAATGGGTTGAAAATTGGTTGATTCATTTAGGAAATGCACCAGTAATGGTGTTAATGTTGAAAGGTTGATAGTAAATGGTAAACTGCTTTATCAGTTTGCTGCCATCTAGCCGTAAACCCATACCGCCTCTTATCTTTACTTCTTTCCCTTTTCTTTCTCTTGCTATCTTACTCTTTCCTTAGCTTTGTAATTTTAGTGTCTTCCCCTCTGCCCTCCTTTTTAACTTAAGGCAATAGGTGGTGAAGGGCAGGAATGCAGCCAAGGGACTGTAAGGATTTATCACACTAAGGTGTGAGGGCCGCTGCCTGTACTTCTGTGCTTAGAGATGTAACAGTTTAGTGCCAACAGCATTCCCACCACGGGGCCAATACAGAATTTTATTGCCGTTTTCGTTTAATTCTTTAGACCACATACTTTGTGGCTGCAGGGAGAAGAATGGGAGGAAAGGTGTCAGGGACAGAGTAAAGTAGTTTGTGTGCTTGTGTGATTGTGCATGCGTGCGTGCATGCATGCATGCGTGGGTTTTCAGTCTAATATCTGTGTGAGAATTGCTGAGTAGCATTACCAGCATGGACATATAAAGCATAAAAATAGTTTATCTCCATATTCTTCTTGTCTATCCCTGCTTTTGCCACTTAAACATGCTCTCGCTCTCTCCCTCTCTGCTCTTGCTCTCTCTCTCCCCTCCCATTCCTTCGCTTTCCACTCCTCTCACTCTCTCTGTACCTTCCTCCTTCTCTGCCTCTCAGGTTACGATGACTGGGGGTTTTCTTACTTCCATCTCGTAGTGTGTGTGTGTGTGTGTGTGTGTGTGTGTGTGTGTGTGTGTTTGTAACTGCGTGTGGGTCTCTCTCAGTGCTGAGCTGTGTCCTTGTCCCTGCCTCCTGGCAGCAAGGAGCCACCCAGCAGCCGGTCTGTGATTGGGCAGGGGAGTGGGGTTCTTGACACAACGCGGTGCTGACTGCTCCGGGACGTGTTTCAACAGATGGTCGAGGTTAGAGAGTGTCATCACATCGGAGAGAGGATTAGAGGAGAGAGGTTGTCTTCCAGGAGCTGTGTGGTCCCCCCTACTCTTCAACCCAAAACCCCAGCACCAAGACACAAATCCCTCTATGAGCGAGGGAAGACCCGGTGAAGAAACACAAGAAGAAAACTCAGAGAGGAATCCTAGCCTTCCCTCTCACTCGGCCAGCACTCTGCTCTCTTGCCTTTCAGGTACTTTACAACTTTCTTACTTTTTTGGTCTATTTTCTGTTTTATTATTTTTTTATTTTTCTGCTTTTGCAGTGTCTGTGCCTGTTAGTTTGTTCAGTTGGCAGTACATTTCTGATGCAGCATACAGTCAGAAGTCTACAATTGCAGTGAATCTGTGTTGCCTGTACAGCACCTCTCTGTGTGCTGGACTTCATAGTTTTCCCCCTGAATGACAGGAATTCCCTCCGTCGCAAATTCCTCCGTCTCAAGGGATTAGAAGGCAGCACATTCCATTAATGTCATTTTTTCCCCAATCCATAAGCACCCATCTGTTAATTTCTAGTTTTTTGAATGCAGGATCTTTGAAAGTGAAGGGAAGATACTGTAGATTTAAAACTTGTCACTTAAAAAAAGTATGCTGCATAATGAACTGTGTCTTTGGGGGCATCCTATGAGTTATAATATGGACATGGTAACAAAAAAAAAAAATCTGTTTGTATTTTATTGTTTATCCTGAATGTATCCTTTACTTTTTCTTTCCTAAAATCTTAAGTGAAGATTAATTGTCAGTTTTGATAATAGGAAATTAAAACACAATTTTTCTACATTCCCAAAACTCAGTGTGGCATTTAACATTCCCTCACTTCAGCCCAGATAAGTTTTTTTCATAAATCTTATTCAGAGTGCCCTTCTGGCAGAACGTGTCAGTATACGCTAAATGGATGAGCTGCTGAAGAGCGCTTTCCGGACAAACTGTCAAAGCTAAGCAGAGAGACAGAGACTCAGAATGTACACCTCACTTCAGCTATTTAACTCAAGTCAAGTGAGAAGGGAAGCTTGCCAGTGGAGTGGGAATATGATGTATGGTACGAGCTCGTGTGTGTGTGTGTGTGTGTGAGAGAGAGAGAGAGGTGTTTGCAAATGGAGATTGTGCAGCAGTGAAAGGCTGTGTGGACAGCAGTCGGCTTGAGAGGAGGTTGTATGGGTGAAAGCTGCTGTTGTGTGAATTTGTGTTTACCTTGGTAAACCAGCCGTAGCTACACTTCCTGCATGTTACTTGAAGTATTTAACACAACCGCCAATAGGTTGTGATGGCTGCTGCTTTAGGGCCAGTGGAGACTTTTGTACAAAATGTGGGTGTATGAGCAGATCAATTAGGGAAACAGTTGAAGGATTTTTGAGAGAAAGGGAAAGTTGATAGTCTTTTTACTTATGGATACGTTTTTCTGTATTAACCAGAGAGATATGTACATAGCATTGCGTTGGAATGCTCTAAAAAAATCTAAATGCTGTAGTTGAACACATTTTTACTACTCTTAAAATCAATGTTTATGCTTCTGGTAAGCTAGAATTTAGCCGAGTGTGATATGTATTCAATTTTCTCTATTTTAAGGACCAAATGAATGACTTGGGCAGTTTTTTGTGTATTGGCTCAAAATGTTCAACTTTTGTACCAGCCCACAAAAACTTGAGAATTTATACTAGTGTTTCTGAATGGCAAAATTAGGCTGTGGTCCTGTTCAAAGCTGATTGATTGTGCCAGGCACAATTGACGAAAATCTAACAGACTGGCTTACATTTCAATACACTGGCCTTGCCAATATGTGTTAATGAATGAGAAAGCCGGAGAAATATGAAGAAGCCTAACTTCAAACTTTCACCTTTGACGAGACTGATCCATAAATCTTTCCTTCACTTCAGTTTCACCCAGCAGCGTTTAGATTACATTTCTGATTACCCTACCCAGAGCAGCTTTGGGGCGTTTTTAAAAGGCAGCGCTGACTGCCAGCTCAGAAGAGAAGGGAGATCCTTTAAACAGTGTAGCTTCACTGTGCTACAAACAAGAGCATGAGCAGCTGCTGCAAATAATTAGGTTCTGGGGGGTAGCCGCTTGCCAAGACAAACGTTCCAGTAGCAGCTCTGCCATCCCTCGAGTGTGTGTGTGTGTGTGTGTGTGTGTGTGTGTGTGTGTGTGTAAGTGTGTGTGTGTGTAAGTGTGTGTGTAAGTGTGTGTGTGTGTAAGTGTAAGCAATAAGTGAAGTAATTCGTTCTTCTGATAAGTATGGTGAGTGAGTGACTGAGTGTAAGGGAAGAGATTGTATCTGTGGTTTTCATTATTTGTACAAATGGGACCAAAAGTGTGTGTCCTTTAAATGCCAGCCACAGTGAATCAGAGACTTTCCAGACATTTTGCGTGACTTCATACATGCTGACTGATGAACAAGGCCAAAGGCGTTCATAGCAGACTAATTATTGCAAGATATGAAAAGGGCATTAAATATATCAATTTGTTCTAAAATGTGCTGAATTTCATTAAGATTATACTATGTGTAAGCAGCGGCGGCAGTCTTCATCAAATATCTTAACTTTTTCCGTTCTTTTCCAAATCAAAAACCTGCCCTCTTTTGTCTCCAGATCAGCATCAGCATTTTATCTTAGCCGAGTCAGACTGTCATCATGCTGCATTTTACTTTCTTTTTTTCTTAACTCAACCCTACAATGACAGAAGTCACATTTATGAATCATTAAAGGGTTCCTCTGGGTTGCAGTAAAATGGAAATCCTTGCAGGTGACTGTACGTTCTCCTGGAAGAATAGGAAGATACTCATGGCCTCTAAGAAATGAGTTTAGATGGTGTTGATATTGAGAAAAATGGCAGAAGAACTGGATACGCATTATCCAATATTTCTTTTGATCTAATTGTACCTAATACGATACATTTGCCGACGATTTAGTCAATACTCTGAATTATTCAAAATCTTTGCTTTGGAAGACTAGAATGTCAGTTCCTCACATTGTTCATCTATGCAAAAAAATATGCTGTATAACTATAGTTTGTGTGTGTTCTCGGGTGTGTGAGCATGTTAAGAAAAGATTTCCTAAACCACGTTCTCCTCAGGCACTTGTTTATCTCGTCAGCTTAATGATAGTGTTTCTCATACTAGACTGATTGTATAGTAGAGCTGGAGTAGATTGCACAGTCCTATCACTGCAAATGACCAGTATTTGAACAGTGAGCATTTGGCATGCTTTTATTTATGTGGGATCTAGAAAGGCTATCTTTAGATGAGTCAGACACTTTTTCAGTTTCTTTGTTGCCCGTACTGATCAAACATTTCCACAGAGCTTCCATGCACTTACATACAGCCTTTACACGAGATGCGTCCTTGATTTGTGACGACGTATCTCTAGGGAAATATGCAATACATATCTGGATGCGGACATTGACGCACTGCATAGATCTATTTTTGGGTGTTTGGGAGCTCACAATAGCACCCCCAAGTGTTTGTTCAGCCTCTCATTTGAGCGGTAAAGGTCAGGTCATGCAGACATCACATTCAGCTCATCATTGGTAGGAATGCCTGATCCTCCGACCTTCAATCTAGTACATGCACACGTTAAAGAAAGCAAACCAGATGTATATTATATGCTTTACTTTTTGTGTCTGGCATTGTTCCGCATGTCTTTGTCTTGAGCCTCTGCCCTGATGACTAGTCAGAAAGAGAAGAGGTGTTTTGTGACGAAAAGGTTTTGCAAAGTTCAGCTATGCAACAGCCAGGAATGATCCCTGACCAGGTCCTTGTAATTTTGGCCTGAGAATGAATTGAGTGAGATTGCTCTTAGACTTTATAAATTAATGTGCACTTTTAGCCAGTGAGTGAGAGAAAGAGGATTTCAGTGCTTTTTCTGTGATGTCCGGAGCAGCTTTTGTTCAGTTTGTGTTTGTGCAGCATTGGCTTAAGAGGGAGAAAGAGAAAGCTGGGTCAAGAGAGACACAGAGGGGGAAGTGGGACAAAGTAGAAGAGGCCAACATAAGAGAAAGGGAGGTGTGAGCGTGTGATAAAGAGGGAAAAAAAAGAAGTGGTTTGAAGTGGACAGATCTTCCAATGATCTTGTCGTAATCAGAGGCTGGATCTTGCGCACACGTTCTTGGTTGTCACCCACACGTGCGCGCATTTGAAACACATGGACACAAACATAATCTTCTTGTGACACAGGAATGTACAAAAGAGAAACATAGAAAAACGTGTATACACACACACACACACACACACACACACACACACTATCCATAAGCTTACCCCCTTCTGTCCTCCACCCCCCAGAGGGCTGCACTGTCCCTGCTTTGTCATCTCTCTTGTCCATAATCCCCTCCCCAGGGAGAAGCAATCTGTTTTAGATTTGAAAGAGAAAAGGCCCTGCCTGTATCACGTACAATTAAGCAGCCGTCAGAATTCGTCGGCGTAAGTTTGGAGGGAGAAGTGCTGCCACTGGGGGGTTGTCCCTTTCATCCACCGCTTTTCCAGAATGGAGATAATGGGGTGGGAGGGTTGGAGGGATGGGAATGGGGGGTGGCAGAAGGAATGAATACATATCCTCACCCCTCCATCCCGCTCCACAGCTCGACTAATAGAAGCCAGCATGCGTTTGTTTCAGCTCTTCTGCTCCCTTTCTTTCCTTCTCCCCTGGAGCGGGCAAACACATTCAGCCTCTGCCAGCACTCCCCTCCTCTGCCCTTGTGCGTCTATGTGTGTGTGCATGCAAACACTCATACGTGTGTGGACTTAGCCATGTGCTACTGGTAGCCTCTGGTCCTGTTTGCCCTTACTGGAACAGCCCGAAGTTCAGCTGAGTTTGGCTGGTTTCTCTTGAACATGTTGGGATGATGCATTGACTGCATTCCTTCAACTCTGGCTCAAATGTAAAGGAATGGAAGCATTTGAAGGGGTAAGCCTTCTGTTTAATGCTTTCTAAGCTGATTAGTCTTTCAGTAGATATCGTATTTTAGATATTTTGTAATGCACTAAGATTTGGTATTTTAGCCAGGCAGGATAAAGTTAGTTAAATTACAAATGACGTTACTGCATCATGCGTTAGAAAGCCGCACGCTGAGCCAAAGGCAAAGGAAAGGAGTGCTCCCCTGTGTACAAATTACAGGTTACGTGTCTGTCTGTGTTCAAGTCTGACTGATTCTTACTCTGGCTGTTTCAGTGAATGACTAGTGCACACACACAGAGTATATGATATCCAAATGCACACATGCATATATGCCCACATGCATGGACAGAGGGCAGTGCTGAACAGGCACAGGTGCAATCGGACGAATGTGTTTTTTATGAGTGGTATCATGTTGGTGTGTCACAGCCATGGAGAAGTTTGTTTATGGCATCCAGGGTCATGCAGGCTGGTTCTCATGGTCTATGTTTGTCTATGGTTCCCAGAGAATATGCCTACACATGTTCCACATTTTAGGGGTGTTTAGTTTCATGCACCAGCAGGAGCACTGCACTTAACTGGGGTTTGCTGACTGAGCTGCTACCACCTCACCCCGAGGAATCTTCCTCTTTTTTTCTCTTTTTTATTGATTTCCACTCAGAATTGATTTAGTTTGTACTCGCATAATTAGGGGAATGTTTATTAAATGCAAATGCTCATTCATATTTCATTTATTCACATCAACATTAGTCTGTACGGATGCTTGGATAAAGCCTGACATTCGACCAGTCTGTCACGCGCCGGATGTCCCTCCCCTCTCCCTATCGCCACTATTGGAGCTTAGCGCCACCCAGAATGCTTGTGATTGGTCTAAAGAAATACATAAGAAGCCCGAGTGTTTTGTTCTCTATCCCAGAATAGATAGGCGGTGTATCCAGACCATACTCCAGCGCTGACAAGCAGGTCATCCTGAGAGGAGTATTATTAGTATTTGTACGTTTAAATAATCCATTAGCTATTGTTTGATTGTAGCTAACTTTGCTTTATCTAAGCAGTTAGATGGTACCAGTGAATTTAGAATTGGGTACTATGTTTAAAAGAGAAAAAAGGTCCAAGCACTCTTTTTGCAATAAAAAAAGCCTTTATGGCTATTTCATGTCGAAATCTAGTACATTAAAAATAGAACTGGGCAGCAAGTAGCGGCTTTGCAAGAAGAGTGCCTTGGACCTTTTTTGTCTTTTGTGTTCCCCTTCCAAAGAGCACCTTCATGATTTGTTTGTACTTCTGAGCACTCCAGACTTTTTGTCTTCTTGGGTACAATGTTTATTGGTTGAATTCTATACTGATAATCTTCATTGACAAAACCGCTGCCTGACTTAAATTTGTTTTTATTTCAGGTGCATTTGTTTCAGTTGTCTGCTTGTCTTTTTGTTTGAAATTGTCATACATGTGATGTGTCAAGGCTTGCTTTTTCCAAAAGCCCAGCGCTTGTTCAGATTAAACCCAGGATCTTCTGTTTACCTATTCATTTTTTTTTGTCGCTCAACACAGCTCTGTCCGTATTATTGACAGTAACATAATGTATTTGGACACCCTGTCCAACATAACATAATAGGAGACAGGTTAGTCACTCAGCAGTCCGAATTGATCTTTATTTTTGTAAACTGGTCGTGCATCATAGTCTTGTTTTTTGTCAATTAGTGATCAGTGCATATAGAAAGAGAAGCCCATGTCTTCCTAATGAAGTCTTATTTTCCTTGTCAATTTCCACGATATACAAGGAAGAGAATTCAAGTCACATTTCTCATGTCAGTTGTCAGTGAACATTACAGGGCTGTTGAATTTGGTAAACAGCCGAGCACAGAAAAAAAATCCTTCAGACTTGCATTTGCTCTCTCTCTCTCTCTCTCTCTCTCTCTCTCTCTCTCTCTCTCTCTCTCTCGTTCTTCTCGTTCTTCTCGTTCTTTCTCTGTGCCACCATGCTGCTGATTTCATGGAAATAAAAGTCAATCTCTTTATTTTTGACAATTACCTCATTGGAAACCCATTGAAGCAATTTGCCATAGCTCTCTTTTGTGGTAAAAGGAATAATTTATCGAGGGTATATTTGACGAGTCAAAGAGACAAAAAAGCCACCCGTGTGTGAGCAATACGTTCTACTCTCTCTCGCACCGACTGGAGCTCTCACAGCCTGATGGAGTGTTTCTGATGGGAGTGTGGTTTTTGACAAGAAAGTGGCTGGAGGAATATAAATGCGCCATATTTTATTCATCTGAGGCCGTCTATCGCTAATGGTTTCCATTCATGGCTTAATATAGATTTAACAAGAAAGTGCTTGCTCGAGACTCATATCATATAACTGTGGCTGCTGATGCTGTAATTGTGATTCCATGTTTTCATATCACACTATAAATCAGAGGAGTGGTTTTCCTTTAGTTCACTCTCTCCTCCCTCATCCTTTTCTCTCACCCTTTTCCTCAGCCTCTTGAATGGTAAATCTGCTTTTCCACTCGTAAAATTGAACCTCCCTTGAAAAGCAAGCCTCCGGCAAGAACGATACATGTCTTTGGAAAAGTATAGAAAAACATTAGGGATTGTGTATTTTAATGTGCATTTTTATTATATTGATATATTGTGTATATATAATATAACAAAAGCAAATTTATGAAATACTGTTGCCCGCTCATTTTGAACAGTGGTGGCAGCAAATGTACAGACCATAGTAAAGGGTGTCCATAGTTAAGGGTATGAACACTTAAATACACACCACCTTCAGGAGAGGAACACACATGCACACACACACGTACATAAATAAATACAGGCAGCTTTCCCCATTTCTGAAATGACCTTGTGTGTTTTTTAATCATTTCCCTCTTGGGGTTCTCAAAACTCCTTCATGATTTCCAACAGACCACCTGGTGGCCTGCAAGCCATTCCCACTTTGAAGTCTTTTGGACCAGGATTCATTTAATTATACATTTAGATGCATCCATAATATTGATGGGGTGGCCTGGCAGCCTTGGCACTACAAAGGGTCTCTTACCAGGTCCGAGAGAAACATGAGGGGTTTAACTAATAGCCGTGAAGGCACTCGTTCCAGGTTCACATTTCACTGAATTGAGGCCATTCTTCTTCATTAAAGTGGCCTGCGTTGTACCCCAAACACACCGCATACCAGTGGATGGGAATAATTTCTCACTATAACATCTGAAGTTTTGTAGTTGTAACCTGGACGAAACAAAGATTCTGAATGTGCCTGTCAAGGTTATAAGTTGTGAAGCCATAAACATGTTGGAACAAGGAGCCAGTGATCTCTCCTCACTGCCTGGCACTTGGTTTTCTCACTGGAATTTTGTCATAGATCCTACACCAATTTGGGCAGTTTGGTCAAACAAATCAGTGGAGTTAAGAGTCTGAAAACACCAAGGTCTGAGCATTTTCCCAGTGCATACCCACAAGTGAGTGCACCGGGACAGAGCTCTCCTTCAGTCAGCTCAGTATGGCTGACGGGCGGCTTGGTGGGTACACTGTGCTGCCCTTGGCCTGCTGGGGCACAGCGAGCCCTGACACAGGCCCTCCTCAGTGTAAAAGGCCCTCGTCAGTCCTCATGGCAGCAGCCCAGCCGAATTCCGTCGGATTACAGAAATATTTGGACAAACCTTAATCTAAGGCCTCGCAATAATTATTTTTTCCCCTCTGAAATGGAGAGGGAGCAATCAGTCTGCACTGAAAAATGTCACTGGTCTGAAGCAAACATCAAGATATGTAACGTTGTTCTCCATCTTTATTTATTCTGCTTTTTCTCTCAGATCAGTTTGCAACTAAACATGTATGATATCTCTACTCTCTTTTTTTAATTTCCACTTTACAAAGTTCTCTCATGGTAGACGTTTGAGTGGAGTTCCTGCTCAAAGTTGTGACTGTATGGAGTCTATAGTTCCAGAATGGCCTACAGAATTCAAACTATGCCATCAGACTTTAATTCCCCTCTCTTTGCAATTGTTCCTCTGTGACTTGGCTACCTTACAGATGGACTGGGCAAATAGAGAGAGAGCGAGAGAAAGAATGGACAGGAATATGGGGATTTGAGGTGCTTTGAAATGGCCATTGTCCTTAATATTTAGGCCCTTTATGAATGACTGATTTACTTTTGTGGGGCATGGCATCTGGTTTGGGTTTGACTTACATCTTGTTTTGGGAAGGTGAACCCCCTCACCTCCAAACTCTCCATGTTACCTTGAACAAAAGTCAAAGTCTGTGGGCAGACGCACATTAGTGGACAAATACGCAGCTTTAACAGACACATGGATTTATTGCTGTCATTCAGTGTGTTTCTTGCAGAAGAATTCCCTTATGTGTCTTCTTAGTGCGTCTGCTGTTTTTCAGTGACAGCTGATAAATACATAGGCTGCCACTGCTGACTGAACAGAACCTAAGCCAGATGCAGCCTGTTTGCCATTGCTGAAATGAATATACAGGCCAATCACAACCAGGTTTTTACAAGACTTTTGTTACCTTCATACCTCTGTACTGAGCGCCCTCCACTCAATTTTTTTTCCCTCAAAGTTTCCCCTCTTCACCCCTGTGTGTGGGTAGCCTCAGGTTGCTGAGGTGAGGTTAAACAAGCCACCATCAAAGCCATATTACCACTTGGGTCAGATGAGGGTCAGGGTGCAGCAGGGTGTGTGGTTTGAGGCCTCTAACTGGAGGGCACAACTGCCAACCAGCCAAATAGTACTGCCCTGGATGGTTACACGAGCAGCAACTCTATTATGTTCAGCTTTACCCAGTGCACAAAGCACAGCTGTCTGTGCAGCCATACCAAATCACTGAGCAATGCTGCCTGTGCCAAAGGAGAGTAAGTGAAAGAGCTGTTTTCTGCAGTTTATGTAGAAAAAAAAAACTGTCATGAAAGTAAAGATTAGTAGGGTGTTGAGGTGAGCTAAAAGTCCCTAGCGTTGATGGCCATTAATCTGAAAATTGCACATCTTTTATGTATTTGGCAGCTGTGTGTCTGAAAAACTCGAGAGTGGTCTTTTTGTTCCAGTCCTTTGATCCCCTGGGCATTTTATGTTCCTCCCCAATATCCCCCAGCTTAACCATGAAGAATACAGTAAAGGCTAATTTAAAAGGTCATTAGTGCTAATCCTCCAACAATGAGGAAGAAGAAACAATGTGCTCCCTAGTCCTCTGACTGTGTCCAGGAATAAAGACCTCTTGTCTGTTCTACAGACGTATAGAAGAAGCCTGTTCTACTTATATCACGCTCTATCACGCTATCATCTAGCGGCTACATGATATAAATAAATGACTCATTCAAAATGAAGGGTTTGTGAAAATGACATAAAACACTATTCTCACAGAGGGTTCTCAAGGGCTTCATGAAATTGGCAATATGCATTTCAACTCTGATGCTGGAGGCAAGTACGTAACAAGCAATAGCAATAACAGAGGAGAGTTTTGGAAGCCAACTGTATAATAACTTTCAGATTTTAGCATATTTCTCATATTGTTTCTTGTATTAACAGTGTATGAGATGCCTTTTTGGTTTGAATACATCCAGCAATGTTTAGAGCTGGATGTACTAGGTACCTTTCCTGCTCCTTTCATCCCTAAAGGCAAGAACTCTGGATAACACTTTTTAAGGCGTGTATACAAAACAAAACACTCAGAAGTGACTGTGTTTGAACTCACTGATCTAATTCGGTTTATGCAGTTAATCCTTATAACCAGCAAAGATTAAAGTGGTATTTATACTGTCCGATCTGGACAATTTACGTACTTTCCAACTTTCAAATCTGGAGCGGATATAATTTGTAATATACATATAAATGGAATAGTAGAAGTATTTACCATTAATAATGCTTTGTGCAGTTAATTTGTTTCCTTGAATGTAGCAAAGACAATTGTTCGAGACAGAAATTGCTGCCTGTGCCCCTTCTGAGTGTACTTCCTCAGAGTGGACAAACTATTTTTGGTGCATATATTAGTATAAGGAAAAATGTCTACTAAATATCTGAATTGTAATTTTGATTGTAAGTAAAGTTACTTTTCTAGTTTTCCTTCATGTGAACAGGAAACCATAGGTCTTAATACAGCCAGCTAGGGCTGCACAATATGACCTGAAATCGATTAATTGCACATTTTACCTCGATACCGATAAATGAATGATAATTAAAAAAAATTGTATTTCCTTTTTTTTGTGCTCATAGTTCATTGGCAAGTTTGTACTGTAAATGGGCTCAAATATTGAAGGTGAGATATTTTTCCTAATTCAAAAGTGCTTATTTTTGTTATTTTAAAACAATTGAAGGAAACACACAAAGCGGGAACTATTATGGCTATTTATTGAAAATGTATAAAATTGAAATGAAAGTACACATTGCTTGAAATGAAAATGTCTTGTGAAAAAAGTCACATTTTAGTTTTATAAAAATTATCGAAATTATTGTCATGGGATAAATATGTCGATAACAGCTTTACAATTTCGATGTCGATACATTTTCGATTAATCATCCAACCTTACAGCCAGCCAACTGCCATCAATCTACCACTGCTTCACTCCGCAGCTGCTAATCTCGACACCCTCGTCTTGTCACTTAGCTGGACATTTCATGTGGCAGCTTAAAGTTCCATACGTCATATTAACATGAAAAAGTCAAGTTACTGGGGTTGCTACATCCACATTAATAAATAATTGTGGTGTTTTCTTTGATTAGGGGTGACTTTGAGATGCACAGCTGTCAAATGATCCAGGGGTACATTTGGCATACACAGAGCTGCTAGAAATCTTTCTGTTCAAAAGTGAACTTGAGATGACCTCGTGAGGAAAGCAGATCAGGTGAAATTGAGTTTGGATGAGTGGTAGCCCAAAGGACAAGGGGATGTCTGCTCTCGTTTGTGGCAGCAGCAGTGTCGTTTTGCCTGCGTAACTTCGGCCCACATCCCATTGGTTGTTATGTGTTGCATTTTATTAGCCCTGCCATCTCAGTCACTTCAGACAGTGTAGCTATTGATACCACTATAGCTAACCACATCAGCACCACAAGGTTTGTATCAGATTCCACAATGAACCTTCTTGTCTGTATTCTCACTTCTCTGAGTCGCATGAAGAGGCTATTGCTGGGAACCATTGGCATGTAAAATTAAATCTGCGCTGGGTGCTAACATTACACTAGTTGGCTGACTGGTTTACAGTTGATTTCAGGTTTTCTACAGCTCAACAGAAATAGAGACTTGAGATTCAGACTGCGTCTATTGTTTCTGGGAAGCTTTCCAATTTATGTAGGAGGACTTGGACCCTTACAGCAGGAGAATGTGTTTTTGTGGGGAGAAAGCCTTGTGTGTGAGTGGCTTATGAGTTTTTGCGTGTCACCATATGTCTGTACAGTAGTTTGTGTTGTGTGTGTAATTCACTGTGAGGTTCTGTGCACTCTGCCACCCTGCGCTGGTGGGGTGTTTGTCCAAACGGCGCCAATGTTTGCTCAAGGCTGTCACGATGACTGAGCTGGCTGGCCTGGACACTACCTGTCTGAAACGCAGGACAGACCAAAGTGCTCTTAAAGCTCCATCTGAAGCTCTGTTTATTACAGGCCGCATCTGAGTAGAGGAGAAACAGATAAACAATGTAGTGCAAGAAAAAAAACATGACTCACCTATATAATTTGTAGCAGTGTTATTTTATGTAAGGCTGTTTGGCACATCAATGAGAGCAAGTGTTTGTGGATGTAGGCTTTTTCTAAAGAGAAATAAAGCCACATATCAACATAGTGCATTAATGACAAAAATAATTTGCATTTCACCCTTTAAAATGTTGATACACATATCCAGAGGACCTTCCATTATCAGACACCATAAATTGTTTTTATTTTAGGTCATAGTTTCTACTCTTTGCCAATTGAGACTGGCCCTTCTGTGGAAATAGGGGTAAGGGCGGAGCCACCCAGTGGGGTTTGACCAGGCTCAGGTGTCATAGGCCTGCCATTTGTTTTCAGGCCATTAACTCAGAATAGCGAGGAGTATGGTGCCACTCAGTGGGATTGCTGTCCATAAGGTGCTTTTTCACAGGCAATCATGGATAACTTATTGTTACAGCGCCATGGTTCATCTCACAGCCACAAGCCATTATTTCACGTGTATTATTGTTTCTGAAAACTACCTGCTATATTTAAATCTTTACATTTTTGTCCCAATTACTCTTTATATAATATTCCTTCCTCTGAATTTGGGGATAGTTCAGGCTCAGAACTAGTATTCATTTTCCACTGGTCCCTGCCATTTAGGCAAAGGGTATGCACTTTTTCTGACCAACCATGACATTGTAAGTGAGCAAGAGGTTGCAAAGTGCTATGATGACTCAGTGGTAATCTGTGATTGGCGACAGTGGCACTGGGGTTAATGTAGCGGAACCCTCTCTCCGCCTCCCGTGCCCCCTAACCCCCTCCCCCCTAGTGTGGTCCCATCCTCCCCACCGACCCTCTGTCACGCTTGACTCACCAGGGGGTGACTTTTGAGTGACAGGTGGAAGGTGGACTGTGATTGGCTGACACAGGAGAGTGGATGTGGGTGTTTGAGTGCAGTCAGCCAATGGCGCGGTCTCAGCACAGTTGGCCGAACAACAGCTCTCCAGTAGAGAGAGTTTCTGTGTGTGAGTGTGTTATCTGACACAGAAGGAGAGAGTGAAAAACTCAAGAAAAAGTACTTGGATAATATGAGAAAAGGCCAAACAAAATGAGACTTATGGGATTCTCTGAGGTGAGATCTGTGTTTCTAGATCTCTTCTGTTGTTTAAAAAGTTTTCATGGGTTGCTGTGATCAAGTTATGTTTTCAGTTAAGGTCAGGAGAGTTGATGTTGATGGATTTTGTTTACAAGGGAGAGTATTGATGGGGTTAAAGTCAGCACGCAACTTTTGTTGGAACTGATGGGTAAGTTTTCCTTGGTGGACCATCAAGGGCTAAAGCATGAAATTATCTTTTTTGGCTTCTTTGTTTATGGATAAACTGTTGTGTTTGAGTATGATTTATGAGCAGATGCACACAATTTCTCTAAAGCAAATATGCTTAAATGTTCCAAGAGGAAATCTAGGCTTTTCACTGACTGTCTATCGGAGAATATAATGCAATTCTTTATTCTACTACTTTAAAATTGTCCACTTTATTTCTCTTCTTTCCTTGAGTCCCTTGTAATGTCTCCATGTGTTTTTCTCCTTCTGTCTCTTTATAGTCGACCACGGCTGCGAGAGCTGCACGGGTGTGAGTGAGTGGCCTGGCTGGACCTTATCCCATTCCCTTCATCTGTCCATTAATCCTCCCATCTATCCACCCCGTCTCCTGTCATCTCGGGCACCATGCTGATGCAGTGGCTGGCTTGGTTGGCCCTGCTGTCTCTGGACTGGGCTCCAGGCAGCTGGGCTTTCACCACCACCAGGGCTCAAGGCCTGAGGGGTCGCATCCAGAGAGACCGCAGAAACATCCGGCCCAACATTATCCTCATCATAACGGACGACCAGGATGTTGAGTTAGGTAAGGTTGGCACAATTTCTGGCCTTTTTTGGTTTGTTTGGGCCCTTTTCACTTTTTATTTGGGCCCTCTTTTGCCTTACTTGAAAAAATCTTTTTGTTCCTGTGATTTTTCTTTTTTTTCCCCTGTCTCAATCAATTTCTTTGTCTTTGTTGGCATTTGCATCACGATTAATGTGGTCTTTCTCCACACATGAAATATTAAATAGTGGCCATAAGCCAGAGCAGAATGGCCATCTGGCCTATTAACTGCTGAATTATAAGCATTTGCCACTCAGTAAGAAAAGGTGAAGTGATTCAATTAGACTGAACTGTGTTTATCTATATTCTTTGTTGGAAAAAAGTAGTTGTCATTAAAAAAAAAAAAAAAATTGTCAAGATGTGTATTGACACAATTTGTTTTTTTCATAGTATTAACAATGCATGTAAGAAAATGAAGACTTCAGTGATGCTATAGTATTCAGTCAGCACTGACCGCCATACCTTGTCCTCCAGGTTCTCTTCAGGTAATGAATAAAACCCGTAAGATCATGGAAGATGGAGGCACAACTTTCACTAATGCCTTCGTCTCCACACCGATGTGCTGCCCGTCACGGTCCTCCATGTTGACGGGCAAGTACGTCCACAACCACAACACCTACACCAATAACGAGAACTGCTCCTCTCCTTCCTGGCAAGCTCAGCACGAACCACGCTCATTCGCCGTCTACCTCAACAACACTGGCTACAGGACAGGTTAGTTAACTAAGACATTCACATATATGTTCACCTATCTATATACAATAATCAGCATTAAGGGTCTGCTGTATGTTCACCAAAGACCTCTAAATCTAATAAAAATTGTTAACTGACCGACAGTCTATGTATTTGTTTGTTGTATCATTTGAGAAAGGGGCTGGTAAAATAAGATTTTTGTCTTCATCCAGCTCCTTTCCGATATTGATATGTAATGTGATATAGCAAATAATTTATGGTTGGATTATAAAATGTGTCTGTTTCCATGAGCGGAAAGAAAAACAATGTGAAGTGAAGTAAATGCAGTTCTGATGATGTTTGTTTGAAGTAGCATTTCTTAGGTTCTGGTTGGGTACCATCTCACTTTTTGCCAATACACTGTCAATCATCACCAGCTCAAATGTCCTCCTGGGACCTCTATATTTGTGTTAGTCAATGCTAATCTTTACAGTAAGCTAGACTCCACCACCCTGCCTGGCTGTCTGCTGTGAGAAATACAAACATGGTGAGCGTGCCAGGTCGCTGTCGTGTCCCATCAGACAGTGTCTGTGTGAGTGATGGGCAGGCGTTAGACTGGGCAGCTCAGTGGGGTCCTGTGGGCTGCAGCACGGCCTGCGGTTTTAGAGCTGATGCGTTAGTCTGCAATTAGCCTTCTCTCGGGCAGGCTGGCTCCCTGCCCAGCCTATCCGAGAATGCTGTACAGTAAAGCCAGGGAAAAAGAGACAAGCAAAAAGTGATGAGACACACACAAACACACACACACTTACACACACACACACACACAAAGATAAAGTCAAACAATCAAAGCAGAATTGCAGGCATAGACAAGCAAAGTTAACATGCATTTATAGCTTAAGAATCCATATTAAAAGAAACCTTCCCTTTTCTCTTCTTCTCTTTTGCAGGCTTCTTCGGCAAGTACCTCAATGAGTACAATGGCAGCTACATCCCGCCTGGGTGGCGCGAATGGGTTGGATTGATCAAAAATTCCCGCTTCTATAATTACACTGTCTGTCGGAATGGTTACAAGGAGAAACATGGTGCTGATTATGCCAAGGTATGTGTTGCATTCATTTCTTAAAAGGGACCATCAACTCAATCACTCATTTGTTTTCCCTTTATGACCTAATATAAAGACTTCACCTGACAAATAGCAGGTTCCACTCCACTTATAAATACAGACAGCAAAGCACTTCACTTATCACAGTGTTGTGATCTAGGCTGGCAGGAATTCTCATGCGAGAATTAAAGGGAATGACTTGAGGTGAAGTCTCCATTTCTGCAGCATCCCTTTATTATGACGCACCTTACCTCAACATTTAGACACTGTAAAACTGAACCGTATAACAAGCCTGTGATAAATACCACCCTGCATTTGTTTTTGTCTCTCTCTGTCTGCATTCACTCTACTTTTTGTCTCACTATGAATGAAGTTTTCTTCAAGTTTCTGCTATAACACCACAATAAAAAAACTGTCAGACTCCGGAGATGAACACTGTGGTTACACTGTCTTTTTGTAGCGCTGGATGGCATCGGTCATCAATCTTCCCCAAATGTTTTTGTAAGAGCTGTCAGTTTGTTTTCGCAGCTCCATGCCAATATCTTCCCAGGCAGCGTAGTCCTGGGTACATGAGGAATCCATGAGGTGGGTTTATAGTTTGGATACAAGTCAAGTTTCAAGATGGCCTGCCCAAAAGATGGGCAAACAAATGTTTGTATTGCTATTTCTCTGCCAACTTGGACTGAGGTGTAAAGTTACCCACAAGCTGAGGCCAAGGTGTTTACATGACATGGGCTTGGTCAGCAGATTGTGGTTTAAAACCAAATGGACACACTATTTGCTATTTACTGTCATTAACCATTAACCTGCTACCACCAGGACAACCACAACTCTCTTTTTAGATTCACGCAGGGTGAGAAGGTCATGGTATTCCTCACAGAGTGCAGCTGGCACACAAAGTCATTGTGATTAGATGAGGCCCTTGCCCAGTGATTTCATTCAATTAGGTCCCATTTTATTTTTCCATCTGTAGGAGGATGAGTTCATTGAGGTTAAGGCCTTTGTCAAAGACCGCTTGCTTGAGATTTAGTTGGAGAATATGATCCATACACTTTTTTTCCCTCAAATTCCATGACGCAAGACAACGGTCATAAAGGCATAAAGCAGCCTGCTTTGCAAGCCAGATGTGATATGTAGGTATCATCACTTCTAACAGAAACTCTGATCAGAGATCAAGCAGCTTATAATTAACTCCCCATGAACAAATCTTGTAAATTCAAAGCCACAACGTTCTGCTACATTGATGGTAAAACTATGTAAGTTGTTCTAAAACTTGAAATGTCATAATTCAAATGGGTGAATGTTATTAGGGAAATTACACCATGTGTGAATTAGTTTGTGACTGCCACTTACATAGTACTAATAATCTCCAAACGGTTCTGGGGAAAGTGATACTCTTCACCTCCCTGACCATTTTAGAGCTGTTGGCCAAGCATTAACCATGACACTGTTGCTTCCTTTCGACCTGCCGGAGCCCTTAGCAGCAGTGGCTCAGGTTTTGGAGAGCTGGCAACACATAGGAAACAAGTATGGCAATATCCTTGCCATGTGCACGCAATCACCAGCCTCCATGGGCATGTGTAGCTGCCAGGCCATTAAAGCTGGCTTAGCTATAAAGCCTATTAATAGAGACAGGATGAATCAGCCAAACCCACTTCTGACATTTCAGGAAAATCACCCTTTACCCTTTCATTCTGAACCTGGCACTCCCTTCCGCATGTGGTATGCCAGACAACAACTGCAGCATGTCAAAACTGCAGGTAGAATGGTTAATCTGAAACTTGGCAAATGCCATTGTGATTTTAGTTCAGGGTGTGACCTACTGTACATTTAAACAGACAAACTCCACCATGCCTGGAATAAAGGTTTTGATAAAATGTCAGTACTGTGAGAGTCTAATCTCTTTACAGTAGGTTACAGTTTCATTCATTCAGTTGTCCTCTCTTTGCCCATTTTACTAAAATTTGAAAAACAGCACTGGGAGTCTTAGGGCCTCTGTGTCTTTCCTATCTCCTGTATACAAGTCATCACTCACACCAGCTCATTTCCCAAGTAATGCCTGAGGGTTATATCTGTTGAGGTTATTGTGTCTGATTTGTGTGTTCCATTATCTCACAGAGTGAATCAGTGACGAGAAAAGAAAACTCATGTAAAGAGAGAGGGGATAAAATAAAATGAAGCTAAATAGGAGAGGAGGAAGCTAAATGAGAAAGAGAATTGATAGCCTGGAGAGTAGGAGAGGGTGGCCGTCATAACAACATACCATTTGAGAGCGCCAGGCTCCTCTCACCATCAAGTGGTGTCACATTCAATAGTGCAGAGATTTACTGATGAGGCAACAGCCCATATACTGTATACACATACACACAGACTCAAGCGCACACTCACATTTACACACGCAGGCATGCTGCCAGCTGTTGACTCGACAGATAGTGGTAGTGTACTCAATGGCCACAGTTCATTTTCCCACTGGCCCCTGTCTATTTATTTGAAGATGAGGGGAAAGCAACATGTCATGTTGATTGGACTGCGAATTCATTTTTTATCAAAGCTTGTGTTGTTTTGCATTTTTCCCTCAATTCTACCTTTCCTTTTTTTTTTCCTTCTTTAGATGGGATTTTAGCCCTGCAGCGCCTAATGATTCCTATTTATTCACTCTTTTCCAGGACTATTTCACAGATCTGATTACCAACGACAGCATCAACTTTTTTCGCATGTCCAAGCGCATGTACCCTCACCGCCCTGTGATGATGGTCATCAGTCACGCTGCTCCTCATGGCCCAGAAGACTCAGCTCCACAGTACGCTGAGCACTTCCCAAATGCTTCGCAGCACATGTAAGTTACATTCAGACTCACAATACCACACAGACTAAAACACATACGCTCATCAGGGTTCCTATATAGGACTTTTAACCCAGTGAAATAATGAAACATGAACGTTCAGGGCCCATATTTACAGATTATGTACTCAGACATTCCGGCAGCTTTCATCTTTTGCTTTATGGAATTTTTCTCGTTGACTTCCAATTTGAGTTTTTATGATTTGGTGTACATAACATTATTACAGTACTCACGCCCCTCAATCCCCAGTGATGACATGTTGCTTAGAAGCTGCTAGGGCCGATGACTTGGCAAGCGTGAAATCAAAATGATTTATCATCCAAGAATAGCTGGGACACATACCATGAAGAAGATCGGGGATGGCTTTTTTAAGGAGCACAGTGCTCATGCCAAGCCCACACTGGCCTCCCACAACTCTCATTACTGAGTTGAGGCAGCGTTGCAATACTCTGGGGTCTTTCCATGGCAACATGGCCTGCCATCTCTTGGTGGGCCCTCCAACAGGCTCCCAGGATGCACTGCTCCACTGGGTGGGGGGAGGGATGGTGTTTTAGAAAAGTAAATGTAAGTTTCAAGGCTGCCATTTCTGCTCAAATTTCCTATTTTTCTTTGTTTCCCAGCGCTTTCAGTGTTTTCCACTTCCTTCCTCTCACTTTCTATTCCACTTAACATTCCCCTCTGTTTGTTTTCTCTACCTCTATATTGCTCTATCTGTATGTCTCTGTTTCTGTCTGTCTTTCTATTTCTCTCTCCCACTGTGTCTTGTCTCGTGTTCTCATCCCTTGCCACTCTCCCCACCCCTGCCTCCCCCCCTGTGAAATTTGCAAAGGACTTCCTGATCCTGTCCATATCCATCAGTATTTTCTCCCTGCAGCTCTTGGGATGGGAGGAATGCATTGTGTGCTTTGGAACACCCTTTGTGACATTATTAATTTATTTTTAGCTCAAGCCTCTGGGTGAAGGGGGTGGAACTGGGGCCTGGGGGTGACTAAAGGGGTTGCCCCAGTGATTGTGTGTAGGTGCAGTGTGTGCGGAATATGTGTTGTGGTTACTGTGGCAGCACAGGTGGTTGGTATGGGTAGGTGTTTGTTTTGATGTTTGTTGACTACACACTTCCATAACAGATATGGAAAACCCCTTTTTTTCCACTGGCAGATGATGTGGAGCAAATTCCTTTATATATATGATTTTGTTTTGACACTGTTCTAGTTTGAGTTTGAATCGGTTCAATGAACTTTGGTAAGTTCTACAAGAGCCAGTAAGTCCCTGGTAAGGTCATCCACTAATGGAAAGATATGACATGAAACTTGTCTGGTCTGCCACTTTCTATCTTTGCGGCAGATGCCGTGTACCTCTAATCCGTAATACATAGAGTTGGGAAGAGACTGCGTGGCAGTAAAGGAGGAGCCGCCTCATAAATCAAATGAGCGCCTGTACTTTTGACAGCAACAATAGCAGGGGAGGGTTTGATGTTAATGTCATTAACATTCCTCTCTGAAGGTGTTTTTACCCTGTCTCTTAGATGTAAGCCAAGCTCTTGACTTACTTTAAACAGTATAGATGTGGTGCAGTTACTCTTTGGCACGTCTCTGTGTAGCAGGGAGTGAATGGAAGTTATTCTGATCGTAGCTCAACAAATTGTTTTAGGGAATGTCCCTAATCCTCATGCGGGATGTGTCTATGTTAAGTTTTGTAAGGTCAGGAGGCATTCTGAGGTGAACAGCAGCGGGCCCTGGGTTGCTGTAATCCAGGACTAATACCACAAAACACCAACCTATATGTGACAGGTGGCAGGTGTGACCTCTCCTATGGACTGGCTTCGTTTCACTGACCTCTACATTCCTGGTTCCCTTGTGCCCAGGGCCCTATACCTTGGTGGCCCATTGCCCAGAGACAGGTCCCTTTGTGGGGCTTATTAGACCGCCTGGCTAGGTGGGTGAAGAGTTCACCCTCCTCACAAAGCAAGCCTGAGGAGACAAGGGCAGAAGGCAGCTCACTCAATCAGAGCAAAGCAGCTTCCAGCAGGTCTTCATTAAGTATCTAAGTCTTGATACTTTGTCCAGCGGCTGCTTATTCAGGGGTGGAACCTGTTCGTTTATAGTTTGCTTTAGGAGTTAATTACTTAAAGTAGAAGGGAAATTATTTGTTATCGTCACATTATATGCCAACACTACAGACATACACGTATGACTATAAAAGCTGGTACTAACTACATATGCTTTCCATATATTATTTATATCATGCAAAAAAATTGCACACAAAGGCAACTTCTTAGTCTACTGTTTATCTCTCTCCTTAATTAGCTGTAAAGCTAATACCACAAACAGGTGAACAGCTTCTCTCAGCTATAACTCCACAAACAAGACTTCTTCTCCCTCTCTCTTGCTCTTCATCCACTCGTGTTATTCCCTACTTCAAATGACCATGACTTATTGAGTTTTTGGTCCAGAAGTTGTTGCAAATTTGACTTTGGGGCCTATTATTTTCTTAAGCATGTGCCAACCCTCAAATGACTTGTCTGTGCCAAGAGCGCAGTGGAGCTGGGAGACTCTCGTCTCTGTGTGAGGGGAGAGATGGTCGGAGAGAGGTGTGGAAAAACAGCGAAGGTGCTGGCTGCATAGTATTAAGACATTTCCTTCAACAAACAGAGCCACGATTGATGCGTGTCAAACGCACTGGACAACTGCAGCAGCTGTTACTGAGCAGTGGTTTGTGAAAAGTAGCAGACAGGTGTTTTTTTGGCATCTTAAATGGGGTCTTCATAGCTGTTACGTGCTCTGATAACTCTCAACTCACCATAAAGATGTTCTTACTTTTATGCGACTTTATCAGGCACACAGTATACATGTATGTTCTATCGATCCTAAATAAAGGCAGTTTTTTTCACATGCCTGTCTCCTCTCTCCCTCTTTTGTGCCCTCCTACTAGCACCCCCAGCTACAACTACGCCCCAAATATGGACAAACACTGGATCATGCAGTACACAGGCCCCATGAGACCCATCCACATGGAGTTCACCAACTTCCTCCATCGGAAGAGACTGCAGACGCTCATGTCTGTGGATGACTCAGTCCAGAAGGTAAGTGTAATTATTAATGGACTTTTTAAGGATTTTGGTATCTGTTCCTCTGTATTTTCTATCTTCTTATCATCACTCATTTTACTTCTTAGGTGTTTGAAATGCTCGAAGAAACTGGGGAGCTGGACAACACGTACGTTATCTATACAGCAGACCATGGCTACCATATTGGTCAGTTTGGATTAGTAAAGGGCAAGTCCATGCCTTATGACTTTGACATCCGTGTGCCATTCTTCCTGAGAGGACCCAACATAGAGCCAGGGGCAGTGTAAGTCCAAGCAACAACAAAAAATATTATCAGAGTTTCCTAGCTTACAAATGACATTGTCGCTACATTGTAAATGAACTGTACTGTGTGTATCTTGATGTATCTTTCTGTCAGTGTGTGAAGTTTTGTATTTGTTCAGGTTCCTTGGTTTTGTTATTTAATATCACTGTATGTATTTCAGAAATTAAGTAAACTTTATGTGCATGTCCTTGTTTAGAAACCCTCATCTGGTGTTGAACATTGACCTAGCTCCCACCATTCTTCACATTGCTGGGCTGGATACCCCTTCAGACATGGATGGAAAGTCCATCCTTAAGCTGCTGGAACAGGAACGGACTAGCAATAGGTCTGTATGGATCCATCATGCCATGCTGTAATAGATATTAGGCACAGTAATTGCACAGTGTGTGTGAAATGTGCAAAAGTCCTATTCGTTCGCCATTTCCATAGCCAAAATAATTGCTTTTGCTCCAGCTGAGCACAAAGTGGGTCCGGGGCAATTTGGTGGATTTTCCTTGGCTGCAGGACTTTGGCTGAGATTCACTGAGGTTATCCTTATGAAGTTGAATTTGTTTGCAAGTTGAATCATTTGTTTCCCCAGCAAACCCACAAGTATCCAATATGAATGAAAAGTCATTGTCATTTACCATGCATTAAAAACAGCTATTGTTAATATATCTGCACTATTAAAGACAAAAGTCAAAAACATTCCCAGAGCAACAGATAGAACTGAGATAATTAAGTTAATGCTTAAAGAACATTTACACTATTCCCTTGAACCCACAAGATATTGAGTTTGCTATGATTGATGGTGAGTGCATAGGCCATATGAATTCTATAAACTTTGTGCGTTTTGTTTTCCCAGATTCAAACCCAACCGGAAACCCAAAGTCTGGAGGGACACATTCCTGGTGGAGCGAGGGTAAACTGGGGTTCTTTATTCCCTTTCCACACCACAGGCACATCCATGTCATTGCAGAGCATTGTGTGTCACACAAACCTGACAAAGTATTTCAATGAACCCGAAATGTGCAAGTTCCCTACTCAGGAACACAGCCACTTTTCCAGTTATTTGTTATCTGACAGACATTTCCTGACCACAGTCGGCTTGGAAGGCAATGTCGGTGGAAGAGGTTGAAATATTCAAAGTTGTTTGGTAAAGCTATAAGCGGATGGCAAATTATGACAGTTCACGCAAGAGGCGCTGACGCATGTGTAACCAGGTCATCTGATCATTTACAAGAAAAACAAGCAGAGTCTTTGTCTTATGAAGGGGCCTTGCATATATCGAGCACATGATCTGGGCCCTAAACCTGACTTAGCCTGCTGTTCGTGCACTGGCGGAGACAGACGGAAGATAGCTAGACACACGCAAAATAAACAAAGGCTAGCCAGTCTCAGGCTGATGTTACCTGAGGAATGGCTGGATGGCTCACACTCAATCCACTCACAGGACATGTCACCAGCTCCCCCAGTGTGGAATGCAGCAGCCACGCTACAGCCAACACTCCACTGTTTCCCCAAGACTGTTTTCTTTGTAGTGCACGCGATCGCATACAGCACATGCTCTCTCAGAAACCCTGTCAGTCCTTTATTTAACCTCACCTCTGCTGCCAGATATATGTTGCAGAAAACGATACCTCCACTCTGACAGCCCGCTTTTGTTCACTTAACATGTTAAGCTGTGGTAATGCCGGGGGTACACTGACAGAAACCTGACAACTTGGAAAGGAATAATCCCATCAAGCTTGTCGCATGATACAGGTACCCAATGAAAAAAAAGGTTCAAATTCAATAAATGAGAAAGGAAAGACATTGGTAGGAAAACAATGGGGGAGAGAACAGTAACACTGGTTGTGACCAGATTGTGCTGGCAGCATGTGTATGATACTGTATATTACAGTATGTCACGTTCTCTCATACAGCTGCTGTTTTTCCCTACTATCATTTCCTCACAATCCCTATCTTTTTTTCCATATCACTGGCTTAGCCCTCCCATCTACTAATTTGCTCATTTGCCAACATCTGCAGCGACGCATCCAAGAGTACAAAAGAAGCACTCGTTTGCTGTGCATACAGATCAGTCTCCCGCTGGCGTATGTTTGTGTTACAGAAGAAATAGCTGGCCTATGGACTGCTGTGTATGAAATGAAAAGAGTGTAACCTTTGACATGTAGGGGCTTTAGCTCTTTTAATCCATTCCTCCATTAATCCACGCTGTTTATAAAGGCTGTCGGCATGTGTGCCTGTCTCTAAACGCTGAGATTAGCCTCCAAAGACCTTCTACTTTGTTACTCAGGCACAGATGTGGTAGCAACACACACACAATAGCTAATGTTTTTTTGTACAGTTCTCTCACTGCTCATGTGAAATGCTTTATTATCTCATATCCTCACATGACCTTACAGTACTGTTCCTCTGTGAAATGCTGACAGATAGCTGGAGCTGACTACATTGTTTGAGAATCTAATAATCTACGTAATGCAGCCATCAGGGAGTGACATCGACAACAACTGTTAGCTCTTTAATCACCCTTGGCTAAAGGCTAGAGACTAGCCAAGCCTGTGTGTGAACATTGGCTGTTTTCCTGTGGAACAGAGCGCGAGGTAGGATCGGCAAAACAATGGCCATAGTCTTGCATGGCACAGGTTGTTCTGTGCTTCGTTGTCGCTGTCATTCTGTCTGTGGGCCCTAGCCATGCCATGCCATGCCATGTTGGCAGAGAGTTGGGGATAGAGTAGGTGATAGGAGGGTTGGCATGGCCTAAGCAGACTCAGCCAGGTCTTGTGGTAGTGGCAGAGGAGAAAGGGGCAGGGCAGTTGAACGTGATGCCATGGTCAAACAGCTTGGCCTGGAGCTGAGCACTGGTGTGAGGCTGAGCTGAGCTCCATGCCCAGACCCTCTGGCACACACAAATGCTACATAACTTATCCATGTACTGGCCATGACTATTAGAAGCACACACAACTGACCGTGACAGAAAGTAAAAAACAGGAAACCGTGGATAAAACTTTCGTCCTACTGAAATCTAGTAATAAGATAATAATTTGGTAGTACATTGAGTCCCTGAATAAGTCTGTTAGTAAATGATGATTTCCCCTTAATTCTATTCACGTGTTGTGTTGTGTAGAAAAATCCTGAGGAAGAAGGAAGACTCAGTGAACACTCAGCACACCAACAGCCTTCCCAAGTACAAGAAGGTCAAAGAGACGTGCCAGCAGGCCGAATTCCAGACGCCCTGCGAGCAGCCTGGACAGGTAAGACAAACACACCCATGTGCACACAAGTGCACAACTTATTTCTGCAAAGCTTTGTGAACAGAAACAAGTTCCCCTGATATCCACTATGGAACGTTTCTGCAGTTCTTTTCTAACAGTAATGAGTACCACTCTTAAAGTGACCTCTATGTTGCCTGGTGAGCTATTCCACAGTGCCAAAAGTGAAATAGCCATTTACAGTGCATCAGTTGGTTCATAATTGGACCCTTTTGCACTGTTTTGTGGTGCATTAATTTGTTGGTACTTCCCTTTCATCTGTGCCCAATAACTTTTTGGCAGACCAACAGCCAAGTGGTACAGTATGTGGCCTTGGAGCACACAGACCAGAACAATACAAATTGTTACAAGTTTCAGGTAGCGTTAAATGACAGGCAGCATTTCTGAGGGGCTGACTAATGCAATCCAGATCCAGTTTATGGTCACATAAATGTGTGTATGTAACAATCAGTTATTAAAAACAGCAATGGAGCTATTCTAAGTAAGCTCAGCAGCATGTGTTGTGCAAATGCATGTGAGATTGTGGGTACAGTATGTGTGTGCACCTGTAATGTGCACAAAAAATGTTTAGAGGTCTTCTTATAGCTTTAATCATTTACAGTGTACATCATAATATGTGGCTGCATAGCATGAAGGATAAAGTTTGGTCATAAGTGGCCCGTCTGGCATGATTTAATATGACCTCCCAGTGAGCAGCCTGAAAGCCAGTGGTGTGTGTGTCTTACAAAATTACAGGGGAAACAGTACTCACACACACAGCAGGCAAGTGCTTTATCGCTCCTCTTCATTTTTATCAAATCTTTTTCCAGCTCCTCTTTGTATGTATTTTACAGTTTTTTTATGCCTTTAAATGCCAACTCACCTCCCTGTCACAGAAACAAAACCTTGGCTCAAACTGAAGCATTGTACTGAAATATTTAGGAGTTAAAGGGCTCTTCACCAAGGACATTAAACCTCAGTGTTGAACCTGATTTATGTTGGAATGAGAGAAGTTTTCTTTTTGAAAAGTCTTAAATGTTACTGTCTGATTGAATATGACCACATGATCTTGGTTCAGACAGACCAGATATTTCTAAGAGCAAAGCCTCTGTTGCGTTTTTGTCGCAGAGCTGTTGCGGTCCTTTGGAATCGATCATTTGATAACTATATGGGTTTGTTGTGGGTACACCGGATTTACTCACCAGGGACATTGAGAAATCTCTGTTACTGTATGTTTTTGGGGGTACATAACAGTGTGAGTGGCTTGCAGTACTTTGGGTCTTCCCCTTAACGCTCATGTTTCAGCTTGCATGGTCATCCATGTCTGCTCCTAACTAACCGCTCCAGATCCTCCTCCTCCTCAGTTTCTCATCCATCTCTACTGTCCTGCTGCTGCAATGGTACTGTTGTGCCTGAAAAGCACTCACAGGAGGGAGGGTGAGAGAGAAGACAGTTTGTTTTCATCCCTGAGTGACAATACACCTCTCTCCCTCTCTCCCCCACGTCTTGTCTAATGCTGATATAGCGGCTTTGTTTGGCCCGTAAGCTCTTCGTCACTATATGAGCCTTCCAGAAGAAACCTGAGCTGCTTTATGGCCCTTTGTTTGGACCCTCGTTCCCACACTCACTGATCATCGGCACTGCGCTCTGCAGATGTGTCTCTTCCATTTAGACAAGACCTAACCAGCGGCACTACTCACAGCAATTAGCCTCAGCTTTCTTTTCCAAGTGGGAATAAATGTTGAGAAAGACACAGCAGATGTAAGCAAGTGCGTGGATATGTATTTACACAATTACGCCAGTGACGCACTTGGCACAGACATACCCAGTGTGAGAGTGGTAGGGGTTTCCTCTTTATTTTCTAGACACCAGACAGGCCCAATTCATCTCATGTGGTCATTTTGGTTTATCTTTCCTGCTGCTTTTGGATGCCATTCTTTCCCACAGGCTGAGATTTGCCTGATATATGTGTTAAAAGCATGTTTCTCAAGGAGTTTCTAAAATCAAAATGGAGGCTTTTGTCTGAGATTAAGTATTTCATATTGTTAACATCTATAGCTCCTATTATAAGCTATGCCAGAAAATCTGCACATTGTAAAAGTAAAGTGAAAATTTCCAAAAGGCATACAGATCAAGGACACTTGATCATTTTAAATCTACACATAGAAATTAAGTTAGCGGAGAGAAAACTTGAAAGAATTCATGAGGGAATATTGCTTCTCCCTGTTTATTTCTGCTGTGGACAGAAATGGCATTGTGTGGAGGAGATCACAGGGAAGTGGAGGATACAGAAGTGCAAAGGTGGTTTGAAAGAAGGCTCCAGGAAGAGGGCCCGCAGCCTGAGGCCCAGCAGCACTTATGACAACAGAGAAAGGGGCTGCGACTGCGGGGACGCTCTCCTCAGACCCTCCAGAACGGACCGCCGTTCCCACCGACAGTTATCTGGCTCATCAGGACAGCGTGAGTATTTATGAACCAGCTTTTTCTTAACGTGTAACATTGTATTGATGTCTCTCAATACCATTTAGAGGAAAGGAAGTCTGTGAAAGCTTAAGCCTTGACTTCCTGTAACTGATTATTTATGGTCTAAGGGAGACACATGCACGAAAAAAGCAAACATCCTGCAACAAGTCCTGCAATTTGTTCTCTGAGATGCTGCCTCGTGTGTGTGTGTGTGCCCCGTTGGGATTGTGGTTTTGAATAGTTTGATGCCCTCTAGTGTTGCTTAGAAAACGTGCAACTTAAGTGTGAACATTGAAAAACATTAAAGTATACTAAAGTAGTAAAATGGGAGCATTAAAGCATTACTTGACTCAAGTTTTTAATTTTATTTGATAGGTTTTCGGCCACGTTTTGTCCACACCCGGCCCGCCAGGTCTCTGTCTGTGGAGTTTGAAGGTCAGATATATGACATTGACCTTCAAGCAGATGATCAGTCAGCTGTCCGCCGCCGTGTCATCTCAAAGCGCCACTACACCCCAGAGGACCCAGAGTTTCATTTGGGCTCAGATGACGGTTCAGAGGAAATGCTGGCGGATGATACCAATGCTGTGGGATACCCAAACTCTGTGAAAGTTACCCACAAGTAAGAAGGCAGCCTCCCTCAAGTATCTCAGCAATGACTTCATATGATATATACTGTAAGTCTGTTAAAAGAACAGTGGATGACAGGTTTTTCTGCATCTGTTTCAGGTGTTATATCTTGATGAATGACAGTGTCCATTGTGAAAGAGAAATCTACCAGTCCTCCAGAGCCTGGAAAGACCATAAGAGCTATGTGGACCAGGAGGTGAGTGTACAAAGCCTGGCACACAAACACATACCTTTTTCAGGTTACTCATTTTGTCCGTGAATTTAATGGACAAAAGATAATTGATAGTATTTGTTATATATTTAATTCCAGATAGAAGCGCTTCAAGACAAAATCAAAAACCTCCGGGAAGTAAGAGGCCACCTGAAGAGGACACGACCAGACGAGTGCGACTGTGGAAAGAAGAGGTAGGTCATTTAAATTTCACCTCAAAAATACATTTCTCACTCATTTTATGTTCCACACAAAATGCAAGTTATCTATCACTTGTTTTAGGCCTGATGCAAAACCCTGTTGAAGTCCACACCTTAAACAAGTTTTCTGCCTGGTTCTCAGTCTCTTTCTCTGTTTATAAAACCAGCTATTTTAGCACAGGAGACAGAAACAAGGCACAGAGAGTGAAGAGCAGGAATGATCAACTCCATCCGTTTAAGTGAGTTTCTCTTCCCCGTTAATTATGAGTTTGCCCCATTTAGTGTCACCCCTCTGCTTTGTAATTAGTACTGACCATGCCTTGCAACCGATCATCATTTTGTATATGATGCTGTTCAACAGTATATTGTAGCTGAATATCTGCATTGTCACTGCATGTCAGGTTTAAACATAAAGCTGACTTAGTAGATCCTAGATGACCAGCCCAGCATGTGTGTGTTTTGGAAGTATACTGTGATGTATTGATGTTTGTCTAAAAAAGTGTTTGGTTCCTGAATGGAGTTTAAATGACAAAGCAGATGCATGACCAGCAATCTATTTCATGTGTGTGTCTGGAAGCGATTGAGTCGCATGGAAAGATAGATTGACTCAACAGAGGGGAAATCAGTCAATCCCTCATACACAGTGATCAACTTTCTCCGGGAAACATTGGAAACAGATTATGCCAATACAAAGCAGCTGTTTTTTTGCACTGCCTGTTCTGCGTTCAGGCTCGGAGGAAGAGGGGACAGTGGCTAGAATGTCATCCCAGAGAAAATTGGACCTAGTAAGAGCTTCAACATGAAAGTAAACAGACTGTCATATCCTGGCATCAGCGATGCGTTCTGGAAGTCCCCTTCAGATCCTCCACCACTGTGGTTACTGGCATTAGAGAGGGTAGGGGCTGATGTCATCTTTGCATCAACAATGTTTGGTAATTCTCTCACGTTTCTACCCACAGGGAGTCAGCGCAGGAAATTGACGGGAATGCCCAGTTGTACAACGAGATCCGCAGAAGGAAGAAGGAAAGAAAGGAGAAGAAGAGACAGAGGAAGGGAGATGACTGCAGCCTGCCCGGCCTCACTTGCTTCACACATAACAATGACCACTGGCAGACTGCTCCCCTCTGGACATGTATGTATATTGACTTCATGCTCCTCACAATGCAATACAGTTTAATACAGGAAGCTCCTTTGTAGGGCTGGGTACCAAACTTCAATACTTTAAGGCACCAACCAAATTGCCTCCATAGTAGAAAAATGCCTTATCATTCAATACCAAATTTGAATGCCTACGGAGTAAATCTCATCAGTGTCAGTGAGCCAATAGGCATGCAGCATGACCAAGATCTAATAATGCTTGTGATTGGCTGTCTAATGTTACACGTCATAGGAAAAACATTATGTTACGCACAGAGACGGGGCTTACGTGTGTGTTGTGTTTTGAGAGGCTTTACTACAGTGTGCGTCATATAGGTGTAAAGGAGCTGAAAAAAAACAAGATTTGTAATGTAATTTCTTTTTTATAAAATGGGTAGCGAAAAAATATTGTTCAGGGACTTGTATTGAATTCACGGTATGGTATTGAACATTTTTGGACGATACCTGTGCTCCTGAGTCTTCCTTGCCCTTGTTTAATCAAGAAAAACGACTCTAAACACATTGTTAGGAATAATGGTAGTTGGATGGGGTTGAGTCAGTGTTACAACAATGTGATTATCATTGTGTGGCTCCAATGCAGTCATTGGAGGGAACATGCCTGAGCAAATGTGAAAATAAATTAGTTGAAAGATATTTGTTAGTAGTTGCAGTGGAATTGACTACATTTACAATGAATCTTGATTACTGTTTAGTGGGTGGATTCTGCGCATGCACCAGCTCCAACAACAACACCTACTGGTGTCTGAGAACCATCAACGAGACCCACAACACGCTGTTCTGCGAGTTTTTCACTGGCTTCCTGGAGTACTTTGACCTCAACAGTGACCCCTACCAGGTGGGTGAACATCTGTCTACAGTCATACAGCTGTGCTTCCTGCCCATGTCTGTGCTTTCGCTCTCTCTCTCTCTCTCTCTCTCTCTCTCTCTCTCTCTCTCTCTCTCTCTCCCCCTCTCTCTCTTTCTCTCCAAGCCTTTTCATTGGTCCCTGCATTTTAAAACATTCGTCACAAGGTTTTTATGTGGGAATAGCAACATGCAAATTTCTTGGAGACTGATAAACATTATGACACTAAAACAAATGTTTTTTTACAATTGTTAAATTTCTGTTTGTTCTGCCTGTGCAGCTGACCAACACGGTGTATACAGTAGATCGGGATGTACTGAACTCCCTCCATGCCCAGCTGATGGAGATGAGGAGTTGTCAAGGTTACAAACAGTGTAACCCTCGCCCAAAAGGCTTGGACACAGGTAAAAATGCTCACCTTCAGCCTGTTTATTGTTCCCTACCTACCTGTCCTACGGTTGGACATATGGACTGTTGCACTGAGCTTAGTGGTAGTTGTTATGCCAATGACTGAAACAGATTTGACACACACAAGAATGAGAATGAAGTTGAGAGTTGGACCAGTTAACGTGTTAAACAGATGATTCAATTTGAATGAGTTAAAAAAACACTTAATGCTGTAATAGTAATATGAGTGACTGTATGGCAATAGGGATGTTTCAGTCTAGTTTTCTGCTGTGGTTCGAATCCGTTTCCATCTCAGTGGTGTGTGTGTTTGCACATATCTGCATGCTGCATGTGTTTGGGGATGATCCACTCAGTGACGTATGCTGACATTTTCAGGTGGAGGTCAAGGAATTGTCACTGAGTCTTGCGTGTCCTTAGTTGATGTTTGTTAAATGTTTTCTTCACAATGACACACACATGTACACACACCCAATCCTCTCTTTCTCAGCCCAGGACCTTTTCACTGCTGAAATATTTTCTGAGTTTTAGAGTTTTTAAATTATTGTTTTATTTTTAATACAAATAAGGCCATGTCACAGTTGAATGTCCTGGCCATCATCCCCGTAGTGACTCACTGAGTGCTAGAGATATTATTTGGAGGATGCTGTCATCACGGCAGTTGAGGCTGTCATTCTATTTAGGCCCGTTATGCATCACTGCCATAATCAGCCACAATATATTTTTTACTACCACCTCATGGTCCAAGCATCCTTACTGAGCAGACATCCCAGTGACGTGGTGGTCAATAAGCAATGCCATCATGACCGAAGCCTGTAACGCCGAGCTGTAGCGTTCGTGTGTGGCGTGAACTGGCTGCGTTGTTTATGTCGTGAGGATAAAAACTTAATGTCTGTAATTACCAGCTGGAGAGTGGAGCACTGGAGCAGCCAAGCTGCTCTGAGAAAACTGATTGTGTTTCAGTGCTGGCATGGCAGACTTGTCAAAACCATGCCAACACATGTCACATAGCAGCCTAGAATCTCTTACTTGTACTGGCTGCCATTGCTCAGGTTTGATGCCAGCTCCCTGAACCAATGAAATTGCTGTTGTGGTCAAGTAATGTTTGTGGTGGATGAATACATTATTAAAATTTAACTATCTGGTGAAATGGATCTAGCCGATACTTGCATCTATTTGCAGAGTGTGTCTTAACAATGGTGACCACCTGACTGGATAACCTTGTGTGTGTTTGCTTTGAAGGGGAAACCCCGTTGAACTCTACACCTCACAAAACACTCAGTTCTGATCAATCCTAAAATCTCAATCCAGCCCAATCGTATGAGCTTTCAAACTTTTCCACCCTGTTTTTACTCCATTCAAATCAAAATCTTTTCTTCTCATTCCTCCCTTCCTCATTCTGATCATCCAATAATTGCATTTCTCCATAGGGAGTAGCAGCTGTGCATGAAGAAATCTTCAGTGTGAATGATCTATCTCCCTCCCCCTCCCTCCCCTCATCCTGTATCTCCTTGGATCAAAGCATTAACAATCGATTGCTTTTATTTTTCCGATCAGGAGGTAAAGATGGAGGAAGCTATGAGCCACACAGGTATCCACCAATTTTTTGTTTCTCTTCAGTGGCTTTTTCTTAACACTTGCATGGGCCGAATTGCCTCATTCCCACTAATACATCCATCCATGGAGTTGCTGGCGCTTAATCTGTGGCTGCATGCTGGGGACACGCTAACAAATCATAACCGATGATTTTTTTCCCCCTCATTACACAGCTTCATTTGTTGTCACCTCTGTGCAAACAATCTGTCTTCAGTTTACCTGCTGAGTCATGGCAGTGTGCAGCTATTTGAACATATAAACATATTCTCTGTCGTATATTTTCACAGCTTTGCTTAAGAGTGCAACACTTATAGCAGTTGCCCATGTTAAAAAACTCAAAATTCATCCTTTTTAAGGTATTTTACCATAGCATGGCTGAATAAAAATGAAGAAGTCACATGGTGAGGTGCTGAATATGTGCTTCTACTTCAGACCCACCCAAGCATCAAGTGCACGTGAATGACAATGCATGACATTGTATCATCCCACCTAATGCATCACATTCTACATGAAATCTTAAAGGAGTACCAGTAGTAAGACATTTTGGGCAATAAGCTTATTAGCTTTCTTGCAGAGTCAGAAGATGAGTACCACTCTCAGATATGAGAGTGGTATCAATCTTCTCATCTCACTTTCGGAAAGAAAACTAATTTCCCAAAAATGTCGAACTATTCCTTTATTATCACCCTCCATGCCATGTCAGCCACACCCACAAATAAACGGCCATCATCACATTAGTGTTCCAGTGTAGCATGACATTCAGATGCCTGTCATATTCACTCATGGCCATTAGCTACATGTAGTGGTAGAGTGGACACTGTCCTCCCACTGACCTCTGCCCTTTTGACCTCTGTTTCTGGCACCTGGTTACCAGGCAACAGCAGCGTCGAACGTGGTCAAAGAGGAGACCAACCCTCTCCTTCCTGTGAGTCCCTGAGCATATGTCAAAACCAACTCCATTCTCACAAAGAAAACCAACCTACAGTGGCACTGATGCTTCTTTTCCTCAGTTCTTACTTACAGACATCAAACTGAGCACAACTCTGATTCAGCCTTTTGCTGCAATTTTCTTTTATTTGCCTCTTTTTCTGACAGCATTCCTTTATTATTTATTTTTCTGGGGATACACCATTCAGCAGCAAGCTCATTTTCTTATTTTTTCACCCTAAGCATCATCTTGTTTTGTTGATCATCTTTTTGTTTCCTCTGCTGTTAAATTATTTTATTCCAGGTTGCCTGACTTTGCATTTCAACCCAGTGCAGGCCTATCATCAACTCTGCAATTTCCATTTTTTTTATGTGCAGCTCAGTGCGTTAGTCATTTATGATGGACCATTTAATACTTTTCTTTTCAGTCTGTCTTTCTAATGTGAATTTCTAAGGCAGCATGTGTTTGCACTACTCATGGCTTGAGCTTAGTGTGAGTGCTGTGTTTATCTAGTTTATCTAATGCTGCTTTAAAGTGTGTGTGTGTGTGTGTGTGTGTGTGTGTGTGTGTGTGTGTGTGTGTGTGTGTGTGTGTGTGTGTGTGTGTGTGTGTGTGTGTGTGTGTGTGTGTGTGTCTTGCTTGGGGCCTTAAACCCCATGGGGCTTGCTGCTTTATTGAGAGCCAGAGGCTGGGCATGACTGCATGGTGTCTGAGTAAACTTGAAAAGAGCCCCCTCTTTTTTCTACTCCAGATCCTCACAGTCTTCTGTTTCTTTCTGTTTGCCAGCACACAGCCAATATGGGACGGACGACAGGGTTAAGCTACCCAACTTGACAGACGAGGAGGTGAACTGGCAGGGACTGGAGGATCTGTATAGTATAAACGAAAGCCTTTATGAATGTAGGCCTGACTACAGCCCCAGTCCAGACAACTGGGTCAACTTCCAGAAGGATGTAGATATGTTTGCACTGCGACACGTTTTAGACAAATTCAACCGAACCCTTGACGACTCCACCCTGCCAGAGCTGGGCTCCGGGGCCGGGGGCGGAGGCCTTGAAGAGGGCAGCGGACAAGAGTTGGCCTCAGCCAGCGACGTCTGGCCGGATCTGGCCGCAGAGGCTCACCTCACCACCCCCGCCCCCAGCAAAACGCCATCAGCACCTCCCACACCCAGGCCCACACTGGAAAGGAAACTGGGATCTGTTGTCAATGACCTTCCTGAGAGGCTTCTAAACAGACATGGGGTGCCTGTGATGTCAGCAACACCGGTGACGGTTTTACCATCAGGTCCAAGAAGAGACAGGGTTATCTTCCAGAGCGACATGTGGGCGCAGCAGCTGGAGGAGATAGAAGGAGAGACGTTTAGCGGGAACGGACTGACAGAGCTGGAGACTCGACATGACAACCTGCTACGTACTCACAACAGCCTGCAGGCCCACCTGGAGCCTGGCCTGGGCCACGGAGAGGCAACAAGCCCTCAGGGTCTCGGCCTGGACCTCGAAGAAGAGGAGGACATTTTCCAGGCCCAGGGCTTCCTCCCTTTCTCCCAACAGACGATGAGGCCCAAGGTGCAGGCCAGCACCACCAGAAGCCCCCCCACCACACAGACTAGCCCCCCACAGAGTGTCGGGTTGGTACTAAAAGTGCTGCCTCAGTCAGCGTTGCCCCTCACCTTGGACTATGAGGGCAGCGGCTCTCTGCCTCAACCCTCCAATCAGACCCTCTAAGGCAGAAGTATGCGCTGGCCAGCCAGCCAATGAGCTGCTGGCCACCATAGAGACACAGAGACACAGTGATTGGGAGATGAGCTGCCAAGAGCAATGGCGAATGATGCCGCCTCAGTCAGTCAGAGTTGTACAATGGTTATTAAAGTTATTGTTTATTTTTTTACAGGTGCCTACATTTATTAGTAAACAGTGTTATGACTTTTTTTTCAAATACATATTTAGAAAAGAAAAAAGCCTTAATGCAGCTAAACTCAAGTGTTGGTATTAAAAATGATTAATTCCATATGGATAACACATTGACATTTTTAATACGTTTTTATGAAAAAAGTGTGTGGTGAAACCATTTCAACATCTGAATGAATAGTTAGCATTAGTCAGCTTTAGATGTGCTCCAGTCTTTAAGGAATCATTAATTAATCATAAATCTGCCCTGTCACAGGACTCCTCACCAGAACAGTGCCCACTCACTATATATATATATATATATATATATATATATATATATATATATATATATATATATATATATAGAGGTTAAATTTGACCCTAAATGCACTTTTGAACTTTTCCACCAGATGACCCTGTTTATGGATATGACATTTGTTTCCATTTGTAAAATTAGATTTTATGAAATGATTATTTCTACTGACTACTTTTGTCACTTCTGGGGAAGTTACAGAATCAACATAAATACACATCTGTTTTGCAAATAACTAAAAAAAATGTTTTAATTTGCCAAATGAATATTTTTAACATTTGTTTTTACCTCACAATATGACATAATACTATCAGGAAGTTTAGACAATCATGGGACAGTTTAGCATCTGAATAATCTGGCCACATTACTTACTATTCACTGATTAGTTGCACCACTGCACCAGCTCTGAATTTGCAGAGTTGCACGTTCGTCACTATTCAGAGCATTTTATTTTATGTAGAATTATCCTTATTCATCACAAGCAAACGCTTACACAATCACCAGGGGTTAGAACATGTTCACTGTGTAACTTTTTTTTGGAAATGTCACCAATTCCTCATGTGGTGTAAATGTAGTGCTTTTGATAATCCTGAATATAGTGTTGCACGTGGCCAATTCATTTTGAATGTAACTTTAGTCCAACTGGTTATAGGACAGCCCACTGATATTCCAATGTTTAACCTTTCTGCCTGTAGTTAATCTCTGCTGTTAAGAGTAACCGAGATGGATCTACTGGTTAAGAACTGGTGTTGCAAAAACCTGATGCGGTCCTTTTCTTTTTTGACAGTGTGTGCACAAGTGTTAGAACATCTCCTGCTTTCGAAAAGCCATCAAGCTATTAAGAAAATAAACCCTTTCAACTTTCCCTGTGATGTTTCAGCCGTAACTTTTGTCTCTCTACACACAAATTGGCAATAATTCAGTCAGCCAAGGTGATTTTGTTTCATTTTTTTAATGACAAATATCAAGTATTCAAGGCATTTGTAAACCATGTGTTCACAAACATCAATTATAGACTTCTGCTCCTGAGAAACAAAAGCGATAAGAGCTAGACTTTGAGAATATACAGCTTCTGTTCTGTCCAGGATAATGTGTTGAAGCAAATCTACAGTCAACCTGAAGTTGTCTGTGTCAGTAGTAGTCCAAGCATTTGAACAGCAGGACACATTACAGTAATACCAAGTAGTAGGTGTACAGTACAGTAAAGGCAGACATCCCTGCATTTACTGTCCAATGATCTGTGTGGCATCGCTGGACGATTCTCTACCCGTCCCTGTATGCTAATGTTCTAAACAGTTTGCAAAGTTCAGTAAGTATAAGAGGAGAATTTTAATCAATTTAAACATTTTTACTCAACATTTGGTATTTTATCAGAACAGAATTTCATAAGCAGCCGTAACATTAAGTGAATAGAATAAATACTTAATTGTAAGATGACTCAGCGAGGATCACGTTTGGCTTTCCAGTCACATGATCAATGATCGTACATTGGTATTCCTCTTGAGGCTGTGCTAAATACTGAGCCCTAGAGGACTGATTACAGATGGAGAGAAGGGCATTCTGGTTAGCATTACTTCAGTGTTTAAATTAACTCAATTGTGTAGTACTCCCTCCCCACATGATGAATTCAACCCTTCCCATGTGAATAACACTGTTCAGGCACCGCGAGCCAAATCCACTGTTTTTTTGTAGCTTTTAAGTTGTTTTTTTTTAAACTACAATATCATGGGTTAGTTCATAAATATGCTTCTAACTATGTGTGAGCTCTATAAATAAGTTTTATTTTCTTGGTCAATATTTACACGATGATCACTTATGAATATGTAATTTGAGGTACTAAGTCACAATAATACTATTAGTTACCACCATTACAACTTGATAATCCTTACCTGGCAGAAAACCACAAATCTTAGCCAAAAAATGTTAACTTTTAAAATGGATTCACTGCATCAGATTATCCATTCCTTTGCAAACTTGTAATAACTAAAATGAAGTCAAACTGATCAGGATATAAAATACATTAACTTTATTAAACTTATATTCCCCCTTAGAAAAAAACTCATTAAATGTGGTTTTTAAAACATGTACCAATATTTTGAATATTGAACAAAGCTATTTTTTTTTTTACACAAAGGCCATACCAGCGCTTTCATTTCTCTGCAAACACTACCTGTCCTGTTCAAACGGAGGTTAATCCATGAGCCACAATTATACGATTCTAGTAAAACATGGCATTGGTTATACTGAATGTTGTAAACTTCAAAACCAAACTAGCAGACCAATTTTTTTTAACATGACCTGCAGACATATCTGGAAAACTGAAGTTATAAATTCAGTGCAGTGATTAAGTTTAATAATTAACCTTTTAACCAAGAATTTCATAGTGCAGTAGGTCTGACACTCCGCAACATTCACTGGCCTTCAATCATCTCTCTGTCCACTAGAGGGCCCCAAACACCCAGGAACTGAAGAATCAACATCAGATTACTCTTGCTGATAAAAGGGCTTTTACATGCTTTGCTGCACTACTTTCTTAAAAGCCTAGCCTACTAGATAACTACTATGTACATCTGATGACCAATAGAATGGAGAAGCCATTACAATATGAAGCCAAAGTGACGCATCCTTGCATTTGTTGAAATATATTAAATACAAATTATTTTACTTTGAAGTTGTGGTGTTTAAAAGTGGTTCAAATTTGTTGCAGTTTTGCCACTCTTTAGAATCTCCATCACATTTCAAGTCACAAGTACAATCACATATTCTGGACATACAGTAGCTTCAGCACATGGTCAACGATGAGATACTTTTCTTATTCCTGTTTGCCACGTTGTGATAATAAACGGCTTTAAGCTACACGGTTACCTTGCAAAGGCGAGGAGCTTCGTCCACTGGGGCGCAAAGGCTCAAGCTCGGAGACAACCGTTCACAAACACAGAAGCTGAGGGCAACAAAGCAGAATATTGCGCTAAACTGAGAGGATAGTGACTGGCTTTTCGGTAGCTAGCATTTACCCTGGTAGCTAGCTTTGTATATTGGACTGGCCGAGACAGCCTGAGAGGCACTGCTACAAAAAGAAAGAAGAAAAAAAAAAAAAAAAGAGGAGAAACAGGATTAAAAAAGAAAATGGTCAATTATGAAGATCCAAACTACACCGGGCAGGAGAACAGGTGGAATGGCTCAAATAAGAGGTTGCTGATAGGTTCACAGCTCGGACTGTAAGAGAAAGTGGGATTATGACTGAGCCAACAACATATGAATTAGGCGGGGAAGAAGAGAGAGGTACAGATGTAGAGTAGAGAGGGAGCTGTACATAGGATCTTGCATAGTACAGGTATGTCAGTTGTGCTTTAGAGGCCGTGTTGATGATGACTCATCCGTCTGTACAGAGTTTTAATGCCCTGCCCTTTAACAGTAGCACCATGAGATGTCTTTACATCGTCTGAACCTTCAAGTGGAGGTCTGACCTGTGTGGATGATGTGTGTGGCTGCAGCTGATGATATGCTCAGAATCAAAGAACATCTGTCAGTTTCCTGTTATTATAAACAACAATTAGCAGCCCTTTAAATATGGTGGGCGCACCCGTGTCCCTGCCTGTCAGACCCACAGCAGCTGTGGAGCCCTGCCTGGTGTCTGATTGATGTAAAGCAGACACTGTGTGGCATAGAAACACAAACAGGAAGGCACGTGTCACAATGGAGGCCAGAGGGAGGCTTGGCATGCTCTCAGACATGGGCAGAGCCTCTGTGGTGATTAGGCAACAGGATGGGCGGGGTTATTGCTTTGAGGGTGTTGCCGGGGCAGCTGAGGCTGCTGTGTCCGCGGTTGAGCAGCAGGGCGGCGGGCGGGTCGGCCCGAGGTGGAATGAACACGGGGCAGGAGCGGGTGCGTGCGTGGCTTTTGTGGCCTCCAGCGTGGCAGATAAGCTCGCTGACAGTGCCCAGCGGAGGCAGGTGCTGGCGCCAGCGCTCAGCTCGATCTTCCTTGTGCTTGATCGAGTACCAGGTGAGGAAGATGAAGATGAAGCCAACGAACTTGAGGCTGGCGGCCAGGCCGAAGTAGACGAAGCGGAATGAGGTGACGTCGTACTCCCAGCAGGAGCCGTGCACGCCGCAGTCCTGCTGCCACAGCATGCAGGTGGTGTCAATCACAGCACCAAAGTAGATGGGCGTGGGGATGTAGGCTGAGGGAGAAGAGAGATGTTGTGATGAATAACTTAAAATCTGGTAAACAAGGTCACTGAGTCCCAATTCCAAACTTCATATTCATTTCCAGCCAATTTTGACTACATAACATTAGTTTGTTATACTAATTTGAAAGCACATTTTCAGGGGCTTTAAGTGTACCCCAAAAAGTCGATACACATACTAAGGATTTTTGAGTGTACTGTTGATGTACACTATTGCATCACAATACTATGCACAAAGCAAATGGAAAATCCCTGAAAAACGGTTATAAATCTACATTTATAAAAGCAGTGTTTATGAAGTTTACAGTACTTTGATTGAAACACTAAATTATGACAATTTGTATATAGTCCATACTGTGTATACAATTAGTATGTAATGGAATTGGATACAGCACTTGAATGTAGATACACTGTATTGTAAAACCATCATTCTACCAGTTGGTGGCACCATTTCATTCAGATCAGAAGCAGGCCTGATCCCCTCATGCAAGTCAATGGAAGTAGACAAAATATTAGAAATACTTTTCTAAATAATTAATCTACCTACGGCTTCAAATATCAAAAGATTTTATTGTCGAATCAGCGCTTTTCTAGCAGTGTCCACAAACACCAAAAAGGAGTAACTTTTTCGACATACTATAGTATGACTTTTTTTGACATACAATGCTATGACTTGTGATTTTTTTAGACTTTTTTTATGACTTAATTATAATACATTTTATTCGTCGGCACCTTTCGAGACACCTTACAAAACAATAAAAACATTATCGACATACAATACACTGACTTTTGTGATTTTTTTCGACATACTATACTGACTTTTTTGCAACATACTATACTATGACTTTTTTATATTTTTATGACTTTACTTTGATTCACTATTATTTTTTTCGACATACTATACTATGACTTTTTGTGATTTTTCGACATACTATACTATGACTTTTGTATGTTTTTTTTCGACATAATACACTGACCTGTGATTTTTTTCCACATACTGACTTTTTTTCAACATACTATACTATGACTTCTTTTTATATTTTTATGACTTTACTTTGATTTACTATGATTTTTTTCGACATACTATGCTATGACTTTTTTGTGATTTGTTTCGACATTAAGATTTTTTTTTAAACATACTATATATAACTTTTCTGTGATTTTTGATGACTTTTTATGAATTTTTCAACATTTTATACTATGACTTTTTTCGACATACCTTACGATGACTTCAACATTTATGACTTTTTTTCGACATACTATACTATGACTTTTTTGGCAGGCTATTTGACTTTTTTTGACTTTTTTTCAACATACTATACTATGACTTTTTTATAACTTTCGACATACTATACTATGACTTTTTTGGCAGGCTATATGACTTTTTATGACTTTTACCAACATACTATACTATGACTTTTTTCCGACATACTATGACTTTTTCGTGATTTTTTCGATATACTATGACTTTTTTCAACATACTATGACTATATGACTATTTTGGGCATACTATACTATGACTTTTTATGACTTTACGAGATACTATACTATGACTTTTATGATTTTCTTCGACATACTATTCTATGACTTTTGTGATTTGTTTCGACGTACTATAATATGATTTTTTAAACATACTATAACTTTTTTGTGATTTTTTCGACATAATATACTATGACTTTTATCGACATACTATAATATGATTTTTTTCGACATACTATACAATGACTTTTTGTGATTAATTTCAACATACTATAATATGACTTTTTATGACTTTTTCAACATACTATACTATGACTTTTTTGTGATTTTTTCGACATACTATACTGTGACTTTTTAGAACTTTCGACATACTATACTATGACTTTTTCGACATACTATAACTTTTTTCAACATACTATATTGTGACTTTTTGGCATACTATATTATGACTTTTTTCGACATATTACACTATAACTTTTTTGACATACTAAACTATGACTTTTTTTATAATTTCTTTCGACACACTATACTATGATTCTTTTCAAAATAGTATACTATGAATTTTTTATGATTATTTTGACACAATACTATGATTTTTTTTTTACTTTTTTCGACATACTATACTATGACTTTTGTATGATTTTTTTCCGACTTACTATACTATGACTTTTGTGACTTTTTTCGACATACTATACTATGATTTTTTTTAGGATTTTTTTTCTACATTTCCTTTTTAATTTACTTTATGTTATCACTATTATCATTACTTCAACTTATAGTATAGTATACTAAAGTGACAAAAAAGACATAGTATAGCATGTCAAAAAAGTCACAGTATAGTATGTCAAAAAAGTCATAGTATAGTATGTTCGACAAAAGTCATAGTATAGTATGTTGAAAAAAGTTATATAGTCAGTATAGTATGTTGAAAAAAGTCAAACAAGTCAAGAAGCTTTATGTAAATTCAGCCAGGAAGACTCTCTCATTCCCCTTCATTCTCTTCCTCTTCTCCTGCTTTCCCTTATCAGCTGATTAGGCGCGTTTATTCTTTTTGTTACACCAATCAGATGCAGCCACAATCTATCAGCCAATCACATTCTTGCCTTCAATATTTAAATGTTCTCCTCTCCGTTGCTGTCAGCTCTATCATCCCAGCGCCCAGGTCTGAGCTCATCAGAGCTTGCTCCTCTTCTCATCCATCCAGATCTCAGCATGCTCTTCAGTCATCACCATACCCAACGGTGTCTAGACTCCACCGGGGATCCTACACTACTCACGGCTTCTCAACCCCCATAAAAATGATGACATCACAATGGGAATTTGATGTATCACGATGGGGTATAATCGCCAAAAAGTCATAGTACTATAACTCAGTCAGTAGGGACTTGGCTTGGGAATCACAGGGTTGCTGGTTCAAGTCCCCAGACGGACCAAGTCGAATAAATGTCATAGTATGTTGAAAATTTCTGTATAGTATGTGTATAGTGTGGAAAAAAAGTCATAGTAAAGTATGTCGAAAAAGGTAATAGTATGTCGAAAAAAATCATAGTATAGTACGTTGAAAAAATAATAAAAAGTCATAATATACTAGTGTCGAAAAAAATAATAAAAGTCATAGTATGTCAGAAAAAGTCATAGTATATCCAAAAAAAGTTATGAAAAGTAATAGTATGTCAGAAAAAGTCATAGTATATCTTGTGTGCATCTGTTATGTAATTTGTAGAAAATGAAATATTCCAGATGAAAATTGTTGCATTCCTTCTTTGTTAGCATAGTATATCGAAAAAAGTAAAAAAAAAAGTCATAGTATAGCATGCTGAAAAAAGAAATTGTATAGTATGTCGAAAAAATACAAAAATGTCATAGTATAGTATGTGGAAAAAAGTCATAGTATAGTATGTCGAAAAAAAGTCATAGTAGAGTATGTCGAAAAAACTCAAAAAAGTTATTGTACTGTAGCTCAGTCAGTAGGGACTTTGCTTGGGAACCATAGGATTGCTGGGTCAAGTCCACAGATGGACCAAGTTGAATAAATGTCATAGTATGTTGAAAATGTCAGTATAGTCAGTCTGTATAATATGTCGAAAAAAAAGTCACAGTATAGTATATCTTGTGTGCATCTGTTATGCAATTTGTAAAAAAAAAAATCTGAAAATAAAATATTCCAAATGAAAATTGTTACTGTGTTGCATTCCTTCTTTGTTAGTATAGTATGTAGAAAAAAGTTAAAAAAAAGTCATAGTACTGTAGCTCAGTCAGTAGGAACTTGGCGTGGGAACCAGAAGGTCGCTGGTTCAAGTTCCCATACGGAACGTGTGAAAATTGTTGCTATGTTGCATTCCTTCTTTGTTAGCATAGTATGTCGAAAAAAGTAAAAAATAAAAGTCATATATATATATAGTATGTCAAAAAATGTGAAAAAGTCATAGTATAGTATGTTGAAAAAAGCTGAAAAAAGTCATAGTGTAGTATGTCGAAAAATGATACAAAAAAGTCATAGTATAGTATGTGGAAAAAACTCGAAGAAGTTATTGTACTGTAGCTCAGTCAGTAGGGACTTTGCTTGGGAACCACCAAGTTGAATAAATATCATAGTATGTTGAAAATTTCAGTATAGTCAGTCTGTATAATATGTCGAAAAAAGTCACAGTATAGTATATCTTGTGTGCATCGGTTATGTAATTTGTAAAAAAAAAATCTGAAAATAAAATATTCCAAATGAAAATTGTTGCTGTGTTGCATTCCTTCTTTGTTAGTACAGTATGTCAAAAAAAGTCGAAAAAAAGTAATATATATGTATATATATATATATATATAGTATGTCAAAAAATGTGAAAAAGTCATAGTATAGTATGTTGAAAAAAGTGGAAAAAAGTCATAGTGTAGTATGTCGAAAAATGTCAAAAAAGTGATAGTATAGTATGTTGAAATAAAAAAAAAAAACATAGTATAGGATGTAGAAAAAAGCACAAAAAAGTCAAAGTATAGCATGTCGAAAAAAAGTCATGTTGAAAAAAGTCGAAAAAAAGTCAAAGTATAGTATGTCGAAAAAAAGTCATAGTATAGTATGTCGAAAAAAAGTAATAGTACTGTAGCTCAGTCAGTAGGGATATGTCATAGTATAGCATGTTGAAAAAATAAATTGTATAGAATGTCGAAATTTAAATTGTATAGAATATAGAATGTATAGCATTGTATAGAATATAGAATGTATAGCATTCCTTCTTTGTTAGCATAGTATGTCGAAAAAAGTAAAAAATAAAAGTCATATATATATATATATATATATATATATAGTATGTCAAAAAATGTGAAAAATTCATAGTATAGTATGTTGAAAAAAGCTGAAAAAAGTCATAGTGTAGTATGTTGAAAAATGATACAAAAATGTCATAGTATAGTATGTGGAAAAAACTCGAAGAAGTTATTGTACTGTAGCTCAGTCAGTAGGGACTTTGCTTGGGAACCACCAAGTTGAATAAATATCATAGTATGTTGAAAATTTCAGTATAGTCAGTCTGTATAATATGTCGAAAAAAGTCACAGTATAGTATATCTTGTGTGCATCTGTTATGTAATTTGTAAAAAAAAAAATCTGAAAATAAAATATTCCAAATGAAAATTGTTGCTGTGTTGCATTCCTTCTTTGTTAGTACAGTATGTCAAAAAAAGTCGAAAAAAAGTCATATATATATATATATATATATATATATATATATATATAGTATGTCAAAAAATGTGAAAAAGTCATAGTATAGTATGTTGAAAAAAGTGGAAAAAAGTCATAGTGTAGTATGTCGAAAAATGTCAAAAAAGTGATAGTATAGTATGTTGAAATAAAAAAAAAAACATAGTATAGGATGTAGAAAAAAGCACAAAAAAGTCAAAGTATAGTATGTCGAAAAAAAGTCATAGTATAGCATGTCGAAAAAAAGTAATAGTACTGTAGCTCAGTCAGTAGGGATATGTCATAGTATAGCATGTTGAAAAAATAAATTGTATAGAATGTCGAAAAAAAAACACAAAAATGTCATAGTATAGTATGTCGAAAAAAGTAAAAAAAAAAAGTAATAGTACTGTAGCTCAGTCAGTAGGGACTTGGTAGGGACTGGTTCAAGTTCCCGTACGGATCAAGTTGATCTTGTGTGCATCTGTTATGTAATTTGTAAAAAATAAATAATCAGAAAATAAAATATTCCAGATGAAAATTGTTGCTATGTTGCATTCCTTCTTTGTTAGCATAGTATGTCGAAAAAAGTAAAAAAAGAAAAGTCATAATATAGCATGTTGAAAAAAGAAATTGTATAGTATGTCGAAAAAAAATACAAAAATGTCATAATATAGTATGTGGAAAAAAGTTGAAAAAAGTCATAGTATAGTATGTTGAAATAAAAAAAAAAAACATAGTATAGGATGTAGAAAAAAGTACAAAAAAGTCAAAGTATAGCATGTCGAAAAAAAGTCATGTTGAAAAAAGTCATAGTATAGTATGTCGAAAAAAAGTAATAGTACTGTAGCTCAGTCAGTAGGGATATGTCATAGTATAGCATGTTGAAAAAAGAAATTGTATAGTATGTCGAAAAAAAATACAAAAATGTCATAATATAGTATGTGGAAAAAAGTTGAAAAAAGTCATAGTATAGTATGTGGAAAAAAAGTCATAGTATGTGGAAAAAAAGTCATAGTATAGTATGTCAAAAAATGTGAAAAAGTCATAGTATAGTATGTTGAAAAAAGTGGAAAAAAAGTCATAGTATAGTATGTCGAAAAATGTCAAAAAAGTGATAGTATAGTATGTTGAAATAAAAAAAAACATAGTATAGGATGTAGAAAAAAGTACAAAAAAGTCAAAGTATAGCATGTTGAAAAAAAGTCATAGTATGGTATGTTGAAAAAAGTCGAAAAAAAGTCATAGTATAGTGTGTCGAAAAAAAGTCATAGTATAGTATGTCGGAAAAAAGTAATAGTACTGTAGCTCAGTCAGTAGGGATATGTCGTAGTATAGCATGTCGAAAAAAGAAATTGTATAGTATGTCGAATAAACTACAAAAATGTCATAGTATAGTATGTTGAAAAAAGTCAAAAAAAAGTCATAGTACTGTAGCTCAGTCAGTAGGGACTTGGCTTGGGAACCAGAGGGTCGCTGGTTCAAGTTCCCGTATGGATCAAGTTGATCTTGTGTGCATCTGTTATGTAATTTGTAAAAAATAAATAATCAGAAAATAAAATATTCCAGATGAAAATTGTTGCTGTGTTGCATTCCTTCTTTTTTAGTATAGTATGTCAAAAAAAGTGTCAAAAAAGTGATAGTATAGTATGTTGAAAAAAGTGGAAAAAAAGTCATAGTATAGTATGCCGAAAAGTGTCAAAAAAGTGATAGTATAGTATGTTGAAATAATAAAAAAAAAAACATAGTATAGGATGTAGAAAAAAGTACAAAAAAGTCAAAGTATAGCATGTCGAAAAAAAGTCATAGTATAGTATGTTGAAAAAAGTAAAAAAAAAAAGTCATAGTATAGTATGTCGAAAAAAAGTCATAGTATAGTATGTCGAAAAAAGTAATAGTACTGTAGCTCAGTCAGTAGGGATATGTCATAGTATAGCATGTTGAAAAAAGAAATTGTATAGTATGTCGAAAAAAAATACAAAAATGTCATAATATAGTATGTGGAAAAAAGTTGAAAAAAGTCATAGTATAGTATGTGGAAAAAAGTCATAGTATAGTATGTGGAAAAAAGTCATAGTATAGTATGTCGAAAAAAAGTCATAGTATAGTATGTTGAAAAAAGTGGAAAAAAAGTCATAGTATAGTATGTCGAAAAATGTCAAAAAAGTGATAGTATAGTATGAAAAAAAAAAAACATAGTATAGGATGTAGAAAAAAGTATAAAAAAGTCAAAGTATAGCATGTCGAAAAAAAGTCATAGTATAGTATGTTGAAAAAAGTGGAAAAAAAGTCATAGTATAGTATGTCCAAAAAAACTCATAGTATAGTATGTTGAAAAAAAGAAATAGTACTGTAGCTCAGTCAGTAGGGATATGTCATAGTATAGCATGTCGAAAAAAGAAATTGTATAGTATGTCGAAAAAACTACAAAAATGTCATAGTATAGTATGTCGAAAAAAGTCGAAAAAAAAGTCATAGTACTGTAGCTCAGTCAGTAGGGACTTGGCTTGGGAACAAGAGGGTCGCTGGTTCAAGTTCCCGTACGGATCAAGTGGATCTTGTGTGCATCTGTTATGTAATTTGTAAAAAATAAATAATCAGAAAATAAAATATTCCAGATGAAAATTGTTGCTATGTTGCAATCCTTCTTTGTTAGCATAGTATGTCAAAAAAAGTAAAAAAAAAAAAAAAGTCATAGTATAGCATGTTGAAAAAAGAAATTGTATAGTATGTCGAAAAAAAATACAAAAATGTCATAGTATAGTATGTGGAAAAATGTCATAGTATAGTATGTGGAAAAATGTAAAAAAAGTGATAGTATAGTATGTTGAAATTAAAAAAAAAACATAGTATAGGATGTAGAAAAAAGTACAAAAAAGTCAAAGTATAACATGTCGAAAAAAAGTCATAGTATAGTATGTTGAAAAAAGTCGAAAAAAAGTCATAGTATAGTATGTCGAAAAAAGTCGAAAAAGTTATTGTACTGTAGCTCAGTCAGTAGGGACTTTGCTTGGGAACCATAGGATTGCTGGGTCAAGTCCACAGATGGACCAAGTTGAATAAATGTCATAGTATGTTGAAAATGTCAGTATAGTCAGTCTGTATAATATGTCGAAAAAAAGTCACAGTATAGTATATCTTGTGTGCATCTGTTATGCAATTTGTAAAAAATAAATAATCAGAAAATAAAATATTCCAGATGAAAATTCTTGCATTCCTTCTTTGTTAGCATAGTATGTCGAAAAAAGTAAAAAAAAAAAAAAAAAAAAAAGTCATAGTATAGCATGTTGAAAAAAGAAATTGTATAGTATGTCGAAAAAAAATACAAAAATGTCATAGTCATGTATGTCAAATGTCATGTCATGTATGTGGAAAAAAGTTGAAAAAAGTCATAGTATAGTATGTGGAAAAAAGTCATAGTATAGTATGTCAAAAAAAAGTCATAGTATGTTGAAAAAAGTGGAAAAAGTTATTGTATTGTAGCTCAGTCAGTAGGGACTTTGCTTGGGAACCATAGGATTGCTGGGTCAAGTCTGCGGACGGACCAAGTTGAATAAATGTCATAGTATGTTGAAAATTTCAGTATAGTCAGTCTGTATAATATGTCAAAAAAAAGTCATAGTATATCTTGTTTGCTGTTATGTAATTTGTAAAAAAAAAAAATCTGAAAATAAAGTATTCCAAATGAAAATTGTTGCTGTGTTGCATTCCTTCTTTGTTAGTATAGTATGTCAAAAAAAGTCGAAAAAAAGTCATATTATATATATATATATATATTATATTATATAGTATGTCTAAAAATGTGAAAAAGTCATAGTATGTTGAAATAAAAAAAAAAAACATAGTATAGGATGTACAAAAAAGTACAAAAAAGTCAAAGTATAGCATGTTGAAAAAAAGTCATAGTATAGTAGGTTGAAAAAAGTCGAAAAAAAGTGATAGTATAGTATGTTGAAAAATGTCAAAAAAGTGATAGTATAGTATGTTGAAATAAAAAAAAAAGTCATAGTATAGTATGTCGAAAAAAAGTCATAGTATAGTATATCGAAAAAAAGTAATAGTACTGTAGCTCAGTCAGTAGGGATATGTCATAGTATAGCATGTCGAAAAAAGAAATTGTATAATATGTCGAAAAAAACTACAAAAATGTCATAGTATAGTATGTTGAAAAAAGTTGAAAAAAAAGTCATAGTAATGTAGCTCAGTCAGTAGGGACTTGGCTTGGGAACAAGAGGGTCGCTGGTTCAAGTCCCCGTATGGATCAAGTTGAATAAATGTCATAGTATGTTCAAAAAGTCAGTATAGTAGGTTGAAAAAAAGTCATAGTATAGTGTATCTTGTGTGCTGTGTTGCATTCCTTCATTGTTAGAATAGTATCTCAAAAAAGTCATAGTTATAGTATGTCGAAAAAAGTCATATGATAGAATGTTCAAAAAGTCATAGTATATTGAAAAAAGTTTTAGTATAGACTGTCGAAAAAAGTCATAGTATAGTAGTTCAAAAAACAAAAAAGTCATAGAATAGTACATACAGTCATGTGAACAAATTAGGACACCCATGCTAAAGTTGACTAAAAAGAGGAATAAAAATATCATCTTTAGGAAATTGATCTTAATGCCTTAATTAAAAAAATGAGGAAAAATCCAATCTTTAAGGACACCAATTTTCTTTGTGAATGAATAATGTATCGTAAATAAATAAATGTTCTTCCTTAAAATACAGGGGGCATAAGTAAGTACACCCCTATGTTAAATTCCCATAGAGGCAGGCAGATTTTTATTTTTAAAGGCCAGTTATTTCATGGATCCAGGATACTATGCATCCTGATAAAGTTCCCTTGGCCTTTGCAATTAAAATAGCCCCACATCATCACATCCCCTTCACCATACCTAGAGATTGGCATGGTTTTATTTCAGTTAGCCTAATAGCTGGTTTGATTTGCATTGAGAGATGATTTTATGGAAATACCCCATATACATACATATAGTATACATAAATGGGTTACAAATACATTACTTTCACTAAATGCCAGTTCACCTCAGGTGCCAGATCACCTCCTGGGCAATGCTGAGGTGCCCTTGAACAAAGAACCGAACTGCTCGTAAAAAAAAATAACAGAGTGAACAAATTTTCTTTCCCATTTGGGGATCAATAATGTAGGTTTTCTTCTTCCTATTCTAAATGACACCCTGTGTGCTTTCTGAAAATCTTTAGCTTAACATCTACTCTTTATGACCAAAGTAGATACAAAATACAAGGGATTATAGTGTTTTAACCCAACAGGGTCACAAAACATAGTGTGTGGTTCTAATATATTTATCATTCATCATAGTGCTTACCAAGAGTTCGGAGCAAGACAAACTGCATCCCAAGAGCAAAAGGCCTCTCCTGTTCATCAACAGACCTGACAAAGGAGAAATAGAAAGTAAACGATACAGATTTACTGCACTGCATCCAAATAAAAGCATGTAAGAAAAACGTTCATCACGTTTTTTACTCAGTTCAAATAGACAGAATATAAGACAACCTTTAAGCAGAGTGGACACACACCAACATTGATTGTCATAAGCGGTCCCTTACCTGAGTGTGACAATGATGGCGGAGGGCTGGGCACAGGCGGTGATGAGAGTGACGATGAAGAGGAATATGAGGAATGGGATGAGAGTGTTGCAGGTGCGGTCGCACTTCCCCGATACAGCGTAGCCGTTCTCGTTTAGGTAGGTTTTAACGATGACCAGCTGGAGCTGGTTGCCCTGGCCACCAGAGGACGGAGTGATGACCTGTCTGCTCTGCACACAGCCGCAGTCTGTGTAGTTCCTAATCTGTAGTCACAAACAACAAGAGTAAATCTCTTTTTAAGCTAACTTAACATTTGAAACTAATTCTAGGTCTGTGCAATTAATCGAATTTCGATGGCCATTTCTGCGCCTAACGATCACAAAAACAATGTAAACGAGAAAAACTATTATTTTACACCTTACATTTTGCAAGTAAACTCTTATTTTCCCTTGTGTTCTGAAGGGGAATTCAAAATATTCAACAGAAAAAGTATTAAGGGAAATTTTACAGTTTAAAGTGTTTTTACTGTTGATTTGTTTAACTGTTTTCAAATTTCCTTTCCTCATGCTGTCATAACTTCCTATCTAATATTGTTGTGGAGTTTGACACTTTCTGTACTTTCAGAGCTATGGGAGAACGTACAGAACAGGTCTTTGTTTGTTCATTATGATTAGTGTTTCCGTTCTCTAAAATCGTTTTCATCACTCTTTTTTTACTCTCCTACTTGATGTAGAAATGGCCACATAGAAAAGGTGTAGAGTGAGTGTGTGTATGTGTGTGTGTGTGTGTTTTATATGTATAAGTGTTTTAGTGTACTCACCCCGGTGCTGTCATTGCCCACAGTGCTGCATCCAGCCAGACAGGGGTTGAAATAGGTAATGCCATCCGAGCCGCAGACCGGAGCGTACTCATGGATCCTGCAGCCACAGTTCACGTTGCAACTGCCGGTCAGGTTCCTGTGGGTCATCGTCAGGGTTGGACTGCACAGAGGGACACACAAAAACATCTGTTAAGAACAACAAGGACCCATCATATCCATTTACTGGACCATTTCAGTTCAGAGGCTACATGCTTTTTTAAGACTTGTTTTTCCTAGCCTTTCAAAACCTATTGGATAACGTTAAATGCATCAACAATGTTGCTTTTCTTTTTTAATTCACACTTTAAAAAGGTACAGTAATGCTGTGACAGCAAGGACGAGAGGCAGGGTACTTGGCCATTCAACTATCGGTAGAAGCATTTCTTCATTTATTACACATTAATGCATTTAGACTAGTCTCACTGCAATGTCTTTTACAAGTGTGGCCCTGCCTGGATAGCAGCACACCATTTAGCTCCAGAAAAATGTATGGTGCCATATGTTGCATTTTAGACCACATTTCCCATAAAACCTAATGCTTCTTGCTGCAATGAGGATAATACTTGTTGTCCCCACTCCCCTTCCCTGTATGGCATCACTCCATAAACTTTTGTTTAAGCAGGAAAAAAAAGAGCCAAACAGCCATTAAAAAAAATCATAAATGTAGTATATTATTTGCAAAGTAACAATCATTTCTGTTCAGTGCAGTAATGCAACAGTAAAACGGAGTGTTTTTTATGAAAGAGGCTGCCAACCTTCTCGACAATGTCTACTGTAGTCTCTGCGTCTCATTACTAATTTGCTGCACATAATCCTTTTAATAATCTTTAATCTAGCCCTCCACCAGCCTGTGTGATGATAGAAGGACAGAAACAAGGGGGTGAGGAAGTGATAACTTCCAGTGACTCGAGAGACAGTGTGGGAACCGTCGCTGTATGCTGGCTCTGTTTAAACCGGGAGCAGTGAAGCGAGTCCTGGGTTTTCTCTGGGAAGCTTCGCTCTGAGCCCTGCGGAACAGCCACGGACGGGCCCTAACGCACGCACGCACGTTTTTTACATTGGTTGTTACAGGGGAAGCACATTTGGTCCCATCCTGACACAACAGTGTCACATTCCAGACACTGTGTGTGAAGGAGACAGTGTGCGTGTTTGCATGCATGTTAAAAAAGACACCAGCCCTGCTGCAGTCGCAGGCTCTCTGCACTGATTGCCTATGTCCTTTTGTTCAGACTAAACCCCGGCCTTCACCGAACCCTCCAGATGTTGTGTAATTGTGTGCTGGCTGCACTGCATAAAAACTTAAACAGAGAGCCAAGAGAAGGAGTGGCTACATGTGGTTTAGCGCTGCAGACATTGAACAGGGAGAATGAAGGCAAACAAACTTTGAGTTGTGAAGGTTTATCAAGATGCAGAGGACACAGAAATTTGCAGTATTCAGATCATGGCCCACCTTTATTTTAAAAATGTACTTGACTACATGCAGCTTATAATTCAACATACAGGCCCGAGTCATAATCATGTAACACTTTTGCAGATATTCCAGAACTTGATATCTTGGCTTTGAAAAGTTTGAGGACCTTTGGAGTTTGTCATGTCCTTTTTTGTCAAATAGTCTCCAGCAGGGAGAGCTCCATCCACACTAGTGTGTATGAGTGCAGACAAGTGACACAAAGGGTGGGCCTGGGCTAAACATTCCTCATGTGGGTGCTAGTGACCAGTGCTGTTCATAATGAGGATCCCCTACCGGCTCACACGTCTTATTGACCCCTCTATAAACACTGGCTTAAACAAAGACTGCAGTTATTAATGGGTCAGCTATGGGGCTTTAAAGGGCACACTGACTATTTGACAAATAATCACCATGATTAACTTAGTTATGTGAAAAGTAAATTTCAAAGAGGTTTAGCAACTGCTAAAACTGCTAAAACTGAACACACAGGGAAAACTTTCCCTGTGTGTAGGCTGTGACTTACAGCCTACACAACAGACTTTAGAATTTAAAAATTGAAAATGTTAAGTTTTGGTACATCGATGACAGTTAGCAGTGTACAGTTTAATGAGATGGGATAGAGAAGATATGCAATATGTTTGTATGTCAAGGTGCTCCTAACTTCTGCCCGGGGCTGAGACATGGGATGTTTTGTTAACTGTGAAGCCTCGCTGCTGATGTGGTGTCGAGCAGCAGCTTCAGAAATAGAGGTGGCAGAGTGATTCAACAGAGCCACGAGAGCAGATGCCAGTGTTGCTAATTAATCATTCACACCAACACAATGCTATAACACATGAGGATGATGTGATGGGAGCGGTGACGGCATCCCGGGCCCACACCATCCTCCAGTATGTGTGTATTTCAGATATAACTTCTTATGCATTTTCTTTTAAATAAGCAGTTTATGGGGCGCCCTGGTAGCTCATCAGGTTGAGCGTGCGCCCCATGTACTTAGGCTCAGTTCTTACCACAGCAGCCCGGGGTTCGAGCCTTTTGCTGCATGTCATCCCCCCTCTTTCTACCCCATTTCCTGTCTTCATCTGTCCTATTAATTAAAGGCCAAAAAGCCCCAAAAAATAAAATAAAAAATAAGCAGTTTAAAAACAAATGTATAACTGGCTCCTAAGTACCACATACATAAAATGATTCACTTACAAAGCAAGTACATTTGCCCTTACCCAGTGGTGTAAGGTATGTTGATGCCCCCTAAATTGATGCTCTCACAGCCCACTATGAAGAGTGTGGAGAAGCAGAGCAGAGACACCCCACTGCAGATCATGGCCAGCTTGGCTGACTCTCTGGCGCCGAGCTTCAGCTTCTTGATGATGTAGCCCCCCAGCACGATGCCCACCCCAGCACTGGGTACGATGATCACGCCTGTGAGAGAGATGAGGGAAAAGAAGGCCGGGTGAAATAGAGGAAAAAACTTCAGAAGTGTTGCAAACGGCACAGAAATAGAGCAGCTAATTTGTGTCAAGAATAATTTTTTTTAACACTGAATTATTTACTGTAAAGCATGACTGACTAATCGCAATTATAATCAGATCTACAGTATTTTAATCAGGTGCACTTACATGATTAATGTGAGCATGTCATGCTTTTATATTAAAGGATTGTATGCTGTCTTGTTGGACACGGTTGCTTGAAAAGGAAAGATCAATCTCAATGTGACTTCCCAAGAATAAATAACTTCAAAGAAAAATGAAAGAATAGGCTTTGCTGTATCAATCTGACAAGGCTACACTGTGGGCTACCAGTGAGTGATTTTAGACTGTGGCAGTACAGGACCACATGCTCTCAGTCCACTAAAGCTGGTCTAATTGACAGCATGAAGAAAGGCAAAGCTGGCTGCGGGCAGGATGGACCCGAGTGGAAAGTGTCACATCGTGCAGGAGTTAAGGCCCGGGGAGGCTGCACATGGCCGCCCTCGAGTCCAGCCACAGGCACTCGCGGCCTGGTAACGAGCAAGATGGGGTCAGTCAGCGGGGGTGGAGGGTCGTCACAGATAGAGGATCAGCAGAGAAGTGATCTAAGTACACAGCAATGTCATCTGGCTTCTCCCTCTCTGTATGCATGTGTTTGTGTGTAACAGAAATAGAAAATGTGTCTCTTTCAGCATGCTCAGTGAGAGCTAGGCAACAGGCAGCTGTGGCATAACATTATCCTGTAAGTGCATTTTTTTGTGCTAAAACCTTGTGCTTTCTGCAGGATTAAACATGTACACAGCCAAACAAGATATCATATTACAGTGACTTACAGTGCACGCATACAGTACCTACTATGCTGTAGTAATAAATGCTACATTTTATCTGGATTAATGTGTGCATGTCGGTGCTAATCTATTATAGAGATCCTAAATAAAAGAAGCCATGACTCTCGTGACAGACCTTTGCGATGCTTACAATTGTCAACTGCTGCTCGTACAGCAGAGATAGAGGAAAAAAATGGACACACGGAAAAAATAATAGAAAATAATAAGAATGGAAAGTGCATATTTGAAAGGAGGGTGAGTGAGATTAACAGAGGCACTAAAGTGAAAAAAGTCAGAGAAACAGTCAGAGAGCAGCATAGGGGAAACTGCAGCTGATGGGGGCATGTGTGATATGTTACAGTGCTATTTCTGTAGCAACATCTAATGAGCATGTGGCAGTGGCTGCTCTTTAACCGGGCATGATACAGACTTATCAAGGTGGTAATTTGCGAGATTTTCTAATTATTCTTCTGTTTATTTCTAGCAAAGCCCTGTTGGTGCTGCCGGAAACATAAAATGCATAATTTCCTGTGCAGCTAAGAACTTTTCCCCAAAAAAACGACCACATGGCAGTCTGCTAATACAGCAAAAACAGTATAAAAGCGTTAATGAACTGAACCAAACAATATTCAATCAGTTGGCAATTAGGGCTGTTGAGCAGCTAGTTGACAATAAAGTTGTGGGCCTTAAAATCAAAACAATGAGCTGAAAAACACTATAAAGCTCTGTTGAGCTGAGGGGAACTGCAGAGTTGGGCGATAATTCTCTGTGTGCCACAATAATTACTTAATAAAAACACTCATTGTGAATATAAAATCATCAGTTATAGCAGCTTTAAGATCCAATCAACTAATCAAATTTTATCAAATTTATCTGAATGTCAATCTTTACATTTTTGTTCCTAAATATCAACTTCTGTTGCTTAAAATTGTAGAAAGCTAATCCTAACTTGATTAGGTTTGATAAGATGTTCAGTGAAAACAAATACTTTTCACACACAAAAACACTCTGGTATTGTGGTCATTTTTAAAAAACAGTCCCTCACAATCATCAGAGAAATGTCACAGTTGGTCAGTCCATCTGTCTGCCTGAGTAAGCACTGTGCTCCCATCAACAGGAGTGCCCTCATCTCCTCGCCAACCATCATCACATCCCAGCAGCTTGGCATCGTTTCAGTAGCCATGGCAACCGCACCACCCGTTTGCTCTTACCCCTTGTATCCTGGCAACAGGCAGATGAGATGAGGCAATGGTATTGTGTGTGTGTGTGTGTGTGTGTGTGTGTGTGTGTGTGTGTGTGTGTGTGTGTGTGTGTGTGTTTGTTTGTATGTGCGTCTAGGGATGGCCACATGTTAGGCACCAGAATACTTGGACAGACAAATACACAGGCATCATTTAGTTTTCAATCACTGGTTTCTGTAATAATCCTACCAGATTGGTTTTGTATTAGTACCACTGTCTTAGACATGACTGAAGGATTTGTACATGCTACATATGTGGTGCACAAATTACAGGCAGAGCACAGGGTAGTGTGTGTGTGTGTGTGTGTGTGTGTGTGTGTGTGTGTGTGTGTGTGTGTGTGTGTGTGTCCACGTTATGATGAATGTGTCTCGTGCAGTCAATAGAGGTTTGTGTGTTACAGTCAGGGGATGTAATGGATGCTCATCACTGAATGAAAGTCAGCGATGACTCATAGTGCTGCCCTCTGGCTGTGAATCACTGTGTGCTAGACATGGAGAGGTGAGAACAAATGTGAGCATAAGCTGGTACAGACTACAAACTGGTGCATAAAGTATGTGGTGATGCATCATTTACCGTCCTGTCCAGGATCAGAATAAAGAAAAAGAAAGCAACACACAATGTCAAACAAACCATTTTCACTGCAGTGAAAAACACATATTTCCTCAAGACATAATAGTGTGTTTTCAAAATTATTAGAGTATAATTATGTAACTATTTAACATGCAGGCTTAAATCTAAAGACTTATAATAATAATACAAGGAAACAAATATGTTTCCTTGTAACCGTTAGATACAAGACAATAAAGAAATTATTGTTAAAGTGCTGCAGACAAGGGTAATACATTCTAATAAACTCTTTGCAAAAGACGTTTTGCCTGATTGAGCTAATAGTTTGGGTTATAACAGATCTCTTCAGGGACATTTCAATTAATGAAAATGACTGCTTTATTACTGCATTATAGGCAAATAAACACACATTTCTTTTTCCCATCTGGAAAGTCATTGCAGAGCATCCAGAGGAGAGAGTGATTCTTACCATATTTGTGCTTATTTTAAGTGATGAAACAACATTTTAATAGTCGCTTGGCAGAAAATAAATCACTAAGATTTCTGATGATGGCTAAATCATTAAAGAAATTTCTCAACTAAAAATGTCAAACTGCTGACTGCTGATTCCACCTTCTCAAATGTGAGGATTTGCTGCTCAGTTTTACATTACTGTAGAATATATTTTTCTGATACTTTAAACTTTTTAAATTTAAAAAAAATACCAGAAATAATAGATGGATTAATCACAACTGAAATTAGTTTGTTACATCACAAGTTTTTTTGATTTTTCTTTCTTCTACAGGCAGCTATATGATAACATGTTCTACTGCATAATTTTCAATAAAGTTATAGAAAAGAAAGAGTGAATTAACAAAAGAGACTTACCGGTGTATATGCTGGCATTGGAGGCGGGAATACCAAACTGTGACTCAATAAACTTGGGGATGAAGGTGATGAAGGCGGTGACGATGGCGCACTCTGCCGTGTAGGACAGGCTGACAAACAGGAAGGTCATGTTGCTGAGGATCCTGAGGGCTGCCTTGGGGAGTTCTGAGGATGGAATACAAGACAAGACGGAGCACTTCATTACTGTGCTGTAATTAACACACAATCGGTCTCTTAATTTGGCTCTCACTCACGCCCACACAAACTGAACTCGACAGGATCATCAGAAGAAGAATCATTACTGGAAAGCTGTAATTAATAAAAGGCATCTGTAACCCAAATACTGTAAACCTTGTGTCATAATAACCTTGGGTAATAAGAGTAAATGTTAACTCCATCTTTAAATGTCTCCCAAACACACACATAAATAAACACTCAAGCATTCAACCATGTCTCATTACATCTGGATAAGTATTCTTGTTTCACACAAAACTGCAGGAACAAACCACACACACACACACACACACACACACACACACACACACACACACACACACTTATTGTAGCCTGAAACCCTATGAAACTTGAAAAAAGCTAAATAGCTACCAGCAAGTTTTGCTGTACAATGCAAGTATGTGGATTATGTGCATCTATGCCGAGAGCCCAAAACAAACAAAGGTTATCCTTGGTTCATCATAACAAGGGCAAACATGTCCTTTGTGTCTGCCCGAGCACAGTGTCCATATGATTTGGTTGACATGATGCAGAATGCCCTCTTATCCCGACACTCAAAAGTAATGTAGTCAAACTGTAAGTAAATTACTGTTACCAGGCAGACTGATTTATATTTCTCTATTGATCTACTGATCCCCAAAGATAAACCTCTGATGTCACTTTCTCTCTATCAGAGGAAATGCAGCACTGAATCATTTTCAAAACAGGAGCTAATGGGGATGCAGTTTCTTACTCACAGGCACATCAGCGAGGCAGATGCTTGCTGTCATGGTAACTCAAACGTGGATCTCTCAACTCCCAGTTGAACAACTATTTCCAAAATCATAACACCACCATGCTGTCCATACACCAACTCAATAAGGTGTCTGCTGACAGCCTTAAAAGGGGCTGTACTAAAAATACTGAAAATAAAACAAAAGAAACAGATCTCCACAATCCACAGGGACCTCAGATTTAAGATGCTGCTTCCCCATTTAAAAAAAAAAAAAAACCTGTCACCTGCTTAGGATGTTCTGAGGAAGACCAAGAAAATGCTGCTGCAGGGACTACATCTCCAAACTGACCTTGAGTGTGAGCAGTTAAAGCGAGTGTCTGGTTTGTTCTCTTGCCATATGATCATAACCCCAATAACAAAAAAATTATCAGTTTGAAATCTTAAATCCAATTATTTATACTTCCTAAGAATATTTTAAATAAAGGCCACAGATAAAAAAGTAAAAAAGATTCACATTTTCAGTTTACAGTGTGAACAGAAAGACTGAAAATCAGAGAGAGAAAAGAAAAAGATTTTCTCTCTGCTTTTTTTTTCTGCAGTTGAAATCCCAAAATGCCAGGAGAACGCAAACCACACACACACACACACACACACACACACACACACACACACACACACACACACACACACACACACACACACACACACACACACACACACACACACACACCTTGATTTGGGGATAGCCGTCTCAGCACTAATTCAACTAATCTTGTTGTAGGTGGGGAAATGTTAGCATCTGTCAGTGTTATCTCAGATCAAAAGATACTAAAAAGTGTTTATTTAGTGATGCTAATTATTTAATTCCTGTGGAGCTGGACTGTAATCTTGTCTGGAGGGGGGACAGATGGCGAGGTCCTGTTGACGTCTACAGCAGCTGCTCTCTCAATCAGACAGACCACTGGCTCGCAATAGTTGCCACACTCGCTATTTTATTGTGAGAATTTATTTAACGACTCGGTCAAACTGTATTAGCCATATGCTTTCGCTTAACATTTCTCTGTGTTTAAATAATGTATGTGGTTCTAGCTTCTCCAGTATGAGGATTTGCTGTTTATCGGACAAAGTAAGACATTTAAGGATGCCACCTTGGCTTGGACATACTTGGGTATTTTTATTTACTATTTCCTGACAAGCAATCAGTCGATTAATCGATTAAATCCGCATGTCACTTTTATACCATCTATCAGGAACTTAAAGTTTAAACACTGAGTTGAGGATGGAACTAAAGAGTTAGTCTTGGGTCACATTCTTTTTATTTACAAGTAACTTTGAAACTACTTTTGTCCTGCTTCAGAGTAAAATATTACTTTACATTACTGTATCTGTATCTTCAGCTATTGAAATATGACTGTGATATACAGTATGTGGCTGCAGTTACTTATCTATACTAGCTACAAATCCAAGAAATGTTAAGACTTGCATCCAAACAAAAGTGTGTCCTTCATGTGCATTACTGAAAACATTCAGTGTTAGCATTTTTAAGGGTTTGCTGATGATCTGAAAGGCAAAAAAATGCTTGGTGAAAATAATCACTTCAGGGCGGCATATCTTTCACAGAAAGTGCTGAATTTGTGCTACAGGCAATATAATACAATTCAAACATTGAAGTACTGAGTCTTCAAAATTGGCCATAGTTTGCACACAGCCCAAAACATCCTGCTGGGACAAGCAACAGCAGGTCTGAAGAATCTCTCTCTCTCTCTCTCTCTCTCTCTCTCTCTCTCTCTCTCTCTCTCTCTCTCTCTCTCTCTCTCTCTCTCTCTCTCTCTCTCTCTCTCTCTCTCTCTCTCTCTCTCTCTCTCTCTCTCTCTCTCTCTCTCTCTCTCTCTCTCTCTAAAAAGGGAGAGACTGAAAATCACATACAGAAACAGAGAGATAAAATCAAACAAAGGGGAACCTGGGAAACACTGGAGCAGGATACAGCTTAACCAGGGGGCTCTCCCAGGGAAAAACCAGGAGATTCAAGGTACTGTATATCAGGCTCAGAGAAGAAAAAATGCTCTCACACCATCTCCAGTTTTCCTAATTTTATGTTTTTATTCTAGCTGAAGAATGCATGATTGTTTTTTTGGAGACGTTTACTGTCAAAACTGTACTGTCCTTAATTTAAAATCACGGTTTCTAAGCTAAACACCAAGTCTCCAACTGCCACTGGTACTTGTAACACCTCCAGAGGTGGGAAAGGAAGCATGACATTATCAGATATTATCTTTTCCTCACCTTTGATGTCCTTTCCAAAGCCCATGGAAGAGGTGACGTTCTGATCTTTGCTACTGGACTTTTCCTTCATCACATCGTCGTCGCTGGACTGGTTGCCGGGTGAGCCAATCTTTTTCCTCTTCCTCTTTTTGTGGCGTGGGGGCAGCTTTTTGGGAAAAGCAAACATGGGAAAGATGACCAGAAGCATGGCTACGGCACACAAGAGAAAGCCACTCCACCTGAGAGGAAGAAACAACAGATGGGACAAGACAAAAAGACAATTGAGAACAGATTGATCCTCGTACAGGGAAAGCACATAAGGGCTCGGGCAGTCATATAGAAGCACATGCATATTTACCAGTTGCCAACAAAGCGGGGGTCACTCTGGTCGATGTTGACTACAGTTTTGGGGTCAACATAGAAGCCAATGAGGACGCCTCCCAGAAGGTAGCCAGCTGCAGGTCCCAGGGCTCCCATCACATACATGATGGCTGGAAGAGACACAGATATAAGCAATCAGAAGCTTCATTATTAAAAATAATTTAAACTGCTTTCCTTACTGGATAATATACTTTTGATGAGCATGGTGCCTAACTTAAATCCTATTATTAAAACACTTTGTTTCAGAGAAGTTTTTTCCACTTTACTCAATGCTCTTAATAACCCACTGTTAACTGTGACTGCTTAAATCAGACCTGTGGGAGCTGTTCATTACCCCTGATGCATCCACCATATGCAGAACACCTGCACTGAGATCAATGGGAACTCTCCACCAGCCCTAAGGTAATTTCTTACAGCTTTTGAAGCGTCTGTAACTACAGACCTGAAAGCTCCAGAGGTCTCACATTGACCTGAGGGCAAGCCTGCAGCTATCCCACACCAGTAAACCTCAGAGCAAGTTAGGGTAAAACATTAACCCTCGGGGGCTCTCAGACCCTCACTGAGGTGAGCCAATCACACTCCGTCACTTTGCCGCAGGAAGGGAAAAACGTATTAAAGTTAAATAACCTTAGTGGGACAAGTGGAAAAACCTCCTGTGGACATCCAGCAGAGATGAGAGTCAAAGCCCTTTACTAGCTGTAATGAAGGGGCAAACTTTCTATAATTAAACCTGGAACATTGCTGCTAGCCGTCAAGGTGTGAGAGTGTGTGTTTATGTGACTGAGAGGAAGGATTAGCTCTTTATGATGGTTGTAAGTGTGTGCATATGCATTAAAATGTTTCTGTGAATTTTCACCAACAAATTTTCATTTCAACTGGCAAGATGGCTACAATTTACATGCTTCTGTTGCTCCCCTCACTCTCACAAACACACCTAGCAAAATGCTCCTGTTCTTCTATTTGTGTCTCTCAAATGTCACTCTCTCGGATGCCTGCACTAAACCCCATCAGCAGTCTGTGCGTGTGTGTGCACATCATGTGTTAGTGTGTTTGTGACAGAGTCTGTGTTTAGCAGCAGGTGTGCTGTGTATCTAGACCAACACTCAAAAGTCTCTCTCCCCCTGAGACCAGAGGAACACACACACACACACACACACACACACACACACACAGAATGGAAGCTCAAAAGCCATTTCATCTCTGTCTGTTTCACCAAATGTTTCAGCTGTCCTGCCAACATTTGCATATGGCATCACTACTTCCCAAGGGGCTTGCATCTTTAACTGGCCGCATATATTCATCCCAACACTTGCTTTTGGACATTCTTTTCTCCTGGATGTGACCAATAGAGCACACTCCTATAGTGTGGTTCCAACAATTTCCCAAAGCCCAAATCCTTATCTACACTTAATTAAATCATGGGACAATTGGGAAAAGGAGAAATAGTGGGAACACTGCTTTAAGAACAAAAGGCCCTTCAACAAATCCTCTTATCAGCCTAAAGCAGACACACTTACACACATCAACACAACATGCAAGACAACAATGGTCAATTTCCTTGGCTCCAAAGACTGGTGATCAGTCTTTTACATTTTAGTTTCTGCACACATAAAGTATGCCTATGCAAGGGTATACATTTCAAAATATAAACAAGGTCTGTGGCAGTTTCATTCCTATAAATCTAGCAGACATGTATCACTTCTCTACCTGCCTGAAGCAGGTGTCCAGCCCCCCTTTTCACTTCGCCTGCCTCTTTCTCTCTTTCCCTCGCACATCATATTTCATCTTTTTAACTCTTTTCACTGCGCCATTTCTCATATCCTGCTGGCTGAGAGAGTAAATTCACCTCTGCAGTCAAACCGTTACACAATGTAACTGGAGAAATTACTCACCAGTGACAATAAACAATGAATTATAGTTGGCAAGAACAACAAGAGGTCTTATCTTATTATTTCCATCTTGAAATTAAAAACGTCTCACAAAACCTGAGCTAGTGAATCACGCTTTTTTTGGTACACAGAGAAATAATTTCCCTCTATAAAGCACAGAACATAGTCCTTAATAGAATGGCTGGCTATAAAGCCGAAAGATGAGGGTAAGTGTGAACGGTTGATGCACATCATTTTATAGATTGCAGTGTTTCAGATCCAAATCTCCTGCCTCTTGTTTGAGCTTCAGTCTGACTCTTCAAAATTATGTTACATAGTTTTGAGCTGGTTAATGATGGAAATATGAATGGACACGACCATAGCGTGTGTGAATCAGTTGTGTGAGTCAGCTCTTCCTTTAAACCTAACAGGATTGGAAGCCTGAATATAATTAAATATGGATATTTGTCACATAAACTCAATCAATGAATCATTCTCATCACCCCACAGACTGCTGACCCTTTCTGTGCCCCAAATATAACACACTGGCTTGAGCCAGATACAGCGGGTGAACCCAGCCTTTGACACGTCAGGCAAAGGTTGCGCACCAAGTATGGTCCTTTGGTTGCCCTCCAACCTCCATCATCCCCTGTCTCAGGCACCCAGGTGGGGCGGCCATATTTTATCCCCCTTGGGGGAATTGTTTGAGCGCCAGTCTTGCCACGCCATCCATTACATTAACAGTGTTCTGCCTGATTGGAGGATGAAGGGGGTCAGAAACTGTGCTTGACTGATCGCTCTACCCTGCCCGCTTGGCACCGAACCAGGATATTTAGGGATGAAGGGTTTGGAGGGCTGCAGCCGGGCTGAAGGGCGGCCAGGGCAGTGCCATCGGATTGAAAAATATGCTGGCACAGCAGCAACGCTCCCACACACTAACACACACACTAACACAGACACACACACACACACACACCAATGTAGAACTCGTGACGTGCCACAGGCTCACTTTACTCAATTTCGCAATAGACCTTTACCAGCTGCATGTGAAGGACAATACATTATAAGCTTCATATGAATTTCTACACGTGCAGAGATAATGGGTTAGGAGCTATCCATTGCAGTTATTGGCTTTTCACTCTTACAGTGTGTTATACAAAGTCAGCATCTAATCCATCTATGTGATCAGCCAGCTTGACTTTCAATATGTTGTGGGAATTTTGTGCTGAATTTGTTATATGCATTAGACATGCATGAGAAAATACAAATTGAGAATGAAGTTACAGAGCGTGCAAACTAACATGTTACAAGCAGAATCCAATATCAGCAAGATATTAATGATTATTGCACAGGCCTGGGGAAAAAAACAAATACACACACAAGCATCAAAAGAACTCATCAAGAAGCACTAAAGCATTGATTACAACTCAGTGACCTTAACGTCAACCAAGGTCACCCCCTCCCTGCATATTAAATACACACATGAACACTTAAAACATGCATCCACATGGGCACGTGACAAGGGACGTGCAAGAGCATCACAGGTAAGAGTGGAGGAGGGAGAAGGTTAGAGAGTTTTATAGTGCATCATTGACCACAATTTAGTGTTTCAGCTCCAGTATTTGTGATGGATGGACACAGCGGTGTCAGGAAGAGGAGATTTACTTGACAATAATCTGGAAAGAGAATGGCAATATAGTGGGATATAGAAATAAATACAAACTGATAAACTGAAAGATAAGTGGTAGAGAGAGAAAGTGAAGACAAAGAAACCCAGATGAGGCAGGAAGAAACAGCATAACATCTGAGGGAGGGGGGCAAGAGTGATGGAATACAAAGAAACAGAGAGAGAGAGAGAGAGAGAGAGAGAGAGAGAGAGAGAGAGAGAGAGAGAGAGAGAGAGAGAGAGAAAAGCAGAGGAGCTGGGCTGCAGTCTGTGGTGACTGATCCTTCTGTGTAACAGAGTGATAAAGCTTGCTCAGCAACATCCCTCTAATATCTACCCTTCAGGGACCAGTGCTGCTCTGTTGTCTCCACTCCTCCACACTCTGTAAGAGCTCTGGTCCTCCTGACTCTGTATTCATGAGCTGCAGTGACTCATTCAGAGCTTGTAGGAATGAATGAGGGTGAAACAGAAAGAGAAGAATGGCAGCAGAGAGGCATGAATTAGAGGCATGATTACAGGAAGGTAAATGCCCAGGTGGCTGCTAATGATTTTGAATAGGTAAAATGATCTTCACTCCAGATCAGACCCAGACTGGCCATCGGGCGCACCGGGAGAGTCATGCCAGCTTGTCGGGAGTGGGAGGCTAAATATCCCCTCAAAGTTAGGCTAAATTGTGGCAAGTTTTTCCTTGCCACAATTTAGCCTTACTTTGAGGGGTCCCTTTAACTCTCACCTTAAGGGGGGGGCATTGGGCGGTTCATAGCGCAACATGCAGTCGTGGAGAATGCACGGTTTCAGCATATGATTAATGTAACTTAATGTTACTAAGCCGTGCAATTATCCGCCGACATTTCAGCAACACAGTAAATCACAAACTGTATCTGTCTTGTAGAGGAACATGAAAATAGAATGAACAGAGCAGTGTTGTTTTGAAAACAGTGTACAATGTGTGTGGGGGTTATGTTGCTCTTTATGCATTTTTATTTTATTTTTTGATAACAGTGATAAAAAAGTGTGTGTTAAAAAGTGTGTGTTAAAAAAAAATTGAACAACTAATATTTCCATTAAGAACTGACATGTTGTAGGCTACTGTTTAAAAAAAGAAGTCTAGTGCTGGTTGAGGATATGTTTCACTTTATGTTAATGGATTTAGTCTCTAATACGGCCATTTGCATTTAAAATAACAAAGCTGCATTTTTTGTTTAAAGCAAACAGTTGAAATAAAAAGCATGCTGAAATACCCCCCTGTACCAAACCGAAAACCGTGACCCCAAAATTGTGATATGAACCAAACTGTGAATTTCATGAACAGTTCCACCCATAATAGTAGCCATTTCATTGTAGTGAGACCATTTCTTGAAACTTGAGCTGTTGCTAATGTTTCACTTACTGTTTAATTGACTATTTATTTCAGCTTTATAAGTGATATTCATTACAGATGATGAGTTTTTACACTTTGACAAGTTTTTTTAATATCTCACACAACTGGAATGGGCAACTTCCCTTCCCCAGAAAATTACAACTTCCGCAAGGAATCTGGGATACACGGAACCCAGCTGCTTCCATAGTTGCCTAAGCTTTGAATGGAATTTCAGGCATAACAATAAAATGGAGTCTGTAATGCTCCCCCCCATCCCCCTCCAACCTTGTCTCTGACCTTCTGGTCTCCTCACCCCTCACCCTTGAGATGCAGACAGAGCGGCAGAGGATGAAGGAAGAGAACGCAGAGCAACCGGACCTGATGAGAAAGCACATTGCACCTAATGAAGCAGCTCCCCGGTGGCCAAACTCATTACGAGTAATGAATTGATCTAATTACGTGAATGAAATAAAGGACAGAACTTTCACTGCCTTGTCAGAACACCGCAGGGTTAAAAGGTTGAGGATACAATTCATATAACAAAAGATTCATCAGTGTCAAACTGCACTTTTATCACATCTGCAACTCCACACAAGCTGAAATGGAATTGAGCAGAATGTCTGTATGTATGCGTTTATGTTTACATGCAGGCCATGTGCACAAAGTCTCATTTGTTTTTAGTTTTGCTTTCCTCTTGTCACTTTCCTGCAATAAAGGCTGCAGAAGTAAGAGCCTGGCTCTGTAATCCCTCTCTGCTCTCTGGCTTGAAACATAGTTTCAATGAATTATTTAGCGCTCCACCTGGCTATTAGCCAACAAAGCTCAGTCAGTCTCCAAACAAGCCTGGGAATGGATGGCACGCAGCAACACAACGACCTTGGATTTGTATTCAATGCGTTATGCCAGAGCCATCTAATCTCTAAAAGATGCAATCATATCGCCTTTTCAGCATTACTCAAGAGCCAAGTCATGTTGATTTATGTAGCATTGTGCATCACACATTACCTATTCACTCTGACGTGGGATAATTATCGATTTCCACACCTGCTGTGTGACAGAAAGAAATGTACAGTAAATGAGCTATTCTGACTCATTTAATAGTGTTGGTGCGATACGTCAGCACACACTTCAGAATTCTGATGTACTGCACTGTACAGTCCAGCTCAATGCCTAAAGCTCTTTGGAAAGTGTAGGTGTAGGTGACAGCTGTATGATAGATGATCTATGCGGCTGCTGCTGTTAAAAAGGGAATGAAAAGAGAGGGACAGCGCTCTCTGTATCCCTGTGTTACAGGGATCAATTCAGTCATGTGACTGACCCCCCAAAAGACAAGAGGAGGAAAAAGACAATGAAATAGGGGAATGACAGCATTGCCATGGCAACTTGCTGACATAGCAGTGTCTTCTTACAAGTCCTAACCTTACAGTTTTGCCCAAAGGGCATGCACAGGGACTGTGGCCACACATCCACACAGTTAATATGCATTTGTTAGATGATGCCCACAACCAGAATGCAACCTTGTATATAAAAATGCATAATTTCTCTAAATCTATTTGCTTTTGAAAGCTAATGTGTTGAGTGTCTCATGTGGCATCATGTTCTGTACAGAGCGTCTCCCAACGCACCTGCTATTTTGGTTTATGTATGTGGAGCAGTGCCAAGTGCAAAAGGGCAGGAAGAAGAGGAATATAGATCAGAGGGTGATGTTGATTAAACAAAATACACTCTCAACCAGTCTGGTCTCATAGCTCTGAAATCACAGTGACGCATGACAACAGCAGCTCAACAAATTAAACACTTCTTCAGGAAATCATTTTGTCTGGATGGTGCAGAGCAGCACGATGTGCCACACCGCACCAAAAATCTACAGCCAGAGGCAGATGGTGAGGGTTTTTTTCACGCAAAATTAGATAGAAAAAAACAAATAAAATAATCAGTCATAAACTGCGACATCATATCTTCAAATATGATACAGCATTGTTTGTGCCGTAACGCATTTCAAGCAAAAAACATGGGGTTTTTTTTTAAGTTGGAAAGGAAGCAGGATCAATGAGCTCCGGTAATCCGATGTCTCTCGCATAAATGGGCAGAACACACAGTTATAGCCAACCAGTCTGATGTGTGTGGAGGTGTGTACGGTTATTCTGTAGCAGCTGCTTGTCATCTGCATGAAGGTAAACACGATGGACAGCTGTGCACGATGGTACTGCGCTCTGGCAAATTGCAGATGCAGATTTATCAACATACCTGTCTTGCTGCATTCAAATATCTGCAGGGATTTAATGAACTGACGGAGAAGCTTTTCATACAGTATAAAGCAGCTGTGTACAACAGATACTGTAAGAATCAGTCACATTAATGCATAGATAAAAGCAGACCGGCGTTCATGCTTTCACCACATTCATTTAAGATTCTCATTCATAGCCTTTTTGAGGTGACTGTGTTCCTCCTGCATATATGGGTACTTGTACAAGTGCTTCCTATAGAATAAGAACAGCCAGGGAGGGAATGAGATGGAAATCAAGAGAGGGGATGTGAACAGATAAAATGCCAAGGGAAGTTAAGTAGAGGTAGGTAGTAGAGGTGGTGGACATGAATGAGAATGAAGTGTGATAGAGAACTGCCTCAGTTTACATCAAGTGAGATTAAATCGACATAAACCCAACTACACTCACTAATTCTCACTAAGTCAAACATTCAGACATGGACAGAGAAACACATTCACACACATTACAGTGACCTGTTGGAATGAGATGATGATAATATAGGTGGAATTGGTAACATGGAATGATAATCCTGATTCTGTCAATGTTGTGATTCTATTCAGGGAAATCCTTAATTCCTTGAACTGTACATTGTATCAAAAGGGTCCAAAATGATGACAGATAATTGCAGTTCAGGGTTAAATAATATTATATATCATGGTCATTTTGGTTAACCCTTCAAAACATTTTTTTTTTTTTTTTAAATTGACTATATTTCAGTGCTTGAGATGACTTGAACACAACATTTTTGAGCATTTATTTCCCTGTTGGACTACCAGACGCTTTGAAAGTTTTAATTGTATGATATACCATCCATTACAAATTACCACAGTGGCTAAAGAAATTGGAATCTACGCATACAGATATAACCTGTTCATGTAACATTTAATGGTACTAGCAGTCAATGAAAGTTCCACACAGTGCTGGCATCCCACAGGCAGAACAGTGGTAAAAGGATGAGATATGTATGAAATATGGGCATGATGTGAAGAATATTTAAATGGATCAAGTACAGTTAAGAACTTTAAACCTGGTGTGCAGGCAGTACAGACTGGTACAGATAAAGAATCAAGACTTTATCAGACAGACATAAGAACCACACAAACAGGAACATCAAAGCCTTTCTGACTTGGAAATCTGCGTTCAGGCCACCCATCAGGCTTTTGAACCGCTTTAACTCCGGGCATTACTGTTATAAGCCCCTTAAGCAAAGACATGACTGATCACAAGGGGCGCAAAGGACTTGATCAGCATCTGAAGTCTGCTTTTCTCTCCTTCCCCATCTTGCGTTATTCTTCTGTACAGCAAACTATGACCCAGTGACCTCGTCTCTCATCCTGATGTGCTGAGGTACATGATTGATGGTGTTGAAGTGAGACACAATGAGGGCAAGAGAGGATCCAATTCATAAATCTACTGTACATGCTCTACTGGAGAGAAAGGAATTTTATCACGCCTTTTGAAAGAAAAGTCAGAAATTGTGTCTCTTTTGTTATGTTTTTTATACCAAAGCTTCTTGCTGCAGAACAGTAATACCAACATCTTTGTCATAGTGCAAGGAAAGCCCAAACAGTACACTGTAATAACATTTTAATGCAAACTGCTATACTTTCCTTGCAGGGGTTCCCCAAGCTCACTTCGCTAAATCAAATATTTAGAAATTGAAAAAAAGAGAATAGATGTTTTTTTTTTTATTTCTAGCGGCTCCCCTGCAGCAGGAGGAAGGCTACAAGTGCAGTAGTCAGCCAGCCAGTAAAGCAATGCTCCGACCAGTCATGAACATGCGTTTCCTCATTCAAAAATAATGTGGCCAACAAAAGCGCATAAAGATGTGCATGAAGGATAGTCATAACTATTTTAGCATGGCATGATTCAGCCAGTCCAAAAAGAAAAAGCTGTTTGAACAGCGATTCTCTTCAGCATGCAAGGCTTTCCTGAGGGACCCAATACTACTTTTGTGTGCGTCAGAGGGGTCACGGCTCCTAACTCTGACACCAAACGACCATTTTCTGCTGATTCTGATGCTGGCGTAAGGCTTCTGGACCTGCACTCACAGCACTGCTGCTTCTGATTTCTACCGAGGGCTGGGGGGAAATAGGGCTGAATGCAAACACATCTAAATGGCAAAGTCGCAAAATTCCACTGGCAACATGATGATGGAAGGAGAACCCAGCCAGCAATACATGTCAGGTCAGCTGCTCACTCTTCTGTGCTGCATTAAAACGTGTGACCAGGCCTCTAAATCCATCACTGTGAGATGGACAAATGCTCTGTTTGGCACAAAAGATGTAAAGTCTCAGTTTAGAGAACGCTTCTGGGATCAAATTTGATCATGTGGTTTTTTTTGTTTTTTTTTAACTATTTGATTTACGTTAAATGAAAGAATGTTTGTGACTTATGTGTCCCAATTGTTATTTTTATACATTTTCTGATTGATACTGATGGTCAATTCCATTTTATGTTACTGCATCAGGCTTGAACCCTGTTACACTTGCTTGCAAGTGTGGTATTTTATTGTGATGTTCGTCACCTCACTTATACTCTATGATGCATACGTTGTTGAGATGGGCATTAAAAAAAGGGTTTGCTACAGTACAGACTGAATGCACCTGTCTCTGACTGATGTGGTTGTAAGCTCAATCAAGGCTATTCATTGTTCTAAGTGAAAGAATATTGTAAGACAAACCTGATAAAGCCTGTGGCAAACAGAAATGTACACACTGGCACTTGTTATTTTTATAAACATGAAATACTGAAGGTTGTTAATGTGAGTGAGCGATGATTGACTTTTGATTTTACTGTCCCACTCTGTCTGTTGTAAAGCCCCGAAAAGGTATTTTGGTGAATGCTGTGCACAAGGCAATCCTACTTTGTTGTCAGTCAAGAGGAGGAAAGTTCTCACTGTCTATGCCATCGTTATAAAGTGTTATTTATTAGACAGCTGGAAATCTATTTCACACTCTCTTCCTCACAATTGCCCCTTGTGACGAGCTAATCAAACCAACACAGTTCTCTTTAACTGGCTTACTGATGGAATGTCATTCAAAGGCAGAGCCTAAGAGAAATGGGCTAACTCCTTTGTGCCTCTGCCCTTTTATATGACTTCACTTTGTAATATTTCTCAGAATTCTTTCACACACTGCAACATTGAGTAAATCCTTTTGCTCTATACTTAATTGAGTAATTAATGTTATTATTATTATTATTATTATTATTATTATTATTATTATTATTATTATTATTATATATATATATATATATATATATATATATATATATATATATATATTTTATCGGTTGGGGATTTTCCTCCTAATCCATCTTTCTTTGTGATTTTTACTCCCATTCTCCTTTTACAGAATTTAAGCGAATAGACAATTTTTTTTGTTTCTCCTCGACTAATGGCAGTTTTAAGCATTTTCTCACAATGAAAGCTCATCTTTGGACGAGTTCAGGTCAGTATGTACCTTGCAAATGTACAGAACATAAGGCACAGGCAGGGCAACAGAGCTTGCTATGACTGGGCATTTACCTCCATCAGTTTACAGAAACACATGCAGTTATTGTGTCTTCACTTGCTTCATTATCTACTTCTGATCGAAACTGTACATCATGCAGCCAATCTGATAGGACACACACACACACACACACACACACACACACACACACACACACACACACACAGAGAGAGAGTCTGTCACCACTCCGTGTGTTTGTATACGCATACATAATGTTCCAGCATTTGAGAGGGTGGCAGCTAATCTTTCAGCTGATGAGGGGCATCTGGGCTGGGGGTATAATCACATTATACTTAGGGACTGAGTGTCTGTGAGTGTGTGGATCCATTAGAGTAGTGACTATAGGGCTGTTAGTTTGCCACAAGCTTGCACCTGCAGCTTTTCAGCCTCTCTCAATAAAGACATCGCACACCAATCTGATCAGTGGTACTAAAGCTAAAGCAGTGCCCCCCTCATCTTCAGCCAGTGCCAAGAATGTGGCCGATTCATCAGTCCATCCTCCTCTGTCCTCTTTCTGCACCAGCTACTCCTCAAGAGAAAAATAAACAAGAAAGAATGCTGATTCCAACGCAATCCACAGTCTACATTAGCTTATACCTTGCCTTCAAGAAACCATAACAAAATATCTGAGATATCAAGGCATATTCTTAATCATATTTACCACTGCTCTTTATACCTGCATGTGTTTTGCAAATCTGTGTCCTTAGTGAGCCCTATTCCCTGGGCAACTGTGATTATTGGATTTACTGGTACCTTGAAGGATAAAAGGCTAAAAGAATATATTAATAGCTGAGCTCATGTGATCTCAGCCATGAATCTGGAATACTTTGATTACTACTTGTGTAAATAGAATTGCTGTGGCAGAACACGCAGCAGATGGGAGTCCTGCTTCCATTCACCCCGCCAGGTGGTAATGCAGGTAAGAAAAGAACTTGGTACACTGTTCTGCAGCAGAGGTGCCTCCTACATACTGTGACAGAGTTGTATGAAGCCAGTCTTGATGTTGATGGGTCAGACTTCTCTGCAGTCTCTTCACACAGGCACAGATGTTCAAATACCACTGCATGCTTGCAGGAATACCAACACTACACAAAACCCTGCCTCTTGCAAACACTTGTGCTCACTCCCAACAACCCCCAAACCTCACCCACCCCCAACTGCAGGTGCACATGCACACACACACTCTGCCAGCTCTAAACAGCTGCTCTCTTACCATTTACACCCCTCAATGGTCTACCCACAACTAGGCCCCCCAAAATGTAAAACACACAGCTACAGGAACAAAAGCCTGACAAAAAATAGCATTAAGCAGCAGGCTTTGGAAAATTATAATAAAGTACCTGTATCCAGCTTGTAAAAAGGATCCTACTGTGAACTTTAAATAAACTTTTCTCCCAAACACCCCACAACAATGAGCAGACTCAGTCAGCTAATATCAGTGGACGTCTCATGCCAAAACACTGTCTCTCCAATGAGCTGTATCGCAGTTACATGTTAGCCTATTAGCCTGAGTTACATAATGCGCAACCAGCTTAACGCTACATTTAGTGCTTGGCAGAGTCGCTACGACAGACAGAACAATGTGCATAGCGAAATCCGCCCCGGCCTGTGTATGCCTGTCAGGCTACATTTTTTGGTCTTAGTGTATTTCAGCATGTCTGTATGTGCCTGAGTGTGCACATGCGTGTGTGTGCGCAGTAACAATCCCATAGGGTGAGGTCAGAAAATGTTTAGTACCATACATCTCCCTCAGTGGGCTCCTGTCCCTCCAGGAGGCTCAACACAGAGGGGTCTGCTATGTGCATCCAGCACATAGAATAACAGCTGAAGGTCAGAGGGGGACAAAACAAAGTCCATGCAAAAAGGATACCCAGTGTATAAAAATGTTTGTTTTATTTGTTGACATTATCCTCATATTTGAAAACAATAGCACATATACTTATTTCCAAATACTACAGCTTTGTTGTGCTCAACATGTTCTTACACTTATGTAAATGCCATTAACACTTCTCCCTCCAGCAGCCCCTCCTCCCTCATTTTCCATCTTTGCAGAACATGGGTCAATGAGAGCAATAGCCAGTCCACTGCTCTGAGGACATAACACTAGAATGGAGGAAGATCTTCTTTTTTAGCTCTGTAGCAAAACAAAACTCCCCCTAAAGGCTGAATCAACTTGAAGGGAGGACTCCGCTGAGCAGATAAGATACACAAGAAGCACAGAAGGGAATGTAATTCAGCTTCACTTGGAAGTACAGGCTGTCTCTGTTCAGAATATGCAACCATTTGATCCAGAGAGACTTGACGCAGGTCAAATATGTTGAATCCCATAGAAGCTCAGTCAGAGCAGAGTCTGTCCTTTTTGGGAATCCAACAGTACCCTCTGTGCTGAAAGCCCTCGCAGGACATACTGTACCCCTGGCAGCGGATAAACATCTGGTAATTACTGACAACTCATTTCCTGACTGGACACAACAGGCAAAGGAAGGGCATGTTTCTCTTCACAATGCTGATTAGTTTAATCAGAGAAAATACACAGAGAGGCTGCAGGTTTTGAGTGCTTTAGAGTCAGTAGATATTCAACAGCCAAGGACATCTGAAGTGGCCTCTTGTTTTGTTTTTTATTACAGGCGATAAAACACTTACAAACAGCCCAAGGGAGATAAAGCAGTATTGTTATAAGTTATCCATCTAGACAGAAAGTATAAAGTGAGAAAAAAGCATGATGCTATACAGTAGTATGTACTGTACAGAGAAAATATGTTTCATTTGTGAATGAATGAGGTAATCATGTAATCCACAAGACACTCAATAAGGATTCATGGCTTCGTGGGTGGGGAAGAAAGTGTCTGCGCTCCTGATCTTTTTGCAGTTACTGTGGAACATCTGGCCAAACACATAAATCACTCGGAGATAAATAGAGAAGTTAATCAGTCCGAAAATCTTATATTTTATTTTCCAAGCAGAATTTTAATGTGTAAATGTCTGAAAACGCATGAGTAAGTAACAATACCCTACAGATTTTATATGCAGACAATTAAACCCTTCACAAACTATTTTGGAGCATTTATTTCATTTTAACTCAAGCCAACAAGGTCCAGGGATCAAGGAGGATTTGGTGGAACAACATGGACCAAAGAGCCAGCAAGAACAAAGAAAAATGTCCATTTCTTTCCTGCATAGCTGAAAACAAAAGGTTTCTCAGCATTCCTGCGATCAGAAAAACCTCTTGTGGCATTTCCACAGGAACCTTCCCACACTGTCAAAACAACCCAGCCACAACACTGAAAAATGGCCAGAAGACAGTGGCCAATGAGGCTGAGAGATGACTGCACTACAGTTGTTGCGGCTAAGACCCTTGCCTCTGGAAACACAGACTCCCACACTTGCCTGAACGGTCTCCGCTTTATTCTATCACTCCTACTCTTCCTGCAGACTAATTAAAAGACAAAATTGTCTGTAAGGAGTGCAGGTTGGTGGACAGAAAAACAGTAACAGTAAAAGATTTAAAGCAAAGACAGAGTCATCAGTGGCACAGGATTAACCTCAGAGGGGTCAGCGGTTCACAGGGGAGTCGTAGTAGTAGCGGTCAGGGCTGGCAGCCCTACAGTCTGCAGCTAAAAAGGTTGTCTGCTGCTGAGTAACCCTGAGGGCCTGTGTGGCCAGCAAGACTGGGTGCACTGAAAGGGGGTAGAGATATTTAAAACCTCCTTGAAGATAAGCCAAGGGGACAGTGAAGAAACAGCCTTCTTTCTATCTGTATGCCAGCCTCTGACAGGGCCAAATGTGTACCCTAACCAATCCTGAAATGTGATCTGTCAGCCTGGACGGGCAGAGAGAGCAGCAGTTGGCTTCTGTGTGCGCACACAATCTGCATTTGCTTTGGCTGCTAGGCAGAACAGGACACACAGTTTAATGAAAAATCACTGAGTGAGCACAGAAAGAGATGTGCCAGGGCCACAACTGATAATCCTCCCAAAAAAATAAAAACACAGAGTTATGACTGAACTAATTGATCATTCCTGTTTTTTTTCTCTCTAATCTGGTAGGGACACATCAGCTACACAAAACACACTTCAAGAGAGAGACTGAGAGCATCCGTTTATAAATTTGTCAGAGGGAGAGAGAAGAGAACGCACAAAGCTCCTCTCTTCCTAAAACTGGGCACCACCTCTTCCCCTCCTCTTTAGTAAATAAAACAGCCTTCTACAGTCCCACTGTCAGGCTGGGGCTACATCAGAGGCCCTTGGTTTTTCCATGAGTATCTAATAGAAGAAGAATAATGCACAATCACCAATAACACACACCAGTATGTTAAGTTTCAGAGTCATCTGTACTGTAACCTAGTTAATGCATGCAGAGGCAGCAGGACTTTGTCAGCCAGGAGGGTTAATTAATCGTAACCTGCATGTAGAGGGTGGCTGCATGTATACATATGAAAAGAGGCTGCAGAGTCTAGACAATTAAAAAAGGTTATAAAAGAAAAACTGTGCATAAACAAAGAGATATATTGTTTGCTGCAAGATGAGTTTGTACACCTCCTCTGGAAGGTAATGTGGACATGCAGACAGCAATCTAGAGCTGACCTCTCCATTCACCCCACATCAATAACAGCTTCTCAGCATCATTTGCTTGTAAATCACAGAGGTAGCCAGTGGAAGAAAAAAAAAACGCCCACTCTCATAGCTGGAGGTCACAGCCACTGTACGTAGCTTGTAATGGATCAACAATTTAATGAGGAGAATCTAGATTATTGATCATTTAGATCTGTGAGTCACTGTTGCAAAATCAGATGGAGATGGTGACAGTTTGTTAGGGATTGGAGGCATAAATAGAAGAGACAACAGAACAAAAATAAAGGCTGGGAAGTGTTTGCAACAATTCGTAGTACAAATGGGAAACAATCAAGAACGGAAACCTCATCTAGTGCAACGTGCCACCTTCATACAAGATGGAGCGGCTCCTCAGAGAAGGGCAAAGACAAATGTTCACCATAGTAACGCCAAGAATGGTATGTTGTAAATCTGTCAGAGCAGAAAGAGAGAAAAGACTAAAGAAAGAGGCAGAAATGTAGGCACGGTAGCTACTTCCACACTCAAGCTACCAGTTCTTGTCTTTAAACTCTCAAGAGCAGGGGTCTTCAACGTTTTTTAAGCCAAGGACCCCTTACTGAAAGAGAGATGGAGCAGGGACCCCCTACTACATATATTGTATTTAATGAAGTTGCGTATTAAAACTGGGGTTACAATAACATGTAGGGCGGCCTAAAGCCTTTATACATACCTTTTTAGTGCATAGAATACTAAGCTATTAAAATATTAATTGTTGGCATGATTTCATAAATCATCTTTTATGTGGCACAGTGAATCTTTAGGATAAAATGTATCTGGGGATGGCTATCTTAAGCTTGATTTATGGTCCTGCCGATGCTCTATGCAGAGCGTTCGCTCAGAGGAAATGAGTAGGGGGAAATGCAACGCTACGAAACCACGGCCAAGCGATGTGCGTCACCACGACGTGTAGTTAAATTTTTCGAGGGGTGCACGTCAGGCTACAGCGTAGGGCCCGGCGTAGGTCTGTGTCTCCGCGTACCTATGTACGTAGCCACGGCGTAGATTTAACACAGAAGCATAAATCACGCTTTAGTGACTCATCAGGACCCCCTTTTAGAGGGAATGCCCTACTGTGTATGCATGCATACACAAAGATAACATCATGAATGAAAAAAAACACTCTCTTCCTCCAAGGGCACCAGAAGTACCCCTCAGTGTAAACCGCACTGTCCCCTCCCCTCTGAGCTAGTGTAAATTGAGATAGGGTTTACATTCAAGGGTGTGGGGGAAAAACCATCTCAAGGTCATTTTGGGGGAAGTATGGGTAGCCTATATCTCCAGAAAATTAGGCTGGAAAAATATGAAAATGGCTTGGAGGATTTCTGGGTTAAAGGGCTGCATTTTCCCTTCTTGCGGAGAGAAAGGGGGATGGGTAAAGGTTAAAATGTCAACTCTTACACATGCCCAACAATGTGTTTTTTTCTGGAGGTTAATTAAAGATTCATGATGGCTGAAGGTGGATTTCAATCAACCTAACCTTACATATATAAAGATAAACCACCTGGACCTCATTTGTGCACCAAAAACCAGAACATGCCTCAGAGAATGTTAAAGATAAAAATGTAGTCAAAACACCCAGATGATAAAACTGAAACCCAGTTACCATGGTTATTCCCACTTATCTGCTCTCTGGCATGTCAGAACATGTCTCTGTTTTCCCAAACACACTTTGCTGGAACAAAACAGATTATTGCTCAGGGAGTCCTCTGAAAACAGCCATCAAGGTCGCCTGAGCTGCTTTTTGATGGACATCTGTACAAGGGGATGTCTTGACTGTGATGACTCTATGAGCCTTATGAGGCCTGGTGCGTTTGCTCTGAAATACCTTGCAGAGGTGAGATCACAGCAAGTCTGTGTTTGGGATTGTTTTCTCCTTGTTTTTCTGCCTGGTTCAATAGCTATGCTGCATTGGCTCCCTGTGACGCAGGGATCTGATCAATACTGGGTCTCAGGGGCAGCAGAGCAGGCAGCGAAAGGACTCGACAGAGAATATGCTCCATGAGCTGTGTAATGTTGTGATCAAGGGCTGGTGTCAGCACCGTGGCTAATGCTGTGCAACCATCTCAGCGTTGTTTTTCGTCCAACAGGGTGCATGCAGTCCTCCTCACATGAATATACATAGACCAAATAGGAATAAAAAAAATACACCTGTATATAACTCACATACTGAAACAACTAGTCAATTAATCAGTTAGTAGATCAATTGAAAGTGAAATTAACAATACTTACAAATCAATTAATCATTAAGTTATTTATCAAGCAAAAAATGCAAACATTAAGTGGCAATTTTTCACTGTTTAACATTTTTGCTATAATAATTTTCTGATTATTCAAAAATATAAAATCAACAGATTATCCGATGATGAAAATAATCATTAGTTGCAGCCCTACACAAAAGGTCAGTGGGACAGCGTAAAGACACTGCACCAGATTAAGGGGTACCTCATGTCCCAATAACCTAACCACAGTGTGCAGACAGACAGGAGGATTACTTCTGCAATAATGAACTCCTCTATGAGATATGTACAGTATGTGGTATGCAAAACCATTAAGGCCAGCTAAGCCACAGCACACCAGATAAATTACATGATACCGGTGAAGAAATTGATGATTGATTTTTGAAGGAATACAACAATATGATACCACTCGAACACCTCTCTCTCTCTCTCTCTCTCTCTCTCTCTCTCTCTCTCTCTCTCTCTCTCTCTCTCTCTCTCTCTCTCTCTCTCTCTTTCTGTCTCTCTCTCTCTCTCTCTCTCTCTCTCTTTCTGTCTCTCTCTCTTTCTGTCTCTCTCTCTCTCTCTCTCACTCCTCTCTCTCTCTCACTCCTCTCTCTCTCCTCTCTCTCTCCTCTCTCCCTCTCTCTCCCCCCCCCCTCCTGCTTTTGTGAAATAACATTATTCATTTACTTTTTATAAATGTCAGTCATAAGCATGGAAAATAAAATGGATTACGGGATGTGTTACCTAGGTAGAGAGATGCATTTTCTTTCTTCACGTTGTCGTCCAGGTAGGTGGGCCCCAGGGTGTAGATTGGCGTCGACCCCATGCCTACAAGAATCTGGGCGCAAATGAACAGAGTCACATACAGGTTGTGCTCATTGCCTTCCTGGTCGCGTGGGCACGATGCCACATTGAGCTCACGCCCGCTGCTGTTGCCGCTCTGACAGAGGCCTTCATGGCCCGTTGAGGAGTTCATCTCCTGGATTTGGTAAGGTGGTGAGATGAAGTGGGGCAGGGAAAACAATGCTGCCCCTACAGCAATGACCACACCACCCACAGCCAGCCAGCGAGGCCTCTGACCTCTGCCGCCAAAGTAGGAGATGAAGACCACCACCAGCAAGCTGCCGATGTCAAAGCAGCTGACCAGCAGGCCGGACTCAGAGCTGCGTAGACTGTACCTCTTCTCAATGGTGGTGATGACACTGCTCAGGTAGCCTGAAACCATCAGGGACTGAATGAAGGTCAGGTAGCACATGCAGAACAGGAAGCAGCGGGAGTCCCTCAGGATGAGCCGCACATACTTTCTGGCTGGGATGCGGATAAGGCGGGTGAGAGAGAAACCAAGTTTTTTACCCCCGGAGCCAGCGGCCCTGTTGCCCTCCAGAGGTAAAGAGCTACTGAGCCCCACCATGCTGGAGGCAGAGAGGGAGAAGTCAGTCCTGGAAGAGGGAGTCTCTCCCTGGCTGGAGTCTGGGGTTTTGGGTTGGAGCTCGCTGCTCTCCTCCACGACCACAGAGGTGTGGGTGGTGTTGACCAGCAGAGGCTCTGCAGCCTTTCGATTTGGCTGACATGGTCCATTCAGGATGGGTAAGCTTTTGGATTTGAAGCAGGTCTCTGGGTCCATGTACTGGTCGTGGAGCTCCCGGATCTCCAGACACTCAGACAGGTCACTCCCTGTTTCATCATTGTCAGATGAAGTCATGGTGCAGCTGGGGATGCAGCACTTGGCTGTACTGAAGAGTCAGTCAGTAACTAGTGCCACATGATGACACAGTGGAGGTGCTGCTGGAGGAACGTCTCTGCCCTGTCAGTGGGACTGGGTTGGACTGAACCCCTCTAGTTATGTGCATATTCTGTTCCACATAGCTATTTAAAGCAGCTCTTCTGTCAACCTTAGCGCCAAAGTATTCTTACAAGCCCCTAGCCAGTAGTGATATCTTGACTGAATACAGAAGAACATCACCTCCCTTAACTAAACACTTTAGAATATTGTCTAATGAGGGAATTGATTACAATAAATAGCTCATAAGATTAAATAAAACAAAAAAGGTGCTGTCTTTACAATGTTCCCCTAATTTAGGATCCCATATAGATGTTGATTTTATGGCTCTTTGTTAGATAGCTTGATCATATGGTTTTTGTTTCCTTTGTCCCATAGCTGTGCAGCATCCTAGAAAAAGGATTAAAACATTTAATTAAAACATTAACAAATATATATATATTTGTTTTTTAAAAGGACCAAATTAGACACATTTAGATACCTACAAAAGCTAACACTTATCACTTCTGGCATTCTGGTAATATGTCCACCCTGGATTAAACTGGTCACTTCATATCGTAAATTGCTAGACACAAGAAAATATTACACCAAAAACAAAACAAAACTACACGAACAAAACCGCATCGGTGTAAAACTGTCGCAGCGGGTAAGGCTAAATAACACCCAGCTTTTCTTTGTCAAAACGAAAAATATACCTAGAGAACAAAAGACCACGCTGTCCAAAAACGTCTCAGTCATGACTTTGTAAAGAAATAAAACCCAGACTCAATACGAGACATTTCTGAAATTATATGACAATAATCTCGGTCTCGACTACTAACGGCGACAAATATTTGACATAACTTCTGTTAAAAGGCTAGAGGTACAGAAGGCTGTAATACTCACACAGGACAGAGGGAGGTAGCCTGTTGTTCTCCACGGAGCGGCCACTCAGTGAATGAAATCTGTTTGATGCGGATGGCTGCTGCCTGCTGGTGGGCAAATGTTGCCTTCATGGGCTGTCGGAAATAGTAAAATTCAGAGTTTGAAGCACCAATAAATTGGAGGAAAAAAACGCTGAAAGGTTTAACCAGTGATATAAGTGATGATTACACAAAGGAATTTAATCGATACATTTATTCATCAATTATATTAGACACAAGTTACCCATGCACACTTAACCATACTATTTTTACACCTTTAACTCAAAGTAGATATGTGCTATTAGAGTTATAAATTTAAAAACAATCACCAAGGAACAAGTCTAGCTTCCTCGTCTTCTTCTGTGTTATTTTTCACCAGACACATAAATATATGACAATTCTTATTTACAACCTTCAAGATACCTTGTACAATCCAACGAAGAGAATGCAACTTGAATGCAGCAAATGTGTGGGTGAACTTTTTTCACATCAGCCATATTGGGACTTGTAGTTTCTAACGTAAGTCAAACGTGCGTTTAGCTCTCTATTTAACTACATGTAAAACTGATGAGTAACAGCCAGCCTCGGACACATGAGCTACACCGAATACTTCTGGAAATACTAATGAATTCATATTATCATTCAGTTAATTTCGAATAACCTAACTCTAATACTTCATATACCAGCATGCTTTTCAACCCATATGGTGGCTTGTTTAGTAGCCACATACGTCACCTGGACAGCTGGGGCCCTTGTTGACCCAGCAGTGACTGGTAGAACTCGAAAGAGAAATACACTGTTTTAAAAGCTTTTAGCAGTCTTGGATTCTTGATTGGAAGGTGTATGAGGAATCGTCGCCCAAGACAAGTGGAGAGCACAGGAGTTTGACACCAGGCACCCTCTGCACTGACACACAGCACCTCCACCCCGACTGAAATCCAGAGCCAGTTTCCTGCAGACAGTCCCACCTCTCCAGACAACCAAAGAAATAGCAAGGTCCAACATCTGGAAAGATGAATGGAACCAGCTAAACACACAATCCCAGGACTGGATGGAGAGAGGAATCACCCCGACTGAATGTCTCGCCAGCGGGCACAACCTCCCATGGCTAATTATAATATAAATAATGGCACTTATGAAAGCATGGAACCACCAGACAGAAGACACATGCAGCTGTGGAGCAGTACAAACAATGTCCCACCTACTGGAGTGTCAAAACGCCCCCCAGCGCAGCCCCCAGGACCTGGCTGAACCGGCCCCATCAGCTATGACCTGCGCCAGATATTGGCAGAACAACATCTGAAATTGCAATGGACTCGAAGAAGGAGAAGAACATATGGAGAAACCAGAAGTGCCCACTAACTCTTTCAACCTCGCAGGTTTGTGCCAGGCGGGGCATGGAGTGAGTTACTGGATGAGATTTCTCCATCCCGAAAATAGTGCAGGGAATGTGGTAAACCTACTTGCTAGAGGGGTACTGGCCCATCAGCAGGGCAGGGCCCTCCAAGGTGAGAGAGCTGTTCGAGACCATGACCTTATCCAAGGGGTAGTGGCTCTTAGCTTGTTGATGGGAGGACTACTTCTCCTGGTCCATGCCATGTACTTGGATGTGAATCAGCTCTATCGGCTCATATTAGAGGCCTATAGCACGGCTACACTGGGTGTCCCTGTAGTACCTTTCACATTAGATGTGCATATCCAGAGACGGTTTAAGACCTTTGGCATAGCCTCTGGAACCCGTGGCCTATGCAGTTTTCTGTCCAGCCTGATGATGACGGAATTGTCATTATCAATCAAACCCATTGGGCCGCTTAGGGCACAGACATTAGAACAGGGAACAACCGATGCAAATGTCCCCTGCCATCAACTTCAAGGATCACAACCTGCCTCCGCAGCCAATGAGCTCCACCCGTGGGCCTTAGTTGGGTATCATAGTCTCAACATACATGATGGGCCAAGACTGTCGCAATTCCCAAACCTGGAAAGGATCCATCATCCCCAAAAAGCTACAGACCTATTTCCCTTCTCTGCATCACCTACAAGCTCTACGAGAGGCTATTACTCCAACGCCTTATGCCACTTATATACTCTAAGCTTACTAAACATCAAGCTGGTTTCCGCCCTGGCCGCTCCTGTGCTGGGCAGCTACTGAACCTCACCCAACACAATGAGGACAGTTTTGAGTGCAAACTCATCACCGGAGCAGCTTTCATAGACATCACCGCTGCCTACGACACTGTCCAGCACCGCACCATGATTAGGAAACTTTTTGACATGACTGATGACCTCGACCTGTGGCAAATCATCAAGAGCCTCCTCAACAACAAGCACTTCTTTGTCCAACTAAATGACAAGAAGAGCAAATGGAAAGCCCAAAAGAACGGCCTACCACAAGGCAGCGTACTGGCCCGCCTCCTCTTCAACATCTACACTAATGACCAACCACTTCCCCCACACTGCCACCGCTTCATCTATGCGGACGATCTCTGCATCACCACCCAACAGGAGAACTTCCAGAAGATTGAGCCTGTCCTGGAAAGTGCCCTCCAATAGATGACAACATACTACAATAACAACCACCTGAAACCCAACCCATCAAAAACCCAACTATGCAGCTTCCATCTTAAAAATCGAGACGCGAAAAAAAAACTGAGCGGTTCATGGGATGGCCACAAACTCTCCAACCACCCCCACCCTGTGTACCTCGGAGTCACACTCGACAAGACACTGTCTTCCAAAACTCACCTTCAGAACACCAAAGCCAAGGTCAACACTCGCAATAACATCCTGCGCAAACTGGTAAACTCAAAGTGGGGCGCCGATCCACCAACCATCCGCACAACTGCCCTAGCCCTGTGCTTCTCCACAGCCGAATACGCATGTTCAAGCTGGAGCTGCTCCCACCACACCAAACTGATTGGCACAGCCCTCAACAACACCTGCCGCATTATCACGGAATGCATAAAGACAACGCCAGTCCTGTGCCTCTATGCTCTAGTTGGCATTGCCCCTCACATCAGACGATACATCGTCGCCCAAGACAAGTGGAGAGCACAGGAGTTTGACACCAGGCACCCTCTGCACTGACACACAGCACCTCCACCCCGACTGAAATCCAGAGCCAGTTTCCTGCAGACAGTCCCACCTCTCCAGACAACCAAAGAAATAGCAAGGTCCAACATCTGGAAAGATGAATGGAACCAGCTAAACACACAATCCCAGGACTGGATGGAGAGAGGAATCACCCCGACTGAATGTCTCGCCAGCGGGCACAACCTCCCATGGCTAACCTGGAAGACCCTCAACAGACTACGAGTGGAACAGGGGAGGTGCAAAGCACTTATGAAAGCATGGAACCACCAGACAGAAGACACATGCAGCTGTGGAGCAGTACAAACAATGTCCCACCTACTGGAGTGTCAAAACGCCCCCCAGCGCAGCCCCCAGGACCTGGCTGAACCGGCCCCATCAGCTATGACCTGCGCCAGATATTGGCAGAACAACATCTGAAATTGCAATGGACTCGAAGAAGGAGAAGAACATACATGATGCTACCCATGTTCCCATCCGGGCCGAGGTCATTCCTGTGATTCTCAAGTACCTGGCTGTGTATGCACTATTTCTCCAGCAGGGAGCTGCAAGACGGAACGACATCATGAACCTGCTGGCTCTAGGGGTTACAATCCTCACCAGCAGAGGTAGTATCACCAACGCCCGTCTGAAAAAGATTATCACATCTGCAAGCCAGGAGACCTTAGACAACATTGACTTCACCAGGGAAATGGTGACAAAGGGATGTCGAGACATCAAGGTCAGACCTCATAGGGAGGCCATTTTTAATGTCCTGGGTCAGTCTGTCAGCCCTGTGTCTCTCAGACTGGCTCTTGCATGTCAGCAAAAGTCGAAGATACTCACAGGGATTGTGACTATCAATTGAGCCATCTCTAGGTTCTGAGACTTCCCTTTGGAGGATCTCAACAACATAATCACCCATTTGACAGGATTAAATGAGCTTGCCCATGTTAACACCTTTGCGGACTACTTGGAACCCCCAGTAATGCTGGAGGCAGACAGATTGGCTGTGGGTGGAGGCCATTGGTCAGGTTGGACTTTTGCGCTTTGTCAACAGACTCAGAGGTACATGAAAAACACAGCCTACCTCAATCTCTTGTACACTGCCTTGCAACTGTCAAATCAGGTTAAGCTTAACATGTCCCTACGTGGGTACAAGGATGTTGATAGCTTAACCATCCAAGCTAGGCCGATCATTGACACACGGGTCACAGCGTACCTCATCGAAAGAGGCGCTCAGCAGTTCCCCTGGTCCCCAGTTCCAGCAGCAGATGGGGTTGAGATTCATAACATCCAAGGCAAGCATATCTAGGTCCACAGGGGAAGGTCATTTAGGGTTATATTTGAAGGCTTGTATCAAACATTAGTACTGTCCCCCTGAGATTAGCTTTATAGGTGCATCAAGTTTATCCATTGTGTTCTCCTCGACCATGTCAATTTGACTTATTAGTTTCATTCCTCTAGGATGTCACTCTTGTTCTGCTCTGCCCAAGGGCTTGGGTAGTCTGGCCATTAGGAAAATTCGTAATGTTTTACAAATGTTTTCTAGTCTTAACAACTACTCAAAGCGCTTTAACATAGTACAGGAACCATTTATCATTAACACACATTCATTCATACACTGTGGCCGAGACTGCCGCACAACGTGCCACCTGCAGATAAACATTCACACACATTTACACTCAGATGGCACAGCATCGGGAGCAATACGGGGTGTCTTTCCCAAGGACACCTCGACATTAAACTGCAGGGCCAGGGATCAAACCACCAACCTTCCGGTTGGTAGGCGACTGCTCTACCACCTGAGCCACACATACTTTTTCTTTTTACTTTGAGTACATACTACAACTTCCCCTTACTGTTGTATGCAGTGTGCATACGATTGGGACATACTACTTCATCATACATTGCGCCTTGAACTGCTTGCATACTGTATTTGACATACTATGTATTGGGACATACTAAATCTTTTTCTGGCATGTATGGGTATTGGCACACTGGGTAATAACTGAAGAGAAAAAAAGACCCAGCACTAATATTTAACATATTGACAATGGGCTCTGATCCTGATCCAAATTATTTGGTCTTATTGGTAAGAGTATGTTATTAGAGCCAATGTCATCTAAATCAGATATTACAAACATTTAGATCAAAGAAATGTCAGGAAAAATAAATAATTATTAATATTTCCTATTTCTCCCGCCATCCTTTTGGAACCACTGATATGAGTTTTCACTGAGAGTAACAGGTTGAAAGCAACACATAGACTTCACCAATTTCCACTGGGTCTGTCTCATTTTGGTACACCCCTATGCTGTCAGAATGATGTGAATGTTGCTATAATCTAATAAAAAAAGTATATACATAGTGGCTTTAACATCATGAGATAGAAAATCAAAACAGGCATTTGGACAGGCCCTATTAGCTGACAACAGACAATTCAGCGAGTGAAGTTGTGTTCAAGTACAGGTTCTCTATTTCAGATTTCCTTTTCATACTTTATTTTGTGCACGTACTGCATTATATATTTAATGATTTTTGTTGTTGCTGGTATGGTTTGGTTTTGCACCAGGTCAGAGTGCAGGGTCACCAAACGAAAAGTAGATTTAATAAAGATTTAGTGACAGATTCTTGACCCTGGTTCTTTCAGGTGAAGGATAGGGGTTTTGTGTGACACACATACTTATAAGGTTGTATTTTTAATTATGTAATTGTCCCATACTGTATATATTCATTATCCACAGCAGATTTTTTGTCAGCCAAATGCCCTTGATTTAGAGAAGATAGGGAGGTTACAGAGACATAAAGTTCTAATGGAGTACAGTACATCTTTATAAGAAACAGCAGCAGCAGAACAAAACATGTCTGTTTTTGGCGCAGAAAAAAAAAACAGACAACTTCCCATGTTAACAAGTGAACCAGAACAATAGAGACTGAACAAGCATGCCTGCATTTTTAAAAGGGGGGTCACTGCAAAGCATTCCTTCATATCTTAATGTTTCCCACAACCATTGCCAACTAGTTATTGCTGTATTGCATTTCTCATATACCCAGCAATAAAATATGCAGCCTCTTATTAGAACAGCTGTAAAAAACGGGTTATTGCTTATAGGGGGTCAGAAATCAAACCTATTTAAAATATTGACATTGATGGGCAATATTCAGACCAGACCTGTCACACAGAAATTAATCATTCCCTGTAGGATGGTGATTACTGTTTTATAGAGAGAAAATTCAATACATCTGTAAACCCTCAAAACAACTTCTTCTTCGTCTTGGATGTTACTTTGTAAGTGATGTATTTACATTGTGATAGCGATTTTCGAAACCTAGCACTGCTTCTACAACGGAGAGAAATACAACACCACCCTCTAGTGCACAATCTAGTTCAATGAGGCCAGGATCTGCAGAGTGCTTGTGTTTCTGAACATGACCAGAAGATGGTGCTCAGTCCTCAATATTGTTAGCATCATACAGAGGGCTGGGCTGCTTGGTATACATCAAGCAGCAACTGATTTTACACATGAAGATCAGTTTAATTGCCACGAGAGCTCATAGAAACTGTTTTATAAAACTGTATAAAAATTGTCTTAGAAACCAACCCTAATGATCTTACCGGTTTGCCTCAAAAACAACAGACAGAAACCTGCGTTAAAAACTGGGGGAAAGGTGTTGGAATTATGTGAGTTTACCAGGAAGGCAAAATCTAACAAAAGACAGTATCGAGTTGCATCAGTTTTGACAATTCTTTTGAATCTGGCCCTCACTAGTTACAAAATTTTGTGAAAGTACGATAATAGATTACTGTAGTACCACTTTAAATGATTTGAAAGTTTTAAAAAATCAAGCAAGTCTTTTTTTTATTTCATGAAAATATAAAGTTAAACAGGCTTTATACAAAATAGCACTATAAACTAATTAACAGCCAATAATAATTCCTTTGATTTTGCCATTTCATTTCTTTTATCTTCCTTTTATAGCTATACACATTCAATTCACTATTTACAATGTCTGGTCAAAGTGCTTGTTACAAAGAGTATGTAAGTAAGTGTGCCCATGTCTCCTTTCAGTCCATGAGTGATGACATCATCATCCCCATCATCTGCAGCTTGGTCTGACACTTCCCATGGCCTTGGGTTGGTCTCCCCCTGCTCCATCCCCACACTCTTCCTGTTAACCATGCCAACTTTATTGACATTACAGGAATCACTAATGAAACCCTGTCTGTTTCTCAGCTGTTGTGTCTGCCTGTGGAGCTATTAAAGGGAATCACACACAAACTTATGCAGACATGTGTGCACATAAATATACTGTAAGTTCCCATCCCCCCACCGTTCACATCTACACACGCAGCCTTTTCCTGTACGTAGCCTTGGCTATCATGTCCACAAAGTAACATACGGGAAAATGCAATAATGACAGACATCGAGGTTTGTGCATCTGTAACTGGAAGTCAGGAGTGCTTCTAGGAGTTCCAGGACTCCAGGATACCTGGCTTATAAGGAAACATCATTAATCCTAAATGAATAATCATTTTATGCATCCTGAAAAGAGGTGAAGCAAACATTCCAATCGTGTTTGACTGTTGCACAGCTTCATCAGCTAATGGCTTTACAACAGCACTCAAAGATATAGGTGGACTCAATGCTTGAACTATAACCCTTTATGGTACTGTTTTACCACATTCTGTTAACCGGAAAAGGCATCCTTATAAATTAGCAGTCCTCTTTGCGCTGTTTTCTAAGGTCAACATTCTCATGTCGTGGACAGACTCCCTAGTCTGTAGTTGGGACTACTCCCCAAATTAGGTTACCCATTCAGAGGGGCTTGCAGCTGGAAACTTTGCAACCCAGAGAACAGCTGATACATATGAATAAGGCAAGCACATCAGGACAGAAGGGTGGTGTAGTAATTGTGTTAAAAACTGCAAGGCCCCCAAAATAAAGACCCCCAGTATAAGCCTGTGGAGGCCCCCTCACTGTGCAGAGCAATCCCAGCAGATTGGGCCCCATGCTTATGCAAAAGTCCTCAACCCCTCCTCTCAGGACCCCTCACCCTCATCTCTACCATTACCTCCAAAAGCCTGATTGATAGGCCGGGTCACCCAATGAGTGGACTTATAAACAGGTCCCCCCATGACAAAGGCTGGCTGAATGTCCCTTTCCTAATAAATCATGAGGACATTAACAAATATGTACCTTGCTAAGAAGTGCACAACAGTTCCCTTCGCTGTAGGGATCTTTAACACTGATAACACATTAGCAAAGACGACCCGAGAATTCTCCCCTGCTGAGGGAAGCATTGGAAAACATTTAAATGATTATGGATTACTGCTATGCTAATTCATTATATCAAGAAAACATGAAATAGTCAAAAGTAAAAAAAAAAGTAAAATAGTCAAAAATAAAGCAAACTGAAAATACTGTGTAACATAAAAACTGATATACTTCTTCTTGTGGGAAAATTACTGATTTAGCAGTATTAAATAGAATGTTAGCAGCCAGTTACACATATCTGCCATCTTACTTGAATCTAATAAATATAATTAAATTATATGTAGCCTAAATGAACGACTGAAGCACATGTGAATCAAGATGTTAGATTTTACAAAAGTCTCATTATTGTCAATGACATTATCGAGATTGTTTGCAAATTAATTTTGTGCTAAAACTATGGTAGCTAATTATACAGTAATCTTCCCATAAATCAAATTACCATCTCAACACCAGTTACATTTCTTTCTTTTTGCATTAATCACATTATTTTGATTTTGAATGCATGAGAAACAAACAGCCTGTCAGTCATTTTAATTTGAATCAAAACAGGACTAAACATGCAAGTAAATAAACTAAACTCATGCTGTTCAATAGACAGCAACTGATGGGCTGCTGCTGGTATGAGTTTGGAAAAGCAGTTTAGCTGCATACCCAGCATGTCTGTTCTTCCAGAAGAGACCCTGAGTTTACTGTAAACAGAGGGCTGTTTCAAGCCCTCCTCAATTTCCCTAACACATATGGAAATGGCCCATACCTTTAGGGCTTTGTCCTCCTCCAAGAGCATCCACACAACCCTCGCAATGTTAGAGGAGGGACTGCTAAACATTTCATATTCATGGAACACAACTACCTTCATATGAATGGAATAATTGCCCTTTAGAGGCTAAGCTACCAACTGAAGTATGTGTGGGTTTTTTAGGCCCTTGGGCTAAGGTGATCAGCCACCTAAGCAGAGGGTGTGCTCTATCATCTGTTGGAAAAAAGGAACGTTTGACTGCTGAAGTATGTTACATAGGTCCCAATATAATGCACTGTGTGTGTGTGTGTGTGTGTGTGTGTGTGTGTGTGTTTGTGTGTGTGTGTGTGTGTATGTGTGTGTGTTGTGCTGTATCTTTGTATCTTTGCTTTTATCTTATGTTAAACGTTTGTTTTTGTTTGTAAAAGGAAGCATGATTGCTAAAGATAGCAGTGAAATCACTTAATTTCCTGTATCTACTGATAATTAACCAGCAACAAATACTTTTTGGATGCAGAACTTTGGAAGGAAAATGACTAATCTGTCTGCTGAGACTAATGCAGCTTTGTTATGTCATCATTTTTATTGCAAAGGCTTACATTGCTGAATGAAATATTTCAGATATGATGACATCAGATCACGACAACTGCATGTGAACTAAAATTGAGTTTTTGGGACAGCTGCTGATAAAAAAAACATGTATGTTACCCAGCTGTGGTGCACCTATTTTCCTCTGCAGGGTGGGCCCTGCTTGGATGAATTCAAAGGGAAATCCTCTTCCCATTGTTGTCATACCACCCAGACACACATCAGCTCCTCAGAAGCCAGGTACTTGAGCGTGTGCCTTCTTAACCCCTGAAGAGGATCCAACTGCTCAGCTCATCCCACTAATTACAGCCATACTATAAATGGGCCACTCCTGATAATCAGCCTAAAATGCAGGAAGGCTGGATGGAAGTGCAGACAGAGGGAGACATGGATGGATAGGGGATGAAAGGAATGGGGGCATTTCAATGAAACTGATTAGCTGGGGCCTAAAGCCTCAGTTTGACAACTTGTAAAGTTTTGATGACATCATTCCATGCATACCGGGGCTTAAGATCAATCCCCAACTGAGCAGCTGATTAATTTCCTTTTCTCAAGTGTGTTTCTGCTCACAGAGTTGGGAAACTCAGTATGCTGTGGTAGCAGTGCAACAACCACTTTTGCATGTGAATTAATTGAAACTGAAGCAGTTAGGGAGTCTTAACAGTAGTTGAGAGTGTGTGGCCGTGGGGTTTTCTGAATCATAACATAGAACACATTTGTGGGATTATGTGTGCTGGGACATTTAAAACATTCAAAGTAAGAACAAATATGCAACATTAGCAAAAGCTGTTAACAAAACGTTGCACTGGCTGACATGTTCCTTCATTACAATGAACATTGGCACTGTAATTTATTTTGAATCAAATCCTCATACATCGCCCATGTCCCTATACATGCACTGAACTCCTGCAAAAGGCTGTCTCTCTTTCTTCTTAAGTAACGTTTGCTAAAAACTTCAATGCCCTGAAAATCTTTACGCCATTTAAAAAAATGAAACTATATATTTGTGAGGAACAGTGTTCAGTAGGAACAAATGGGCTTGGGGCTGAGAGCCACAGGGTAGAGATGTCTTAGAATATTGAGAAACAGAGACATTGTTGGTTTTCGACTTTTAATGGATTATAAAAAATGAGTCTATTTTCTACTGAAAATAGCACCAAAATGAAGGTCTGTCTTTTATTGTTGTCCACCCCTATTTTGGATCATCCTAAAGGCCCCACACATCCTCCTCTTACAGTGGTCAGGTTCTTGAGACACAGCTGCTAATAGAGCAATGCCTTCTGCCCCCATTCCACACACGCACGCACGCACGCATGCACGCACGCACGCACACACACACACACACACACACACACACACACACACAGCAGTGTTTGCACTGTAATCACTGCAACACTGTCTTTGTCTGGATCATAATCCGGGGGATCCATTGTTGTTCATACGTGCCTGCTCCTTCATTATTACCAACACTCACCCTCCTCCTTGTCCCTCGAACCACCCCCAAACCCCTCCAAAAGGGTGTTTCTCTTGCACCCCCTCCACCCCACACACAAGAGAAGTGTGCTGCACCACAAAGGGACTAAAAAGAGGCACAATTAGCCCTGTGACAGTAAGCCCCGGCGTGGGCCAGGAAGCATGGCCCACAATGGGGACAAACTTTTATACGACACTTTAATGCAAACACTGGAGTGTGCTGCCTCGCGCCTCGGTGCTTAGAGCCTGGCCACTCTCATCACAACCCTTTGTGACCAAGAAACAAGCAGCCATTCATTTCATTTATTAGTTACCCATTAATTGGGGAGGCACAGTGTTGCCATTGAGGCAATGAGGGAGATGGTGTTATAGAGGGTGGATGAAAAAAAGAAATCATCAATGGGCTGGGCCTTTAATTGAATCCCATGCTAGTCATTCAGAGATTGCTCTGTCAATGATTATATGGGGATCAATACAGTGAGGGCAATTGCTATCTGAGATAGAGTGTGTTTTTTTACTGTAAACTGCTTTAAGGAAAACCTTGAGAGCACACATGGCTCAGCCAGTGCTTCTATATTTGGTTTACAAGTGTAATCCCTTTTACAAAACATAATCTACAACACAGAATCACACACACATCGTGTTCTGGCCTTGTTTGTGCTGCTAAGCTGTGTTGGAGCACTTCAACGGGTTTCCACTGGTGCTCCGTATCTGCACTGCAGGACCCGCATTAATGATCGGCAGACTTAAATAAACCCTCTGTGGTTGTTCTCTATCGATCAAGTGATCTGGCTATCAGATAAGATAACAGATCTATGAAGGACTTGTGCTGTAATTGAGTTGCTCTGTGGGAGTGTGTGCCTGTTCGAGCACATGTGTTCACAGGCACATCGCATATGCACATGGTATGATCCTCCTAGAGGATTATCAGCACACTTTAGGCACATATTTGTTGCTTTTGTGTGTGTGTGTGTGTGTGTGTGTGTGTGTGTGTGTGTGTGTGAGTGCCTGTGTGTGTTTTACACTGTCTACCCAAATGGGAGATGTGTTCCCTGTGCTAATTATGAGTTGTAAAGCGAGATGTGATTGCGGTTGTTGGTTTGAGTCCCAGAGGGGTAACAGTTTTCAGTCTGTCCACTGCGCTGTATGATTAGAGAGACCGGGGAGAGGAGGAGGGTAAAGTTTAGGTTGAGATGTTGGACCAATTAAGATATCAGGAGGAGAATCCCCTCATATGTATTTCTTTTTGTCATTTTTTTGTAATTGACTGGAGTGTATATGCATCTTAAAATTCACCAAATGCGACTAACCATTCTCATGGTCATGTCATTTCTGCAATGAAGTATGAAAAAGTATTTTACTGAGCTAGACAAAACCAAACCATTTTTGGGACAATACAGTCCTGAAAGACATGATGGGATTTGCCATTCTTTGGGAACACCAAACAAAGAGATCCTTGATTCAAATGTTGCATGCAAGCACCAGAAAAGCTATAACATAACAAGAAATTAGTGTGAAGTTGATCATCGTAATGGTTTGATTTTGTCCAGGAAATGTGTTCAATGGAAAAACGGACCTGATGTTTGAGAGATAAACTGCTATTTGTTCCATTGTATGTTATTTTTTAATTGCCAGGTGTAACTTGTATTTAATCTATATACTTTAGAGGGAATACTAATTAAGTTAAACAGGTAGCAATAGTGCCATCAACTCTTTTTGAATGTGTAATGTATGTGGGGGTATGTGCATGTGTGTTCCCACTCTTGTGTGTGTGTGTGTGTGTGTGTGTGTGTGTGTGAGTGTGAGTGTGTGTGTAGCATTTATGGCACTTGCATGCCTCCATGACCACCTGTGACGCTAATGTTACCTGTCAGCTTCCTCACCACAGCAGCCATACTGGCGACAACACACACACACACACACACACACACACACACACACACACACACACACACACACACACCTCCGCTCAGAGCTTTGCGTCCAGCAGGAGATGGGTTACAGGACAACAACAGTCACAATTAATGGACACTCAGTGTGGGAGCTGCCTTCATTAGGTGTGTTTTTTTAAGGGACAGCTTAATGGTCAGGTTTAAGGCTAATAGGGCACAGGGGGATAGGAGCACCTGAGTGAGGCCCACTGCTCGCAGATTACAGACACACACTAACATATTAACACATGGACTGCAGCAGGGATGACACACAAAAGAGAATAAAGAGGCATTACAGTGACTGTTCTGCAGTGGAAAAGATAAAGGGGAAAGTAAAATACTTTCTATAATTTCTCACTTTCCCTTAGAGGTACCTAGATACCTCTAAGGGAAAGTGAGAAATTGCCCTAACCCAGATGAAACTCAAACTCTCTGTTGCTAGCTAACAAACAACATCAGCACTTTTCCAATTTCATTCTCAGTTTAAAGAGCGATTTAACCGAGTTAATGGGATCATAGCTAAAATATTATATTAGTATACTAATAATATGAGTATTGTTTTACGACAGACTTAAAAAAAAGTCCTTTAAAACACCGTCCAAAGCAGGATGCCTATCACAGTTCTCTGGCCCAGACCTTACAGAGCAGCTTCAGTTTGCATAACTCACACACAGTTACCTCTGTGGCAACAGCGACGATCCACATCTCATTCTCTAAATCAGGGCCTGTAGCCCACTCTTGCATTCCCAGCCTTTCTCCTCCTCTGCTCCAGACAGGACTGATGTCTTTTGTTTGCAGAGCCAGAGGAGCATCATTGCTCACAGCTTCTGCCGCTGCTGCTGCTACTGCTGTAAATTTGGCCAAGAAAGCCAAATAAGCTCATCCTTCTGGTCTCACGTGGCATTTCTGTTGCAGTGGTGAAATATCGAGGATGATGATGGTGATTATTGGTGATTTCCTCATCTGTGTGTCATTGTTGTTCTTTGTCTTATTTATGTGTGGAGGGTCTACTCGAGGCGGGATGAATTGTCTGTCCTCAGGTCACTGTTTGGATCACCTGGCTGATTGTATTTCAGCTGTTGATTAACTGCGGCCGGATTAATGTGAGAGCTATATAAGGCAGAAAAGATAGAGTGATTCATCTAACTGTGTCGCTCCTCAGCCGCTGTCTTTAAAAATCGGTGCTTTATAAATGGAGCGCTGAAGTTCTCTATCTCTTTCCAAGGCGAACCCTATAGACCCCTGCTCCTCTCCTCTCTCCTCATCTCCGTGTTCCCTCTTCCTTTAATTACTGTGTTCATGCTTGACGGGCACTGATGACTTGATTAAGCCTGCCGTGTGCAGTTCCAGTCTCTACCCTGCTGATGAATGAGGCTAAAGCTTATTAACTTACTCATTGTGATCAATAAGGCGCTGGGCTCGAACACTGCAAGGACAGAGAGGAAACCGCTGCTGCTCGTGCACGCTGGCAGCAGGGATGACATCAACACACATGATTAGTGTGTGTAACCAATCCTGCTGCTCTGTGGAGAGAGGTGAACAGGTGGATTGATTTTCTGGATCACTTTCAGTTGCAGAGGCTTTAGAGTCAGTCTTCCCGTGGCTTTCATGATAAATATGGCTGCATTTGCAAAGTTATTTATATATTTAGGGTGGACTGTATCATAAAATGCTTATTAAAGCAGCACAAAGAGTAAAAAAAGAAGAAAAAGGTGTTTGACATGGTGGGAATTTAAATGGCAGGTCAAAACAAGGACTGACCTAAACTAGATAATTGGCAAAATGTCCACAGAAAGATAATCTTTTGTGTGTCAATTTGACTCTGAACAGCACTTTTGGTATCCTTCCTTAAAACATATCAGACAATAAGTTGAGTTATGTATTAAGTATTTTGCTTCTAATTGCAGACAAACCCTACAATATGGTCTCCTTATGAAAGCCAGATGCCCACATTTTGAGCAATGGATAGAAAGGGTTAAGGTAGTTTATGTCATGGAAAGACTTTTGTTAGAAACTGAAATATTCATGGAAAGATGGGTATTACTTTCACACAAATTTCTATTTTAAATTCTATTTTTGTTCTGATCTAAATCTAAAAATAATCTTTTCTATGTTTGTGTCGAGTTGTGTCAATAAAAAAAAGGTAACACTTTACTTGAAGGTATCTACATAAGAGTGACATGACAATGTCATGAACACATGACACAGTCATGACACATGAACTCTAACCCTAACCCTAACTTGTCATGACAAAAACCGAATGACACTTACTAAAAGAAGCGTTATGTCATAAACGTTTATGACTTCTTTATAATGTGTATAACAAGTTCATGACAGTGTCATGTTATGTCACTCTTATGTAGATACCTTCAAGTAAAGTGTAACCAAAAAAAATTGTTGATTTGGCTTTACACACTGCAAAAATAAACCCACAACTAAACTGCCAATTTGTTTTGGAGCTCAAGCCAATCATTCAGCAATATTCAAACTATTTCCCCACAAAGAATACCCCTCATGCATTATCTTCCACTACTCATTTACACTCCAGCATCCAGAAGGCAGCAGATGAAAGGTTACATCTAAACCTTATTCCCCTGAGGAGGCCTTTCAGCTCCACCAGGGCCTTTAGAAATGAGAGGCTCATCATTGAAGCTAATTCAACCTCCAATGGAAGCAGTCAGCATGCCTTTAGCCCATACAGTGCTGGACAGACATTGTTTGAAGGTGACATCTTAACTGATAATCCTTTGAATAGGAGATTATGACTGAGGAAGGTGCCATGTGTCTGTCTGCACCTCGGAGCAGACAGAAAAAAAAACACGTTTTCCACTTTTCACATTCCGATATTGATCATTTTTTGTGCTGCAGATTCAATCTTTTATGGTAAGAGGTTCCAGTATTGATGTATTGTGGTCAGTGATACACACACACAAAAGAGCTGAAAGGTGTTTGATTCATTTTTCATGTCAAGAAAACAGATGCTTCCTGTTGCAGAGAAGATGCAGATCATATGATAGCCCCTCAATATGCCCTTGTGTCTGAGAACTATCTCTGGTTTTGTCAGGGTCCTTAATGAACAGGACTTTGTAATGTAAGCCTTTAACTGTTAGCAGGCCTGGCTAGGCTAAACAAGACTTGGTGCAGGATAGCCTGTATTGACCTTTGTTTCCCCTCTGCTGGCTGTTGTGTTTGGAGCATGTGTGAGAGTGTGAGCAGGAAGGTCTTCTGGGAAGAGCCCTTTAAGATGATGCACACCATTAATGTGACTGTAGGTCGGCTCCATTTCAGAGGCATTGATCTGCTGCTGGAGCTCACAGAGCGGTGTGGGCCTGAGAGGTTGGAGAGAAGGACCAGAGGTAAATCTAGAAATGATGAAATGAGGGGTGCTAATGCAGAAATACTGTGTGCCTAAAGGTTTCACTGTGTTTAGTTTTGTGTTTCCCAGGAGGTTTAGGAAAATTAACACTCATCACACCTATTTTTATTTTTTTTGGCAGGGTAATATGTACATAGGAGCATTTTGCTATCTCTATCTTTTCCTGATGTTATCGTTATCATTACAACTGCTGTGAAGGATCCAGATGAACTATTTCACAAGATAGTGGAGAGGTTGAACATGCTTTATTTTACAGTAATCCATTAGAGAACTTTTTCTGGCTTTTTTTCATGCACATAATGCTCAGAATTGTGCCTCTACTCTTTTATCAGAGACCTTCATTGCTATACTATATACAATGTTTCATAGTAAGTGAAATATATTGATATAATATCTTATGCTTTTTTGATTTCCCTTCATGCTTTGCCTGATATTTTAGTCTGACAAGTGGACTAAAGAAAATAAAACACTTTGTGAAAACATTTGATTTCATCTTGTGCAAAAATGTGAATTAATAAAAGATAAAGTGATAGCAATGGATTTTTTCTCTCTAGTGTATTTAACAGGGACAATACAGATACACATAAGTAATGCAATATTATGTATATATATGTATATATATATATACATATATATATATATATATATATATATATATATATATATATATATATATATTGTATTCAATATTTACATCTCTGTTGTTTAAATCAATGTTTCACATGTGCATTGATTTTATTTATTTTTTGCATTAAAAGATGATTTGGATATATTTGAGGAATCCCTTGTTGCATTCCAACCTGTGCACCCAGGTAAATGCTTCGATATGTTGTTGGTTGTCGATGTGCATGGAAGACAGAAAGCATGATTAAAAAGAAGGTTGACATGAAGAATAACCTATTTAAAAATCCATTTAATAAAAAGCCTGGGATAGGTTTTATACACAGTCTGGACACTTAACAGGCACCACTAAATCTTGAAGCGAAGAAAATACTTGCAGAGCTCTGCAGTTTTCCTCTGATGAATGTACATTATCAGAAATATAGACTGACTCTTACCGTATCTTGAGTCTGAGCCATCCTCTGTGACTTCTTTTACCTCAGTCAATAAGAACATCGTCAATAAAGTAGTCTGGGATGTGTAGTTTGTATTAAGTGCGGGTTTGTGTCTTTTTTTTAGCAATGAATATTTAGTTAAAATAAAACAAACTGCAGTATTTATGGAGTTGCATTATTGCATTATTGGAATGGCAAATGTCACATGGTAACTGATAATGCTTCGATAATGATTGACTACAAAAAAACAGCAATGACTGCCGCCACTAATTAATTGGCCTGATGTTACCAGATGAATCAATGACCATCAGAAGATTGTCTGTGGCTGAGATGAATCTCAAGTGTTGGAAGATTGTTAAAAAAGCATAAACAGATCAATGGAGCTCCACTTTATATGCGTGGGTATGGCTTAGATATCAGTTGTGCTTGATGTTGGAGTGTGTGTGTGGGGCAGACGGACCGCTTGTGTAACGGGAGCCGTAACACAAGCCCATTTAGCATATGGCATTTTTACCACGGATAGGTAAACAAAGTGGGGAGGCTAGGAGAATAGTAAAACACACTGCTCGGGCCTGATGTCCCTGTGGAGCCACACAGGGTGGACACACACAGAGGACACAGTGTCTAGTCCCAATGATAAGCTGAGGTCACTCTGCTCAATAGCTAGATTTTGTGTCTTGCCTTTAATTCAGTCTTCTGACTTTAGTTCTGTGTCAGGCTTGTTAAAAACGTAAATAACACACCTGGTCTTGCTTTCTAGCTCTCTTTCTTAAAGTTTCTTGTCCACAGTCCTTTCCTCCTACCCTACAACCTACCAACCTTATTTCCCTTGCTCTTTGGGTCACATTTAAACGTATCCCAACACTAAAGGATGTTGCTATCAACTGTCAAACCTTAAACCCTAATGGGGGCTTTTTAAAGTGACAATCTTAACAGATCAATGCACCCCTTAGGAGTCCGATTACAAAGACTGTCAATGACCACACGTGAAGCAGAGGAAATAAAAGAAGGGGGAACAACATGACACTGGAAGCATACAACAAAGTCAGCCAAGACATACCAACCGCATACCTGCAGCTTGATTTAATGGATGTCTCGGGGATATTGTGCTGCAGCCATCCTTTGTCCGCTTAGGAAACCCACCAGGGCGAGGCTTCTCCAGCAGACTGCTGAAAGGGCATAAAAGACCAGCGGTGGCAGGGTGTTAAGAAGTTAGATGCCGGGAAGCAGCACTAAGGTGGCGCTAGGCTAGAGAGAAGCCATAAAGGCCTGTTAGGGTACATTAGGTGGAGGAGAGGGTCATAAGGCTTCATGAATGTTTCAGCAGGACGGGGGGCATTTGTCTTCCGGCTCTACTGTCAAAAAGCCATCATGACTCAGTGTTGGGGGTAGAGAGTTGGAAGGTGGGGGGGTGAGCTGCGGCTCCAGGGCCAAGACACTCTATTTCCCTGTGGCAGAGCACGCATACACAATCACAGACATGGGCAGACAATGCACTGAGGAACACTCACACACAGCATGACAAACCAACAGAAGTACATATTGACTCTTAGCTGTGGTAGTGCACTCAATAGCCGCCTCATCCTTCACAGTTTTCATCTCCATCACTGTCAACACACACACTGTTGAATCATTGCCTCTTGTCTCCTGGATGAGCTGGTTTAAGACCTTTCAGCTTTACACTCACTAATGTTTGGCACCATCGCAAAGCATCAGGTGCTTAAACAGTCATTCCTGCCCCGAGGTAGCTGCTAAACATCCACACCCCTGGGCCTTTCAGCCTCTTCTAGCCTTTGACCTATGCAGACCTTTGGGAGCTGCCTGGGGTCACGGTCAATTGTCCCATGAACAATAGAAGTGTGGCTGTGATAGCAACAGAGATTATATTACTATTGGTTTTTTTTTAAAGGCAGTGGAAGGAAGGAGTAGACACTGAAAGCGGAAGATATTGACCCTGACATCAACGTGTTAGGATTAAAAATGTCAGTAGCTTCTACATGAGTTGCTGGCCTGTTCCTGGCAGTTGCATACATGTCAGGGCATGGTTACATTTTGATTTTGGCCACTGTTTAACACAGGGAACAACTCACGCCAGCTTATATAAGAACTAAAGACATTTAGATTTACACTTCTGTAAGACAGTATGAAATTATTCTCGCTCAAGGGAGGCAATGTAAAGGAATCACTAACAAACTTAGACTCAAAAAAGAAACCTGGACCTAATCCTTTGCTGCCTCACACACTAACTTCTTTTAGCTATGGCGTTGGCTTCCCAAATCAGACTGTAAGTTGATAGAGAGGCAGTATTACAGTGATTAGAGAGGGCGAGGTGGTGATGAGAGGAGGAGGTAACTAACTAGCTGATAAAGCAGTTGTCCTCCCTTGTCTCTGTGCTGTTCGCTTTGTTAAATGTGACTGACAGCTATTGATGGATATGTAGCTGACCTGCACTCCTCTGTCTAACACTGTGTGTGTGTGTGTGTGTGTGTGTGTGTGTGTGTGTGTGTGTGTGTGTGTGTGTGTGTGTGTGTGTGTGTGTGTGTGTGTGTGTGTGTGTGTGTGAACGCATATATAGGCATGTGCATGTGCATGTGTAGATTTTGGTTCATTGCACACACATACCCTGTGCATTGGAGTTTGTGTGCATATGAGGGCTTAGTTTGCAGGGTTATGGTGCACTGTGTGGCTCACTCCACTCTCATATTGGCCCACCGGGAAATCAATCATCAGCTGTGTGTCTGGTGACTGTGCATTCTCCAGGAAGAGGAGATGAAGGGAACGAGGGAGGAAAAGACAAGAGTGCTTAATAGCTAATCCACTTCAAAAGGGTTGAAATCTCCCACTTACTTCACTACTTCTTGCTGTCTGTTCATACCATACTTACAAACATACGATACATATAGCATACTTATTCCTTTTTCTCAAATATATGAAACACACTCTTCCTCCCCCTCTCTGACAGTAACAGAGAGAAAGCAAACAGATCTCTGTTTGACAGGATAGTGCAGAATTAATGTCTGTCATACGTGAGTTGCCCTCTAAGTGTTCATTTAAATGGACAGCTTAGTTAGGATTAGTTGAACTAACAGCAAACCTCTTCAGAGGCAGGGAGGTCACATCGTCTGTGCAAGGATGTGCATGTGGCAGGAGTACAGTGTCCATATGTTGTAAATCCTTCCCTCAGGGACAACACATGCTGTCCTTCTTTTACTGGTAGAAAATACACATTCTTAGATTTTTTTTAACATTTCTATCCCCCTCTGATCTCTGAAAACTATGTTTTATTGCACCTCAAACTGCCTGTAGAAAACGTTATGACAAACGGATTACAAATGTCTAAATTTAAAGATTCCTTTGGGGATACGTGCTGAACTTTCACATCAGTGGATTTATGCAAGCCTGCACCAGTGTGTGTCTTTCCTCTGGCCAATAGTGTTGTAGCAGCATGTGGTCCAACTGTCCTAAAGTATCAATTTAAGACATCCCAGGGCCTTTCAAGACCTCTACCCCACCGAGAGAAACATTCGCCTGAGAATAGACCCTGGCACAACAGGGGCAGCCAAAACCATGAGGCAACTGTCACATGGGAATTACATGTTCACAGTCTATCAGAGCCTAACATACATATACAGAATTTGCATGATTTTTTTGTTGGAAAGGCAGCATCAGGATGCAATTTCTGGCAATTTATTCAAAATTGAAAACATAGAAACACACAGACAGAGGGGATTAAGAAATGTGGGGTGATTCAGAAACAGAAGTGTGTGAGAGAGGGAGGGAGGTAGGGAGTACTGTAACAGTAACTGCTCGCTTCAACACCCACAGGAATAATAGTTGGGTACATACAATAGCCTTTTGCATAAAGACACACAAATAGCACACCGAGAACTATTGTAAAGCGCAATGCATGGGGAGAAGAACCCTATAACACTTTCTAACATCCCGAATGACAATGCCAGATGTCAACCTACAAGCAGATTTACTCCATTCAGCATCGTTGCATATGAATTGGCGGACAAGAAGAGCCCGGCAGTCCGTCAGGGGTTAGATAGTTCAAACAGCTCAAGGAAATAGATAGATAGATAGATAGATAGACATAGTCAGGTATATGTATACTTTCTGGGGCTTGAGTTTGTGTGTGTGTGTGTGTGTGTGTGTGTGTGTGTGTGTGTGTGTGCGTGCTTGGTGGGGGGGGGTAGGACAAAATATGTTGCCCCATGGGACCATGGTGGAACCTCACACCAGCCCCCACAGAAAAGGATAAGGCCATCTGCCCTTCTCACTCATCAATCCCACCAAGCACACACACACACACACACACACACACACACACACACACACACACACACACACACACACACACACACACACACACACACACACAGTGCTGGGCAGCAATATGGAGAGGCTTTGCAGACAGTGTTTGATCTGCCTTTCAGCATGCGGGCTGCTGAGCCTCTGTGTGTGTCTCGTGCTGTACTGTCCACTGTCCCAGTGGAAATCACAGCATATAACAACAGCTCCAACCTGAGGCATGAATGGCAGGACACATGCTTTTCTGCCTCATCTCTTGACTGTGGGAAAAGGGGGGGGGGCACACAGCTCAGTGGATCCATTTATACTTAAATTACTTAATTCAAATGTTTCTTTAAAGGCAGGAGTCACACAGATAACACACCATTGTGTGGCCGAATTATAGAATTCAGAGTAAAGGCTGGTATTAGAAATGCAGCAAAGCTAAACCAGATAGAAAAATATAGCTCCCAAAACAACTACATTTATTGTCTGTGAACTCATGTCTCCTGAAACTGAACAAAATAAAATCCAAAGACAGCAAGGCAAGGCAAGGTTATTTGTGTAGCATATTTTAAACAAAAGCAATTCAAAGTATTTTAATTAAAGTGAAGAAAATAGTAAATAGTATTTTGTAACAACTTACTTACTTTGTACTTGGAGGAACAGTTTGGTATAGATTTGGATAAAGTGTCATCACCATTGGGCCTAGTAAACTCCTTCCTCAATCCACACCTATGTAGAATTCATAAATTGCAGTTTCAGTTAGGCTGATCTTACAAAACTAAATTCATAAAGACAATAAACTGTTTTCAGTCGAAAGAGACACAGAAACTGAGAAAGACAGGAAGAAAAACCCTGGGTGTGGATTTAATCTCAGGACGTGAGTCAGCTGAGCATGAATGCCCCCAAAACACAACGTTTTTGAAGGGGTATATACGCTGATATATTAAGGGACACAGAGAGGCCAGGTTCCACATTCACTGTGAGATTAAGCCTATTGCATTAAAAAGTAGCAAGTTTCAGAATTCTCCTTCTTCTTAACCGTCGCTGAGTTTTCGTGTGGTTTGAGGCAGACTGAGGCACAGACGGACAAAGAGCTGGTGTGGTTATAGTTTATGAGTCCACTCAGCTGAGGCCTGTCTGGAACCAGGGGCTAGCCTCAACATCAGCCAGACTACAGCGCGCACGCACGCACGCACACGCACGCACACACACGCGCACACACGCACACACACACACACACACACACACACACACACACACACACACACACACACACACACACACACACAGCTATTAGGCAATCAATAGTAGCTAATACATCAGAGCATTTGAACACTCAGCTCCACTAGCTTAGCAGACAGAGAGGAAGACAAGAGAAGAGATCTATCAATCATGCTGTATGAAGAAATGCATTTTACAAGCATGAAGTACACAGGTGGTAAACCTATCCCTGCACAACCCTGCAACAGCAATCTCTCCTTTATATCAACAGACATTACTAATTGATCCAAAGATTCAGTTGTGGCTGCATTCATGAGATGACATCATACATTATTTTGAAGAGAGTTATGGCCGATTGCTTCAACCTCAGAGGGAATTAATCTCAGCAGCCATAAAACTCCAGAGCTCCTATCATTAATATCACATTAATATAGAGATTAATCTGAAGGATAGCCCTCCAGAGGCCCTTTTAACTTGCCAGGAGGTTAAGTGTGAAATCAATCTGTATAAACTACCTGGATAAAAATTCTTCCATGCTGAAGCAGTTGAGTCCTAAATCAACCAATCACAGAGGTGCTAGTAAAACCCGTCTTTGAGCACGACTCGCTAACAATCTCAGTATTTCAGTTCTGGCAGCTCATTCTCCTTTTTTCTCCTTCTGTCTTTCTTTTTGTCTTTGTTTCTGTCCCATCCTTCTCCTCCACCCCTCTGCTCCTGGAAGGCCACAAAGGGGAGTATCCTCTCTTTTCACAGCAGGCCCCTCGTGGAGGCTCGGGGGTCGTATACATGGGAGGCGAAGGGTGATCTACACTTGTTCAAGCATCCATATTTCGGCTATTTGAAGGGAGAAGGAGGCTGTTAAACATTCAGTGAGGAGGTGACCCCTGACCTGGAAGGCTGCTGTCAATCCGTTAGAGAAAATAAACAGAGAGGCTGGGCAGAGCTGACTTTACTGCTCTTCTCAGCCCAGGAAGATGTACAGAAAAGAAGCAAGAAGCAAGCAAGTCGTGTTTAAAATCACTTCCCTCTTTCTTGCCTTTTTTGCTTTATTTCTAACCTTCCAGTGCTTGAATCTTTGTTCTCACTTAGCACCGTCACAGCGTTGTTGTGTCTGACTGCATGCCCTCAGTGTGAAGCATGGTGACCCAGAGGTTAAAGGTGACATAACAGAGCACTGAGACAAAGGCTGGACACTGTTTCATCAGTCAGACCCCATGCTGCTGCCACCACCAGTACCAATTGGGGCTTTTCTCAAATTGACACACGCACACACACACACACACACACACACACACACACACACACACACACACACACACACACACACACTAACACATTCACACATGCAGACACAATCTGTTACAGATGACAGATCTATCTATCTATCTATCTATCTATCTATCTATCTATCTATCTATCTCAGGACAACACATGTGGGACAGGTGGTGACAGTGTGAGGGCAGATGTCAGTCACTGCGAGCTCCTTTGTGTGTGGAGCAATAGACCACCTTACTGCTGCACTCTATTGTCATTCATTTGGTCCAGTGGGGTTTGTTCATTTTTACTGTGAGCATGCCGTCTCCAATCCGTCACTTGGCTCTATACAAACACACCAGTGGATGCATACATATACACACACACACACACACACACACACACACACACACACACACACACACACACACACACCAAAAATCGCAAACGCAAATGCAACTGACTAATTAACAAGACTGATGGACACCATAATAACCCTTTTGGAGAGATGACTTAACAAAATGTCAAAAATATAAATATAACTGATGAAATAACATGTAATGGATTTCATTAAACTGCTGAAGTGAATCAAATCTTTCCTCTTTCACTCACAAATGCATGTACAGAGGGACACTCATGTAGCCCAAAGGAAATATCTGTGCTGTATTAATTCGTTTTTAACCAATTTATTTCTTCTCAACTGAGATTTTAATGGAAGACCTGCACAATTCCGGCATAAACCAAAACAAACAATCTTGTTTCCATGCGGTGATTTTATTTGTTAATGATGAAAAAGCAGATGCTCATAGAGAACAAACGAGGACACTTTCGATTCCTTTGCAGCCTTACAGTACAGTAAAAAATATGATCATACATTATAAATTAAGAGAGGGTATAACATTTATTTTATACACAAATAGGCTCAAATCTACAATGATAAAAAAGCTTTGCTTTTCAAGCGTGTGTCGATGCAAGAAAACCCAACGTAATAATAAAAATAATAATAATAATAATAATAATAATAACCGTTGTTATAATAATGCAAAATCATTGCAGAGTGAAAGCTTTAAGCCACAAAACAGAACACATATTTTAACATATTATAAATAGATTTAGACACATTTTTTTCAACAATTTAAATTATGATGAGCCTTAAATAGGCCTATTATAGAACATTTTCTTATCTTAAGCAGCATTTACATAAAGAAAAACCACGAGATCCTACCTTATTGTAGGCCATCTTTATTAATCTCTCATGGTATTACCAAACTGTTACTGTAGAGATGTAGTCTTTTGTGATATTTGTAGCCTATCGTCTAAAATCCTCCACACAATTAGCATAGTTTTCTTTGTCAGGATTTACTGAGTAGGCTAGTTCAGCTCAGAGAGACTAGTTCCAGGGCCGATATTCTGGATTTAAAACTGTTAACCCGGTGTAAGGAAAGTTTTGTCCGGCAGCGTTCTTCTGTATTTTTGGATTGTCCTTCAACACGGTGTCCTCCTGTAATCCACTCCCTGGAGTAGACGGAAGAACTGTGCTGTCCAAGATTTGCCTGTCTGCAGAGCGAGAAATTGGCTCAATAAAATAAGCAGTTTTCAAGGCGGAAGCAATGCAACATTTTTTTTTTTTTTTTTTTTGCAGCCTAAAATAGCTATGTATTCATCTGTATTTATAAGATACTGACAAAAATCTTCTTATGGATTATGGAAGAAACCAACACCATAGCCTTTAACCAACTGCATTTTTTAAAAGCATTCATTCAAACACATTTGCCGCCGTTTGAAGACATGAGTCCCACATTTATGGCAATAACACATTTGTCACGGATTTTCCTTATAGGGGTGATATTAGTCTAATAAATGGTATACTTCTATTCCTCTTACTATTCGATTGTTTAAATTACTTTAGCCTAATTATTTACCTTGCATTTCTTATATCACTTCAAATAACCAACTTCGAATTATATTCACAAAATAAAAAGGTAAAAAGCAACTTGGGTGAATCTGCCATATAATAATGCTAAATTCAATGGGGATGCTGTTAGGCCCATAACTCCTATTATTGTTTTTAAAAAATGTTCTTACTTTTGTGACTTTCCATGTGATATTTAAATTCCCGTTCCTCCTGAAAAGACGCTCCGCACAGGTCGCAGGGAAGTGGCTTGTCCTTTGCGTGGGTCCGCCTGACGTGGCTGTCGTGGGCGGCGTGGGAGGCGAAGGCCTTCCCGCAGTGCTTGCACTTGAAGGGCCGCTCTCCGGAGTGCTGGCGGATGTGTGTTCGCAGAATACTGGAGGCAGTGAAGGCCTAGAGGAGAGGAGGGGGGGAGACCCGGAATGAACACATTTTAGCAGGTGAAGAGTTCAGCAATTGCATTTTATACCGTTTAATGACTTTATGTAACGATTAGGCCTATTGATAAAAAGAAAATTAGTCCAACATTTTTGTTCCCGCTTTCTTTTCAGCGTCCTCAGCTCTTAATGTATGACTGCAACCCTCTGGTCTCTTGGTGTAGACTATTGCTTAAATTGTCCAGATAAGGAGAAAGGGGATTAGGTTAAACAAAACCTTCTCCGGGTGCATAACAGGGGGAGGATATCGAGAAGAAATGACAAAAAACTTGTGCTCATTCCACGGGCCGTAAATTAAAAGTATAATCTCGGCAGACAAAAGGGTGGGTGTACATCTGGCGATAATTAGCATGTAAGTGTCTCCGCGGAGCGTGCCCTTCGAGAGAAACAATAATGAGGGGCTCGAGCCAAATGCACCGTGAAACGAGGAAGCACTAAATGGATCTAAAATGCGGGCTGCGGGTTTTAAAAGATGCGTGGAAGAAGAGAAGTAGTACTATAGAACCAAAATATTCATGACACACTTCCATTAAGTCTCGACCGGAAACAAGGAGACTTATGGCTCTTCTGTTCAGCAATACCAATGTAACTTAAAAAGAAAAGAAAAACATGTACTGAATTTCAGTTTAAAGTAATATTTATTTAAAGAATATTTCAGTTTAAAGTAGTAAAAAGTAAACAGTCACCACATAATTCATATGCTTACTTCTGATAAATGTGGCATAATGTATAAAATGCTTCTTACCTTATTGCAGTAGACGCACTTGTATGGCCGTTCTCCAGAATGCACCCGCATGTGTTTGTTGAGACTGGACGACTGGGAGAAACTCTTTCCGCACACTGAGCACTGCGGATCAGACAAATTAGAATGAGTAAACGTTATTCAGCCAGTTAAATTTGTCATATCTTTTTTTGGAAGTCAAACTAACTTAAACTAATTTACTTTTTTTGTGTGGAAGAGTGTATCCCCATTTGTTGGATTCTGTTGAGTATTATGTATAATAAATGTATAAAAAGTTTCGATTTTTTGTTTTGTTTACCTATTTTGATGATATTGTGCAGTTCTGATGCTTTAGGCTATATGGTTACCAACAACTAAAGGACTTAAAGTAATTTGCCTTTTTAGGAGGCCTAATAAAAATCTGAAGCATCCGTTTCTAAGAGACGCTGGATAGGGAGCTGTTCTTTCAGCACCACATCAACTTTCGCATGCTCTATCGACTTTACTGCGTGATGCAAAAATGCAATGATGTAATGGTCTGCAGAATGGGGTTGGTATGGATACCCTGCACTAAATGCAACACACATGCACACGCACAATTTCAGTACCTTGTGAGGCCTGTGTTTTTCGTGAACGTGTAAAATGTGGATCCTTAATCTGTCTCTCTTCTCGAAAGATCGGTTGCAGAGGTGACAGGGGAACTTTCTGTCGCCCTGGTCCACGCAGCGCGTGTACTTCAGATGCTTGTCTCTGTAGTACTTGTATGCAAACACCTTCCCGCACCTATCACACTTGAAACCATCAGCAGTATCTGGGGAAAATATTAAATAAAATATGTTAGCACGGTGGTAAAAACTAACCAAAGGGGCGCTGAGCAAAGATTCAAAGCAACACAAGGTTCGACTCTGACCTTCTGTGAGAGGAACCACGGTGCTGTCCTCTCTGTGGTCTTTCAGGGTGAGAGGGATGCCGAGGAACTGCATGTAGCAGTCTCCATACCACACCAGCAGCTCCTGTCCTGGCCGGATCTCTTTGCAGGCCTCATAGAAGATCTGATCCTGGACCTGTACAGCAATTAGGTTCTGCTCCTCTGGGAAACGAGCGCACTTCACTAACGACATCCAGTTCCCTGAGCCTCCCCTGCCGTCAACAAAATGACTCAACCGGCCGTTTTCAAACACCTGAAGAAGGAAAATAATGTTTTAGGGTTAGAGTTAAAAAGATCAGACCATTTTTTGATTGGCTATAGACCAAACTTGGAACCGGACTTTGGAGATAATTGCAACACATTACCTCCCACATCAGAGTGTTGTCGTCGTATGTCTTAATCTCGCTGGTATTGACCATTTTTCCTTGGAAAGGTCCGAAGCGCGTCCCTTTGGGGATGCTGCTTTTGTCTGTGAAAACTCCACAGTGTGAGACGTTTCCCCAAACTGCCTGGACGATGGTCAACCCTGCAACACCGTGTCAAAGCAGTGTCAAATCTCAGCCTGTGCCATCATGATCATTCAGGTACACAGAATTAAAGGTGATTTATGAAAAGAGAGTTGGCAGGTCTTACCCTCTGGAAGTTCAAGTGTTTCTTTGTCCAGTGGGAGAACGCGAGAGTCCGATACTGAAAAAGAAAGCAAACACAAATGAATAAAATCATGTGTTCGTTAATCCAAACTGACGGTATTGGTGACTAAATATTATTATTATTTGTTAAAAGTGATAAGCAATTTAGTCAAGAGTAATAGTAGACTGATCTCCACGTGTTTAGACATTTTTAGAGATTTTTTTTTCTCTTGCATGATAATAAAACCAAGGCCAAAGAATGCAGTTTTATCTTTTCATTTCAATCTAAATGAACATCCAATAACTTAAGCACAAGTCTCACCTGACTTTTCGGGCAGGGCCAGCCCTGATATAGCGTGACCCACGCTGCGCTCCTGGCTGCCGGAGTAACCGTAGAGCACCATGAACAAGTCATCCTCGCTAAAATTATAAGACGTGCGCGTTTTTTCTTGCGACAGGTCCGCGCTCCGGAGGCGAAACAGACTCTCTTTAGGCGGTGAGCTGGCAGAAGAAGAGGCACATGAGGACCTTTCACTGGCCGGGCTGTTGAAGCCAGAGGACAGCGGACCAGCGGCGTGCTCGGTCACCACAGCAGCCAGCTCCTCTGGTTTGGAGTACAGCGGGTGTCCGGCCAACATCTGGCTCAGGTAGGGGATGCCAGAGGCGCTCAACATGTGTTCGTGCAGGACTGAGGCGTGGTGGTGGAACGGAGGGGCTCCGCCGTGCAGGTTGAGCGGCAGGGATGCCTGGGTGTCCGACACCAGGCGACCGAGGGACTTGAGTGGGTGGAGGAGGCTGTGAGTCCGCGGGAAGAAGTCCATGTAGTGGTGGGGGCCGGGGAGAGGGGCAGGGTAGAAGCCACGAGCGGGACTGGCCTTCAGCATGCCGGCTTGGTAGCAGCTCTTGTCCTTCAGCACTACAGGGACGCTGGACAGGGACACCGACATGACAGCACGGTGAAGCAGAGGTCCAAATGGAGACGGTAGTGTATCCTGCAGTGGATGAAAGAGAGAAGAGGGCGTGGGAGAGGAAGTGGAGGTGAGTTATAAAAGTTTAATGCAAGAAATCTAAAAAAAAAAGCACACATGACATCAAGAGAGGTTGACCACACCTGAATTGATTTTTTTTATTTTATTTGAGTAAGACTTTAGTTTGGTAATTCAACCAGTGTAATTTCCCCTAACACAACAGAGGTTCAATTCATGTAATAAACTTAGTGTAATTGAATAACCCTTAATTGAAATTGACGGAAACTACAGACCCTGACAGGAAATTAAGATCTGGAAATATAATAAGCAAAACAATAGGCTGTACATTCGTTATTGAGAACAAGTGACACGATGTTTATATGTTGTACTAATATAACACTTTTTTTAATGAGTCTAGCTCCACGACAACATATCCAGAATTTATGTTTTAAAAATTAAAACCTCACACGAATATGGACTACTGCAGACGAAAGTACTGAACACAGCTATTGCATAATAAGGAAAAGCAGTCCACAGTGAAATTGGACAGCCTATTTTGCAATATTTCCAGCTGAGAGGTCACACACCAGACACACATCAGATGTTCATCAGCGACTTTAAATGACCGGCTTGAATAAGGTGTGTGTGTGTGGGGTTTTTTTAGGAACCGTTTACCAATCAGCCAGTAAATAGAGAGACAAATCAGGGTCATGACACTCTAATTAAAGAACAGTCGGCCGGAGCAGAGGTCATCATTAATGAAGCTTTTTATAGACTTTGCAATTACCGTCATAAAAAAGGTATCAGCAGGGAAAATGTGGGAGCAATATATGGGCTTAAAGTAATTATTAGGCTATAATCAAGACAAATAAAACTAGAATTTAACAGAAGAGAAATGAAAATGACTAAAGATAGGAGCGTGTCACTCGTGCGTAATTTCAAACTTATGCAAAAACAAATTGGACTAATCTTATGGTATTTTCTAGAAAGAAAATGCAAATACAAATAGGCCTATCACATAAAAGCGTGATTCACAAGTAACTCAGGGAGTACCATCGAGTGTAATTTCCTAAAGGTGCAGCAATTTAACGTAAATTGGAAAAAGAAGCTTACCTTGTTAAATAAATTAGAGAGGTTACACAGTCATGTCCACAGGCTTCAGTTTGAACAACCTCCCGTGGATGAAATCAAACACAGCCGTGTTTGTAATCTCCAAAATGTGCAGATATAAGCGCAGCAGGTCGAAACTTCAGAGTGCGTATGCGCTGCAGGAACCTTTCTCTCTGACTTTACGGTGGTCATCTGAGGGCACCTATACTGTACACAGTCAGGTCTGCTGCTGAAGATGCTTCCCAGCACCTTCTTCCTATTGGCCAGGAATCAGCTCATGCATCTCAATGTCCCATAGGAATCCATTTTCTTAGGGACAACCCACCCCGTTAACTTCTCCACTGCTTTCTCTGCTACAATGAGGCCTATTGAGAGAGGTTCCCAAACAATTTCCATGAGTACCCCAAAACACACACACACACACACACACACACACGCGCGATTGTATCTGAGGGACCCCTGTGGAGTGTATATGTGCGTTGTTATGACTTGGATGTGGTGAATTAGGAAAGAATGGCTCAGATAGGCGCTTATCGGCTTCATCTCTCTCTCACTGCTCCAAACTTCATTAAGAAAATGAATAAAATTGATGGTCGGCTATTTAGACCGCATATTATACCGACCTGCTGCTTGTCATTGACTTTTGTTGGCTAATTCTATTGTATTGTTTGTTTTGGGCTACTTTTTCTTGTTGTGTTAGTGTATACTATTCGTAAAGGGTCATAGGCACGGACATCGCAAGATAGTTTAGGCTACAGGCAAAACATTAAATGAATAAACTTATAATTTGTGGGTTATTCGCATTAAATTAGACTGAATGCATGAACCCAAAACGAAAGACGCGCTAAACGCTGTAGTGATTTTCGATGTTAACTTAAAATTAGATCTTTTACTTACTATTTTTAATCTATAAAGATAAACATATTACTTTTGTGTGTTTTTATAGATTAGAAAATGCAATATATGGAGGCCTTACATTTTATTTTACTCTCAATCATATGAAATAAGACTCAATCGATTAAATACTGCAATAACATAATTCTTTATTTACAAGGCAAATAGCATCAGCGAAGCCATATTAGTTCACAACTTGCATAACTGTGGTTTTAACTTCTCTTGTATATCTAATTTTGCATAAAACGCTCACACACACTGGGGGTACAAAGGTGGATGCGGGTATACAGTGTGATTCCTGTGAACAATGCAGAAGAAAAAAATATCTGGGGAAAACACAACAGTAAGCTTTCTTCAGAAAGTCCATATAGTATATTACATATTGCTTCAATATCCCTATGTATCATCTTTTCCATACAAACAGTGAGGGGGGGGAAAAGAAATAACAAGAGTCTTCAACCCAACACAGAACATAGAGCAATGATGAGAGTTCAACTGGGACTGAATCTCCAGCAACTGAGTTGAGCTATGATGCACCCATATTATACACAAGTCATTATACAAATTTATACAGACAGGGGTGTAATGTACAAGAACGAGAACGGACGAAATCTAAGGCATTATGCTAGGGTTTGTAGCATTTCAAGGTTGCATCTTAGCTCTAAGAAATTGGCAGACAATACAAAAGGGCATTTAAAGTTCTTTAAAACCATGAGTTAAAGAGAAAAAATATTTTTCGTTTAGTGGGTCCAAAGCCTGGATATTTGTTAGGGGCAAAATCATTTATTTGCACCTGTCCTCATTATAAATGCTAAAAAATGCATTGCTACCACATGGCTTTAAATCTTTTCAAAATCTTGACAATCTTTGGAAATTTGCAAAGGGTTGTGAATCATTTTAAATGACTCAAAAAGGCTTGTTCTGCGCGACTGTATGATACAATCAAAACAGCATTTATCAAAAAAAGTGTGATCTCCTGTAGGCCTACAGCAAGACAACTGCAGGACATCTGCAATGATGACAACCAAAACATTAATGCAGACTTTTGACACAAAGTTGATTCACTACAGCTTCAAATTCCCTTTACACAAGAAGCAAAAAGAAGCAACAGTGGGCAACTTTCTATCTAAATGCAGAGAAGAGCATGGTGTAAGTATACACCACCACCTTGTCAACACGTTGAGATAAACACCATCAATCACCAACATAGGCCTTTAATGACAATACATTCAGAATGATTCTTCCTGTTTTATGCTGCAACCATCCACTTTAGGACCCTGCTAAGTGACATCATACTTTTCTTATTTTCTGTGGGCCTCAAAGCATGCTAACCAACAGGTCGTCTCTCACTATGAAAATAAAAGCTGGTAGAATTCAGAAATCCAATTGAAAAGTGAGGATTATTTGGCTTGCTCCAAGTTTGTCCTGGGTTAAAATAGTTTGATATAAAAAGTGTTGTTTTTGAGGAAAATGTACTTTTGAGGTTAGAGAAGATGAGTTGCTTCAGATCTTGAGGGCAAACCCAACCCCTACTGGGGCACAAGAATAGCATGTCATTACTGAACACTTTATAGTTGAACTAACTGCCTGAGGTCATAAAATATGGCTAAGTGTCTGTCAGAGCAGGTCTCTTGAAGCGTGCAGTCTTAACTCTGACCTCTGCTATAGAGAAGTGGCTGGAGGCAGAGAGGGTGCGTGTCAACAAGGGGATCACAAACTACTTCCCTCTCCAGGCCTCAGCCAATGCTGCATAATCTAATGGGAACACTGTATGGGTGGATGTAGACTTTCTTGGTACAAACTGCAATAAAAAACTGTGTTTAATACTGCATCCAAACATGGAGCAAAAATGTATCCTTTTTATTCAGGAAACTGTACAAAAATTAGAAAAACAAAACAAACAAAAAAAACCCCAAGAGATTCTCAAGTAATCGTTATTGCTTGTTTACATCACACCAGAACAGTTTGCACCTAGCAGCTTGTATGAAGCATTTTTCACTCCAGACAACATAGAAAGCACACTTCTGTTATTTTTTTTAGTTATTGTATGGCTGTGTTGAATTTTGTCTTTGTTTTTTTTTTTTTCCTTTTTTTGTGGTGTTCTATGCTAAAGGCAGAGAAGCAAGCGTTAATCTGTACACTGTATACACAGCACACCCCCTTACAACCCCTCCCACCCCCACCCGTCTGCATCGTACCAGAACATCGGAACGTGGACTCCCACTCCACGTCCCTAAAACAAAAACGAAAAAGAAAAACCCTGCTCTGCTTCAAGAGGCAGTTGTGATCAGACGGGGGAACGAAACCCTAAGGAATAAAATAAATAGGAACGAAAATGTTTTACTTATTGGTATGTACAATCTCTGTAATTCATTTTAAAACCATATATGATTTTGACATCTTCTTCTGAAACTACAGGACCAAAGTATAATCCAATATTCAGGTTAATAGAAGAATCTTCTCAGAAAGAATACAACCATTACTGTTAAAATGATAAAAAAAAGTGCCTCTTTCACACTTTTAGAAATCCTTTTTTTCATGTTGCTACTAGGATAAAGTATCATCTACAATAATTAAATTAATCTATACAGAAAAATAAAACTTAATTTAATACACTATATAAACCTCTTGACTAAATTAGTCTAATCATACAACTCACCATTCCACTCAAACCATTCTTCTGCAGTGTTTTTCAAGATCAGTTTTTTCAACCATATCTTCATTCTACATCTTAATTCTCACAACAAGAAAAAACAACAACTAAAAATAATAATAAAATAAAGAACAGCAAAAAGGCAAAACCGGCTAAGTGTTTGAGCTCCATCCATAAATTTAAACATAACTTGGAGTCTTTGCTGCCATCTTGGAACTATGGAAATGTCACAAATGTGTGAGCAAGGTAGGACATAAAAGAAAAATCAGTGTACGTCATTTTTGAGATGAGATTGTAAATGGCCGCTGTCCACTGAGAGGAATACATTCATCATAACAAGGGATTCCACCCACTGCTGCCCCCTAAGGTCAGTGTCCCCCACCAGGAGTCCTACAGTAAGTCACACTACGGTGAATGCAGCTGGACAGGCAGACAGACTGGCTTATCACGAGGCTCTCCTCCAGGAGGGTTAGGCATGTTGGACAGAGATCCACCATCCTTCCCCAGCCCTCTTCACTCTCCTGGGTCTGTTCAGGGCCAGGCTCCTCCGGGTCTGCCGAGGAGGACCAACTGGGACAGACGGCAAACTTGGGCTGGGGATATGGGGTCAGGGCACAGCCTGGCTGGTCCAAGGGGCAGTCGGTTGGTTACATGTTTGTACAATTTTTAAAGGGCCGACTTGCTCCTTGCTCCAGCTGATCACTGAGGTTCAGGTTAAGACCTCCATGAGGGTCAACAGTACTTCTGCAGGGAAACAACACATACAAGGTCACAACTTGTAAAGCATTTAATAAATTAACAATTCAACAGAACACATGAACTTGCAGAACTTGAACTTGTCTGGAGTAAATCAGCCACATGTGCAAAAGACTATAAACAATTAGAAACCATCTGGGGAAACACCATCAAGCCAAAAACAAGTCAGTAAATCACAAAAGTCTGCACTAATGGCCAAACAGTAAATAATTGAAATAATCTAAGTGCCAATATATTTCTATAATCCTGGAAGGAGGATAAATCAAGTGACAGATATACTGGTATGTTACAACAGTGAAGTGCAGACAATCAAACAGCAGCACCTTGGTTAAATATTCATGGCCCTTTATTGGGCTTAAAAGCATCATGGACAACAACAGTGCTTTTCACATACAAAGCTAACAATACCGAGGAGACAAAGGAAGAAGGATTAACTTTGTTGGCATTAAATACTCACCAGAAATGGAGTGCTGACAAAAGGGGAAATGTTTGTACTTTTACCTGATTTTCATTGAGTGACTGAGGTCAGTTGTCGTGCAAATGAAAGTCTGACTTGTCATCTCGCCAAATCAAATTTGATTAAGCTTGTGTATGTGTGTAGAGAGTATGTAGGTTTAACAGATCTGTGCCATAAGGAGTCACGTTTTCCATGTTAAGTGAACCAGCTGTTTGTCTGAAGTCCAGACAGGCCCGCCTTTGAACATCTTGCAGTAACATCTATATAGTCTAAATGGTCTGGCTCTAAAGTGCCTGCTCCCAATTACATCATTGCCCTCTAAGTTCAAGTGAAGTATCAGAACTCCAGCTAGAGGAGTTACGTAAACTGCTGAGTGAATTATTCACTAGCAGGGCTGTTCAATAAGTGTACCCAAACACTTAGGGTCTTACGATAAGACAAAGCCATACATAGGCAGCCAGGGGAAAGAAAGACAAACATTTTAGTTTGTCTTGTTCCCCTGATTACTGTGTAAAACTGGAATAGGTCAATTTTGTTAACCTCTAAGGCTTAAACCCTGAAAGTGTGATATATATTCCCACAAGGGGCTAATGTAAAGGGTCACCCTGAGGATATTACTGGGCCATTCCAAAACCTCTAATTTGGTCGGGCCATGCTTAGCGATGCCCAAGTGTGAAACACTTGATAACAGCAAAATACATTACAAGTTTTTCTTTGGGTAATTCTAGTTACTACCACTTCCAAAAGAGTCTTAATTTTGACCCCATTTAGAGAATGAATGTGTCAGTATCTGCCCTGTATTTACCTGTTCTTGCCCCATGGAGGGCAAGCCGGGTGAGGGCCCTGAGGCCATGGATGTGACACTCATCTGTCCGGCCATCTGGCCCATGCTGTTCATGCTGCTGGTTGCCATGTTGCTGGCCATGGAGACATTGTTGAGGTTCATGCCATTGCCGTTGTACATGTTGCTGTTACTCTGCTGGGTGAACTGTGGTGATGCTTGCTGCTGTGAGAACATACTGGGGAGAGGGGTTGGAAAGAAAAAAAGTTGGCATTGAGTCAGTGAGTAAGTAGTCTTGCATTGCCAGACCTGTCAGCACTGGAGTATTGTCTGGCTATGCTGCTTATCTATTCTGGGATAGAGGGAAAAAACACAACCGCCCTGGGCGGCGCTAAGCCCTGGATGCAGCAACAGTGGCCATGCAAAATAGATAGCGAGATAGCAGAAAGAGTGAGGCTTTATCCCAGCAATGTACATCCATTGAGCCAGACTAGTGACTCACACAGTAAGCTGTAGCTTCAACATAAGCCCCGTTTTTTGTTTACATTCCATTAGTTATAAGCAGTTCCTGTTTGCACTTCACTCATGAACAGACTGTCACTAAATTATTTTGATGCTAAAGAAAAATGAAAAATGTGATGATTCTTTCTAGGATCTCGAAAATGATTTATGAACATATACGTGCAATGGTTATCAGAGATATTGATATCCTTGGTAAGAGTAAGTCTCACTGAATCTAAGGGTCTAATCAGGCATTAAGGGTTAATTGGGGAGGAAGTGCTATCCATCTTTACCTGTTGCCTCCCATGTTGCCCTGTGGCCAGCCGTTCATGTCAGGGGAGCCCTGGAAAGCAGCATTTCCTTGACCCTGCTGCATCATTGGGGACTGTGTGTGGGCCATGCGAGGAGAAAGCAGGGGGCTCTGTGGTGTGCCGGGACCTCCAAAGCCTCCGTCTGCCTGTTGGCTCATACCTGTGGTGGATGCATCAAGATAGGTCAACTTGACTAAAAAACACCGTACCGAGTGGAGGAGGGGAGTAAATGTTAGCATTCCACGTAATTTACACAATCATGCCAAATAAAGATGAACATTTTGGCAGAGAATGAGCAACTGAGCAAACATGATGATTAGTGTGACTGAAGACTGTTCATTCCAGTCTGCATTCAGGAGTGTTGACAGGCAGTTCATATTTCCTACATGCATGTAAGCAGTGGACAGGCAAGGAACTAGGAAGAAAGGGAATAAGGAGATGGCTTAGGAGAAAAGGGAAGAGAGAAGTAATGTCTCGCTCTGTACGAACCCACGGGCCAGAATCCGATTAAGGAGTGAGGGATAAATCAAACATGTCATTATACAACTCAAGTATCAGTGTTATACTAGATTATCAGATTAGGTCCAGATTACACGCAATGCTGTCAGACCGACAGGTACAGCGTTGATTATTGCTCTGCCTGCTCACAATCTTAAGAGTCCGGTGTCAGTGTGTATCCTCAGTTAGGCTTTGATTATTGTGCTCGTAGTGCCCTCTGGTGGAGCAAGAGTGTATAGCCAGGACACCATTTTGGACAGTGCACAAAACAATGAGAGACATATAATCAGACTTCCTGACAACTACTTGTATGTAATAGAAAAACATTGAGGAGTAAAATATGTAGCATGACTTGGTTCATTCAATGGCAGCTGATTAATGCAGTCATCAGTGCATAACACTACAAATCAGATGATTGCCGCTCCTAAAAAGCATGTGATGCTGTGCAAAAGAGTCACATCAACACACAGACACAATGGCACGCACGCGCGCACACACACACACACACACACACACACACACACACACACAGGTTGTAAGGTGAAGTGTGTGGTAGGCTGATGTGTGGGATCAGTACCTGAGTTGGGAAACTGAAAGGCACTGTGCTGCATTTGGGGGCTTAGTACTGCCCCGTACTGTCCGCCCATCATGTTTGTGTTTCCCATCATCATCTGGGAGGAGGAGGAGGTGGAGGAAGAGGAGGTGCCATGCATATGGAGCTGAGGGTTGGGGGGGAGAGAGGGCAGGCTGGGGGAGAGAGGGGAGGAGAAGGGGCTGGTAGGGGGAGGTGGCGAGGCCAGGCCTGTACTGGTACCGTAGCTGGGTGGGTAGGGGAACTGCTGGGGGTTGGCCTGGGGGATCCGGGGGTTACTCATGCCTCCGGCGGCCATGTTGGGAGGCAGGTTGAGGCCCTGGGCCCTCATGGCCATGCTCCTTTGCTGCTGGACCTGCTGGGCCTGCTGCTGCCTCTGTCTCAGGTGATTACTCAGCAGCTCCCGCTGACGCTGTGCCAACATCTGAGCATTGATGGTCCCCTAGAGGTGGGAGGGGAACGATGTGTAAGAATAGAGGGACACAAAAAACAAAACATCTACTTGTGCCTCTACAACACTACAAACACTAAATTTACTGCAAGCCATTAACAAACCAAACACTACCTAGAGCTATAACAACATGTCTGTGCAGACAGATTATGTGATGGTGCAGTGAGCTACCTGGTTTGGAGCACTGGCTCTAAGAGGTAGGTTCACATTTGACACACTACTCATCTGAGTCATCATTGGCTGACGGTTCTGGTGGGACAAGAGACAGAAGACAAGGTTAAGACAAACACTAGTGAATTGGAAACATTTTTGAAATACGTAAAGACGTAGTGCTCCAACTAGTAAATAGTTAAAGAATACAAACAAAAAACTATCAACACAAGAAGTATCCTACATGAGACCATGTAGATTGAAATGATATTCAAGTAAATGCCATGAAAGACCAGCAGATGGCAGGCGGACCTAAATGTCGCAACTATTCTTGTGTGCACAGAAGACTTGCCAAAATGTCAACCTCAAGGATAATTACATAACTCCCATCTGCATGTTTAGTCACACAGCTACTGACCAAACAGAAAGACTAAAAAACTAAATGGACAGGATCACTTCCAGCAGTGTCATGCCAGTCTAGTTGCACATGTACCTGCTGTGACTGTAGCCGGTGCTGGAGCTGTAGTCGCAGTGCGTTGGGCTGGTTGGGGACGACCCCAGCGGGCCTGAGACCCGGCCGGGCCTGCATCCTCATCATGGGGTAACTCGGGCGTGGACCAATCTGGCCAGCCATGGGGTGAAAACCTGGTTCTTGCATGGGGGCACCAGGATAGCCCCTTTGGGTCATGTGGGATTGTGGGGGACCAAATTGCTGTGTATACATGGGGGGCTTTTGGTCTATCATCATGGAGGGGTCCTGGGAGAACTGGTCCGGCTCCAGTGATTGGTTCTGAAACAGGCAGCCACAGAAACAGATAACAATGTAGAGCCATAAGAGATAATCATAAAAAGTCACTAAAAACACTAAATGTCATGGTAATCTCACTTGTTCTACCAGAGCAGGGATCCCCAGAGCACGATCAATCTCCTCCAGGCCATCAAAATCTTTTAGTGCAGTGTACAGCTGGGACATCAGAGCCCCCTCGTCTACTGCACTGCCATCACCAGAGCCGTGCCCGGTACTACACAGCAATTCATCCTGAGGCACGGAGTGCACCGGCCTGGGCAGAGAGGAGATGGAGAATATAAATATTTATTTATATATTTTCTAAATGAAAAGATTTTTTCCCAGTGTAAACCACAGAAATCTGAGACCAGCAATCTAATTACAACAAAAATACTCATATAAGGAAGAATGATAACAAGAGAAATAATAATCTTGAGAAGTAAGACCAGTAAGACTTTTTAGCATTATTAACAACATGTAATGGTAATTTGCATGTGAGGATGTTACCTGGTCTGGTTTACAAAAGCTGTCTGGTCGATGGGCATCATGCTGTCTGGCCAGGGGGCTGTCTGGTTGGGCGGAGCCTGTTGTTGGGAGAAATGGTGGCTGACCATACCAATATCCATATCAGGTTGGGCTAAGCAAGGGAAAAAACCCAAAACAGATTAAGGCAGGATAGTAGACTGTAGACAGTCAATTCGGCAATTTTGAGGAAAACAATATGGCAACCTAGATGATGGTCTTAAACCCAGAATAACCAACACACAGATAACTAACCGGGTTTGATATTATAATTCATTCTTGAGTGCTGTACTATGGTTAGCCACTGGGTGGCAACCTTTAACACTCAACAGCAATAATATAATATGGGTTAGTTGAAGTCTTTTCATCTTTGTCTCACCAGTCCCTCTGCATAATGAGTTTTAGAGGGACTAATAATTTAGTAAAGGTGAATATATAAATGTCTTTCATCAGGTTTGTGTATTAAAATGCTTTAGCACCTGTTATAATCTTAGGAAGACAGGTTAGATGAAGAAACTGGGGCCTTATTGTCATGGATCAATCTGGAATGTACTATATAAATGTCATACTGTCATTTAGTTTCCGCTTTTAAAACTCTATGTAACTTGTTTTTAAGGCATACTGGGCTCTCACCATTGGCCATCATTGGGGAATGGAGCATCTGTCGGGGGCCTGGTTGGCTGTTGGGCCTCATGGGAGCACCGTTCAGCCCCATCCTGCCCTGCATGGGACCTTGCTGCCCAGGGCCGGGTGCTCCCAAAGGAGGAGCAGAGGCTGAACCCACCCAGCCCTCCTGCTGCTGCTGCATGCCTGGCCGTGGACCACCTGGAGCCATCAGTCCTAGTGGAGCAAACACGCAAATGAAGACAAGACACAATGAGAAATGCCTCAGGACAGACCTCAGTAGATGTCCTCTGTCCCCATGATGCAATGGTGTAATATAAGGGGGAAAGCCATCTATGTTGTACGGGGGATGTTTGAGGTCTGCTTATATGTGGAAATGACAGTGACAGAAACTCTGTGCCAGTGTGGGTGACTGAAAATTTCCTGTCACAGGAAGTGAGTCACTGTACCATGATTTGGCACAGGCTGAGAGACACAGTGATAGAGGGGGAAAAAAAGGTATTTCCTATTCCAAATTTTGAAAGCAGCACTGTTAACAAAGTAATTTAAAGAGATGTAATCACGTTTTATTCACTTGGTTTTGCCATTGTGATATTGCCAAGTAGGAATCACACATCAGAAAATTAATTAATTTCTTAGTTGACTTTTAGTGCTTTTTACCAAGTTTGTAGGTAACTATGTTTTCTAACATTGGTGGTTACACATTCCCATGGACATTTTTTGTAGGAAGTCCTTCAATGTTATACAAGTATGACTATAAAAAAAGACTAATTTTCATTCAATGTACACAACTAAATCAGAGCATGCATCATTGTGTGAAGAGACACTGGTTCAATGGTTAATTTCTTTATCAAGGCGCACACCCACCTGTGTTCACTATACCGACTTGGTTAGCCATCATGCTGTGACTTCCCACCATTCCTTGCTGCTGTTGCTGCTGCATAAGAGTGTAAGGGCTAGTGGCCCTTATGGGGTACTGTAATGAGGACTGCTGGGGGGACACATTCATGTCCAGAGACACGCTCCTCACAGGCAGACCCCTGCCTGGCTGGCCTGGTCGGACACCCGCAAAGTCTGAAGGCAGGAATAAATGGGTTTTAGCCAAATGTGCAACAATGGAAAAGTCAATAATGAAATAGTTAAAACTGTGTCATAGCTTTAGAATCGTATGACCTCATCAGGGAGTATTTTCTGAACACTCTAAAGTTTTAATATCATGAGATCTTCCAAGTAAGTGTGAGACTCACTCGTCGGGCCCATGCCCGTCCCGATGCCCCTGTGTTGCTGCTGCGCTGCCATGGCAGGATTAGTCTCGGACATCTGCAGGATGTCATTGATGATGTTCTGTTTGTCCATGGGACTGGGCAATGAAACTGGCCGCGGCTCACAGAAGAGCTGCGGCTGAGCATTCTGTAGGTCGTTCAGGATGTCATCCAGCTCTGACGACTTAGAGAGAAAACAGAGAGATGGAAAGGGAAAGTGTGAAAACAAGAAGAATGAAGAACAGATGAACCACTTAGGCCTCCATTTAGAGAACAATTGCTGCTTCACCTGCAGACACACAAACATAAACATACGTGTAAAAGGCATACACATTTACCGACAGCACACTTGGTCTGTAAACACTACAACACTTGCATGAGGAGTCGTTATCTGTGAACAGTAGGCTTGGCCTTATTTATAATACAGCAGTAACCCCAGGAAAAAAATGGACCACTTTCTATCAAATCTAGGCCACACTTCACTTTGACTTAGCATATCAGACACATACTACTCCTCACTTACCGGCTGGCGTTTTCAAAACACACAACTGCTCCCCTTTTTTAAAGTCCACAATTTATTTGAACACTATTTTTATCCCCATTGAGTGAAAAACACAGAAAAGATGTGGCTACTGAAGCAGCTTTCTACTGAGTAACATGGGAGAGTAGCATGAGGCGGCAGAAGTTTGGTTGGTGCCAAAGTTTGAACTAGGGCTGGGCAATATAGAGAAAATCAAATATCACAATATTTTTGACCAAGTACCTCGATATCGCAACAATATTGTAGTGTTGACTTGGTGCTTTCACAAAATATTTACACAACGAGATTCAATAATAATTAATAATGTGAATATAATGACTAAGTGGGTAAAGGCAAATAATAGAACAGCTAGAACAGTCTAAAAAGTTCAGAAAATTACATCACTTTACTGTAATGCAGCCTTTAAAACCAGTAAAAAAACAACACGATATTACGACATCAAAATCTAAGACGATATCTAGTCTCATATCACAATATTGATATAATATTGATATATTGCCTAGCCTTAGTTTGAACTGCTCTCTGCCCTACTGTAAACAGCTGGCCCGAGTCTGCCAAATACAGCCCAAAGCTGCATTCATACACAGCTGGGCTTTGGCCTATCTGGCCCATTTTTGTTTAGTTTTTCACACAACCATCTTAAAGGCCATGCTGGAATTTGCTTTCACTTGGTGAACTGAAGAATTGCTACAATAATGAAAGATAAATATCTTGGAAACATCTCTTGGTTTTTTTGTTTTACGACAAAGGGCGCTCTCTCCTCCTCTGTAGACATACCGATTTTTCTCAAAATAATAGAAACACTACAAAATGCAGTCCAATACAACACCCTGACAATCTACAGCCTAAAAAACATCAACCTGCAATTTCACTTAAAGTGGAATATTATTAATTTCAGTTAACATTAATTGCAGCATTACCGTATTGAATTTAATTTTAGGACAGACAAACATCAACAGAGGTGATCATATTGCTTCTTAGAGGGGCCTGAGGGACTTCAGGTAAATAAGTTGCACTGGCTGTGACTGGCCACGAGAGTGCAGCACACTTGGAATCACTGACAGCTCCTGATCGTGACATACTGTACAGCAGGAAAACAGCACACCAGCCACTGTTTCAATGTTGTACTTCACTGTTCTAGACAATGACATGTATCTGTTAGGCATGTAAATACTACTAAAGATTACAAGGCTGCCAAAAACACCTGATAGAATTATCTTAAGTGGCCAAGGTGCTCAGACTGCATATGCTTTATTGTAAGATGCGAGTAGCAAAGTGAGGTGTGTGTGTGTGTGTGTGTGTGTGTGTGTGTGTGGGGGGGTAAGTGGCAGTGGGGCAGTGGTGGGAGAGAGAGAGAAGCCCTAATGAGGTCAGGAATGATGTAATTCTCCTGTATGCTCTCAGTTTGCTCTTTTCCTCCTCTCCAATTCTCTCTCCCGTCTTCTCTAGTTGCTTTTACCCTTAATGGGTACTATTTCTATCAATCCCTGTTACTCTTCTTTAAATGCATGTCAGTGCATGCATGGCAATCCATGTCTCTTTTCTGCATTACAGGCTGGTATACTGTATTTGGCTCAAACTGCGGAGATTTGTAAGGCCAAATGACCATTATCAAATATTTTATCTTAAGCCATGTCCCAAAACTAGTAATGTTCTTGACGTTAGAACGGTAATCACAGTGGAAGAGCAGCTAAGGACACATACTGTACAAGATGCTGTTTGTTTAAGGGTACACGTGCATATTAAAAAATCCTGTGTGTTTTTCCTGTGTGTTTTTTTTATTTGGTCCCCTTTAATTGTGGTCACTTACTAAATTTAGAGAATACAGATACAATACAAAAAGTACAATCATGTACTTTGACAATGCCTTGTAGATTTCAAGCATGTTTCATACAAAAGGTATGCGTGGGTATGTTGGGTATGCGTTTCTTCTTTGTTGCTGGTATTTATTATGAGATAAATCTCATTGCATAATTTGTAATTACTGAATTGTGTGGGATATCTTGAGGGACTGAACTGGAAAAGTTCCATTAAAAAAGGGAAGTTAAACACAGCAAATCATTTTATGTTGCAACACACAGCAGGATTATGTTTTATTGCAGGGCTGGTAATAAGAATTCCAAGAAATCTGGTGTTTTAATGGTCACCACTACATCCAGTATAACATGCTCTCATTCTTTTCTGATGGCAGAGCCTATTCTTCAAGTAATGATAGAGGAGTAATTATTTATTATATAGTAATTATTATTATTTATAACACTCAAATACTCCCTCGTCTTTTAGAGGACTTACGGACTTACTTCTGGCTCACCAGTTTTTGAAAACTCTTGACATACTGTACCTACGTGAGGTCTGATACAGTAGGTATATTTGCCTGTGAGTGAGCACTAATGGAAAGGACATGTTTTGTCATGCAGTTTCTCATTATATCATCTCTTAGCTGCAGTATTTGGGCCAGGAGAAACTACTGATTAAAACAGAAGATCAGACTGTATTGGATGAGATAAATGCATTAATTTCTTTACCTGCTTACTTATATTTAGGGTTAGTGAGGAGTTGTAGCTATTGTGACCCTTATCTGGCATACTTTTCATAAAATAAATACTCAATATTGAGCTGAGCTGCAGTAATTTCAAATGCCAAAGCAATGAACAACTCATGATACCACAGTGAACAGATCCTATAATATTACTGATGATTGCTTAATTTGACAGTTTCTTTGATGTTATAAAGAAGAGGAAATAACGCTTTGTGTGGAGTCATAATACAGTGTAGATGAAAAATGCCCATATTATGAAAAAAATCACTTTTTCTGGGATTTGGGGTGTTATGTTGTGTCTCTGGTGTTTCCACACACATACAAACTTTGATAAAAATCCACCCATGCTGTTTAGAGTGAGATACAGTTTCTGAATGTGTCCTGCCTTCAGTCTCTGGGTGAGCTGTTCAAAATCGGCACGGCTTGTGACGTCACAAGCCGAAACGAGCAGGCTAACCGCAACCATTAGCTCGTAGCGTTAGCATGCTAACGCTATGGCTAACGCTAGCATGCTACCTCATTCTCAATAGCAAAGCACTGCTACAACACACACAAGTTCACCATAATCTACAAAAGAACTACTTCCATGTGCGCCCTCATTTAGAAGTCTCCCAGCTAATCCTGCCTTGTAACTGACCGAAGTTGTAGAAACAGCCTTTCTTTTACTGTCTATGGAGCTAGCTAGCTGACATGAGCTACATCTGAGCTACTGGGCATGTGCAGTGCAATCAAAGATAGTACAGAAGAAGAAGAAGAAAAGAGGTCTCACTCTGTAGCTAAAACAGAGACCAGCTGAAAAGAGGATCTGCAGCAGTGAGAGAGAGCGGTGCAGTACAAGACAAATATGGTGTTTTTTGAAAATTAAACCATGTAAACCTATTCTGGTACAACCTTAAAATACAATTATGAACCTGAAAATAAGCATAATATGGCTGCTTTAAAGAAAAATGGAAACATGAACTAAATTAGTTACATGCATTAAACTAAATATACTACTGATGTGGAAACAGGTTCAGCTTCAGAAGACTGTATGTTTACATGACAATGTGTGCAATAACCACAGAAGCACACACATGTAAAACACACAAATAATCCTGCCTCCCAATGGGCCATGGGACTAAATGACCATACCCATAGTTCCTTCAGCCATTAGCTGATCCACTACTACGGAGCTCTGCTCTGATTTCCCATTTAGCTCTGCTCCAGCCATCAATAATTCAGCCCTCAAACAATCATGAGGAGGAGAGAGGAGGAAAAAGGGAGGGAGAGGCAGCGAGAAAACAGTGGGTGAGGTTAGTAGAGAGGATGAGTGGACTTTTTAACTAGTACAGTCAGCTTTCACACATGGCCGAGCAGCAATTCACCAGTAAGAAACAGAAAACCACTCACACACATGTAATGGCTCTAATGAAGTCATGGCTTCGTTCATGTCTAACAAATGCCCTTGTACAGTTAAAATGGAATGAGCCATCACCATCACTGTCTGAAGCTCTGTGTGCTTTAATCACCATCTAACTGACAAACCTAGATTTAATCCATTTCATTTGTACTGTCAACACAAGGCAGAAATTAACCAATTTAATATGAAATGTAATTTTGTTTATGTGTAGTACACTGGCCACTTCTAGAAAATAAAGCCTTCAGTATCAAGACATAAATGTTAAACCTCTATTTTCTCAATTTCCATTTCCCTCTATTGTTTCTGGTACACTGCTTGTTCTACCAACACACCACTCCCTCTCTCCTCTATCTCCATGGTAGCAGAGAGGACATGCAGGAGCATATGGCTCATCATTTTCACTCTGCCTGCCGAGGCTGGGCTCTCCTGGGGGTATCTACACCTCTCTCATCTCTCCTTTGTTCAGTTCAACAGCAGCTTTTATTATCCATCCAATCACCTTTTCCTCTTCTTCATATGTGTACCCAAGTGGCCGAGCACATACTGTACATACACACAACTAGCATGCATAGCTAGCTGACATTCTGTACCACTGCCTCTTTGTCTGCGTGAGAAAACAGTTTCTATAGAAATGTGCCACAAAGAAGGAAGAAAACAATAACAAAGCAATCCCTTTAAGAACAACACACTGGTCTTCGCACGCTTCTCCAGACCAGGATTTCTACAAAAATGTGACTTTTGTTTAATGTTACTGACAATCAAATGGTATAAATGTCACCTAGACTACTGACTGGTCTAAGAAGAGGGAGGTTATGAGAAAAATAGAGACCGCAAAGTGTACAAGAGCATTCATGTACTTTTGTGTAATTCTATGGCTTAGCAGGGATGTGTGTAATAGAACTACATTTTGCTAGACTTGTGTCTTGAACTTGTGCTTAGTAGAGCGCGTCATAACCAGGTTTCCTGTACGAAAGGTTATGAGTCTCACCAAACAGTGGTTTTCTTTCCTGCTTTAGAGAATCAGCAAGCTAAAACCTCTGCTACACAGAACTTAAAGTTTTACCAGCAACACTCTCCTTGCTCACTCCCTTTTACTCTTTCCTCCTCTTCTCTCTTTCAGCGCCAGGCCTGACCTGAGCTCTGTGCCAAACCTGAGGATTCTGGCCAAATGCAACCAGGATCAAATGGCTGGAGAACCACAGGGGCTCCTTCCAAATGTCACAGTTGTTTGAAGCTGGCGGATCGCTTCCCTCAGATTGTGCTGCCAACGCATAGGCAGTGAATGGACCAAATGTGTTTATACAGGTGTATAAAAAAGCATGCATGGTGTCTTAAGTGCATATTACAAGACTGTAAATCTGAATGGGACTGTATATATGCTACAAATGCTGTCTGTCTGTCTGACCTCTACACTGCCAGACCGTTTGTGTTTAGCTGTAGCATCCTGTGTGGACATGGGACTTGGAGGAGCCAACATCTGCTACCTAACCCAGATTAACACTCAGACAGAGAGGGGAGGCAAGTGGAGCAGTACAGGGAAAAAAAGTTTTAGTTTTCGCAATGGGCTAAAGAGGAGGTTACAAAATCAGTTTTAGGGCAGCTCTAGTTCTTTCATCATTTCACAAGTAGTAGCTTTTAGGGGTGGGGAAAAAAATCAATTATTGTATGTATCGTGATTCTTTTCGCGACAATTTTCAAAATTGATTCTTTTCCGTAGAATTATTTATTTATTTTATTTTTTTTTACCAATGATTCACCTAAATATTTTCTGTTTATACGGCACCGCGACGGCGAGGAAATCATATCCATTTCCAGCAAAACAGAGCGAAAGCAGAAAATACATGTTATGTACTTCTTTACAGATGAAATAAATGTCAGACTGACTGAAAACAATTACTTTTTAGAAATGTCTCATGATATATTGTCTTTAGAAGTGTATAATTCAACTTTTCTTTTTGTTAAAGAAGGAAAAGAAATTCGCAATACTATTGAATAGAATTGGGACAAAAGCATATCGTCCCAGCCCTCGTAGCTTTTTGTAAAAACTGACCTGTTCAGCCCGGTCGTATCCTGTGTCTTGTTTCTCCGTCTTGACATTAGGGTGTTTGCCCCCTTCGACCTTCACCTCCCCAGGCTCCAGCTTAGGGACCTTGTCCTTCAGTCCAGTGTCATCCTTATCCAGTAGGTAGCGTAGCAGGGCATTGTCCTTCTTTTTAGGGCTCAAGGGCTCCTGCTTTGGAGCAATGTCTGCACCAGAAGCTGTACTACCAGCACCCTGGGTTTGGTCTTGGCCCATCTCTTTGCCTGTGGCCTCTGCAGTGAGTTTGGCCAGGTCTACTGGAGACGTACTGTTCTGAAGTAGTTGGTGTAGGATCTTGTGTTTTTCCTTAAGGGATGTGGCATGGGTGTTCCCTCCAGTGTGGCCACCTCGTACCCCAATCCCTGCCTGGTCCTTACCCTCACCTCCTGCGCCAGGGGACAGGGGCGTCTCCAGAGGTTCTGGCTTGGTGGTGAGCAGTTGCAGTAGCTTGGTGTGACCCTTGTTGTCATGAAGACGATTGTGAGCGTCATGGCCATCAGGGGGCCCTTCCCTTTCCTCCTTGGGCTCAGCTAGGTTGCTCTCTGTCTGGCCCTGGGTGTGCCCCTGACCCACCTCTGTGTGAGGTCCAAATGAGTCTCCTGTAGCACCAGCAGTACCACTGCCTCCTCCAAGTTTTGACATCAGATGAGTGTTCACCCCTGACCCTGGTGTGACCCCAGCTGGGGAGCCTATCTTGTTGTCAGGAGAACCCAATGTGTGTGCATGAGGGGGCCCATGCCCGTGTCCTACACCGTGGCACTCACTAAGGACCTGCAGAGCTGACAGAGAACTGCTAGTGTAGCTGTTAGCATGGGTGCTCGTCGTGCTACTACTACCTGCACCTCCAGGCCCTCCACCACACATCCCCATTGGGGAGGGTGAGTGCAGGCCTCCTGCGACACGAGGGCTGCCTGCCACCCCAGGACTTCCTCGGTGCCTGGGCGACAGCATAGAGTTCTGTTGAGGTGGATGAGGCCCACCGGCTGGACTAGGGCTAGCACGAGAGGGGCTGTTCATCCTCCAGTTGGGGCCCTGCTGTGGCGGTTGCATGCCCCCAGTGTGGTTGTGTGGTGGGGGGCAGCCAAAACGGTAGCCCTGCATATGGCCCCCCATGGCTGCTGGTTCTCTGGGGCCAGCAGGGCCTGGAGAGGAAAAAGGCGTGCTGTTGCTGCTGATGGTAATGTCTTGGCCCAGAGGCCCTGAACCTGGCAAACTGCCTGGGGTTGGAGGAGTCATGGAGGGAGTGGAGGAGTTCATCGGTTTGGGAGCCATCCCTGTGGCCTGACTGCCAGGACCCATGTCCTGGCCCATTCCACATACTGTCTGCTCCCTAGAGGTTAAAAACAGACACACAGATAATACAGTTGATTAGTTCAGTTACTTTTAATTACCAAGAGTTTTCTGTAGAACTTTAGAAATTGTAGAAACTGTAGAAAATTTGCCACTGCGAGGTCTTGGGGTTTATCCTGAGAAAGTGCAACATTGTTTTTTGAAATGTGCCATTCCTGCTGTTTTTTTTCTAATACTTTTGAAACTAAAACTATCTGCATATACCACAGGGGGCAGGTGGGAAAATGTGTTAAATTTGTCTTTTTGAATAAAGTGACCTTTATGTCTGATTTCAGTGTTTCCAACACATAGACTAATTTGTGGTGGTGCGCCATAGAATCAACACCAGCCGCCACATATTTAGGGCCCGAGCGCCGACAGCGGCGAAGGCCCTATTGGAACTGAAGGAATTATTTTCTGCAAATGAATTGGCTTTTTGAGGGGCTTAACATATTCAAAAACTCACCAAAATTGTCGGGCGCATCAACTCTGGTGGAAATTTACGTAGTTTAAGGGTTTCGGGAATAGGCGCACAAAAATGGCTCGCTAGCGCCCCCTACAAAACTTAAAAAATTGAGCCTCTGCAGTGCGTTTATCGTAGACTCACGAAACTTGGTACACATATGTAGCATGTAAAAACATATAAACAACGTCATTAGAGCCATACCCTAAACCCAACAGGAAGTCCGCCATTTTGATTTCAAAGTTCGAAATTAGTGTGATTTTGGCCATTTCCACGTCGTACTTTAACGAACTCCTAGAGATTTCATCTGATCAACTTCAAATTTGGTCTGTGCTATCTTAAGACGTTACAGATGAAAAGTTGTTAAAAGAAAAACTTTTTGTCATAGGGCGTGGCTGTGGTGGGGCGGCTATTTTGTGCGTTTCGCCACCGAAACAGGAAGTGGGTGTAACTTGAGTGTACATTGTCCAATTGGCTCGAAACTTTTCAGGATTCATAAGACTAACTGAGGACAATTACTGGACAAGATTTACTCAAAGTCATAGCGCCCCCTAGTGGCAACAGGAAGTAGGCCTTAAAGTCAAGGTGCTATACTTTAACCAACTCCTCCTAAAGATTTCATCCGATGTACTTCAAATTTGGTCTGTACCATCTCAACACCTTAAAGATGAAAAGTTATTAAAAGAAAAACTTTTCGTGAAACAGTGTGGGCGTGGTGGCCATTTTGAGTGTTTAGCGATGAACAAAGAAGTTGTTGTAACTTGAATGTACGTTGTCGTATCTGCCCGAAATTTCTCACGATTGATAAGAGTCCAGACCTGAGGACATCTACAGGCCAAAATTGACTTTTGGTCATAGCGCCCCCCGCTGGCAACAGGAAATGCGCCTTATATGACAAACATCATCCGATTTACTTGAAACTTATGTGCGGTCTACATGTGATACTGAGCCACTCCCTATACTTTAACCACGCCCCCTTTCATAACATTTGAACCGTTTAAGGTAGAGTATTGTGTGAGGTATCATTGAACTCAGCAGAGTTCCTTCTTCATTGGTCATGGTTTGACCCGCCCCCTATGCTTTAGCCACGCCCCTTTTCACAGCTAATGAACTGTATGACGTACAGTCTTGTGTGAGGTATCGTTTAACTCAGCAGGGAGTTCCCTTTTCATTGTTGACAATTTGCAGTGTCTGAGTGTCGCGCAAATGCACGGTCGCAAGGAGCGCGTCTGCCAGTAACCCCGACGCGCGCAGAGGCGCGAGGGCCCGTCCATTGCTGCTTGCAGCTTTAATGCGTTTTGTTATTCTTTTTTTTAATGCTATTTAAAACACGCAGCATATTCATTCAACTGCATTTCCTTTCCCTGCTCTCCCTCCATCTCACCGTCACTCACGCTTCACACACACACACACACACACACACACACACACACACACACACACACACACACACACACACACACACACACACAGTCTGTCTCCATCAACAAGATCATCCCTGGAACAAGCCCCCAGGAACAGCACCATGTCTTAAGCAACCATGGGCTTAGCAGCCAATGGTGGAACTGCACCCCTCTGGCCCAGAAAGACTTTTCCCAGAGACTTTGCATGGCGAAAGAAACTTCTATATTTCAGCGGATACATTTTTTTAGGCATGATGAACACGCATAATGAACGCGAGCAGACCTGGAGCAGACCCGCGGGACTGTGCCTGCCCATGTCACCCTGCACTGCGCATGCTCATATGACGGTGGTTCTCCCGAGGTCCTGTAGCTGTAATAATGGATATAGCTAATGGTTGTAATTCACCATGTGTTCTATTAATACATCCATGGTATTATCTTATGATACATCCGAGGGATGTATGGATGTATGTATGTATGCTGTAAAGCCTGTAACGTGGATGTAACGTCATTAGCGTTTCCCAAACTGACGGGGCTATCGGCTAATAGCTAACATCAGCGGTAGCTAGCATGGGTGTATTAAGAGAACGGTAACACTGTACATAGCTATACTGTATTTTATTGTGACCCTATTCCCTGAGACCCAGACCACTGGCAAGCACAAATCTACATATTCAATTCTATCCACACAGAATAAATTAAGCCATCAGGTCATGCTGCAGGGCATTAACAGGCTAAAACAGATAACCAAGTTCATGCCACAGTTTTCTTTCTCTTTCTGACACAGGTGTAGGTAGTGAGACATACCTCTGAAGAATGTGTAGGGACATGTAGAGCTGGGGTTCATTGGTGGCGGGTGAGCGCACCAGTTTACTCTTGGTGTGGGCTGACACGATGGTTCCATCAGAGAGGGAGAAACGGTAGATGGGACTGAATGCCTGGCCATGGCGGAGCACTAAGGACACAGTAGATGAACGCACAAAACATTTCTTACTTAGATGATTGGTTTGAATACAAATAATGAACAACTTTCTCTGGGTTGTGTATTTTGTATCGTTTAGGTTCTGTTTTCAGTTTGTTTTTGTAGCAATAACGTGGTGATTGGATTGAGGGTCTCAAAGCAGAAGCCCATGATTAACCATTAGTTTTGGTAAGAAGGGACCCATGGTTTGACCAATGGTCAAATCACCATTTTATACTAATGCAGTCGTCTGACAACCTGAACAACATGAAAGACAAACAGAAGTAACTATCAAGAGCCAATAATTAAACAAGATATTCTTTGCAGTAAGCGGCATTACCTTCCTGCTGATGTCTCTTGGCAAAAGACATCTCTCCGTCGTTCTGTAGGTGGAACCTCTGGATGCAGCGCCTCACCAGATCCTCCCAGCCCGGCTTCATGGACGCCCGTAGCAGACTGGTATCCAGTGACGTTATCTTACCTTAACACAGAGGACCGGATTAGAGAGGCCTAACTCAGACATGGATGTACGTTTCTATACAAACCCACAGCAACTGAGCTAATGGGGATTCAATGTCTCTCTCAAACATAAACATGTAGAGCGGCTTGTTGACCAAAATATTCTCTTCACTTGGCCATTCTGCTGCACAACAGCTCTGTGGTTTGATATTGATTGAAGAAATACTGAGGATTTACTCTATTTACATTTTAATTATACCTTGTCAAAAGCTTTAGCTTTCTTCTGTGCCCGTAAGGCACTAAAATCAACTGAGGAGACAGTCCTGGCTACAGAAGATTAGATAGGCAAACACAAGTACAAATACTGTCAGTACAAACTGTATGATCGACATTTAGACACAAACAAATAGGATTCATTTTATAAGTCACCAGGGCAGCTTAGGCTCAACTATCTTTATCAACAAAAACATCCATGTGACGAGTGTAAACACACACTCACTCACTCGTAACAGTCCCGCACTGGTTTGCAATTTAAATGGTGGCAGTGATGCATTTAAAAAGGGCTGACAAGCAGACTGCTCCTTGAATGACAGCCATAGGGACTGACTAAAGACCTGTCACACAAACATTCACAACGGTAGCCTTTTACAGCACAACACCATGTCCAACAAGTTCTCATTTCCAAAGAATCATGACAGAAAAATCCTACTCTCAATCTTGAATAAGAACATCATAATACTTATTTGATCCAAAATTGTGCAGCCCTAACAACCAGGCAAACAACTGCAGGCATGCATACGTGCACTCCTACAATAGTCTGGGTGGGAATTGGGAACTACAGTAAATTACTATATGTCAGCAAGTAACTATGTGTGTGCGCGTTTGTGTGTTGTGTCTGTGTATGTGTGTGTGTGTGTGTGTGTGTGTGTGTGTGTATGTGTGTGTGTGTGTGTGAATGCCACACACAAATGGTACAAGCACATCAAAGACCAGGTGACACACAGACCGTCTGCATCCATGCGCCAGTGTTCAGACAGGTACTTTACCTCCCAGAGTGCAGACAGAGGTGGGAAGCATGTTCAACTAATGCGTTTAATCCTAAGGGTCTTTGCCAAGGATATAATAATCTTCAAATACCTAAACTGTGTGAGGTGATTTATGTGCTGATGACACGGGATAAGGTGGTGCTGAGGATATGCCTGTGTAAAGGCACTAAATCAACGCAAGGCAAAGCTTTATTTTAACAACTGAAAATGCTTTACCAAATTGGTAGTAAGGGCGTATGGGATCTAAAATGGTCACTATGAAAGGCATGATCTATTAGTCTTTACTGAAGAGTGTATTTTACATTTTGTTTCGTCTGCTGGAAAAAGAAATAAAGTTTATTTTGCGGCTGTATGACTTATTCATGTACCTTGCAAGTCCTGGCGCGTGGTGAAGCTCTCATGCGTGGGAAGCATTGGTCTTTCCTTCATGGGTACCCTACGAGCCACACAGATCAGGCACGACTGAAAGTCTAAAATTGAGAGGAAGAGGGATAGATAGAGAGACAGATAGAGAGAGAGAACAGAGGAAATGTGTGGAGAAAAGATGAGGTAGAGGATGAAACAAAGAGGACAGGGCAGAGACAGAAGGGATGAAGGGGGATGGGAAAGGGGAGGAGAGGGGGAGGATGTAAATGATAGAAACAGAGACAGGGAAAGAAAATGAAATGCAAGTTATTCCCAGGCAGCATAATTAATACAGTTATTAATGAGCATGGGGATCAGGGCTCCGCTCCTTTCATGAGGAGGAGCTGCTATCGCCGGCAAGGGAAATGATGAAGTGTGACCTTTGAAGGTGTGTGTGTGTGTGTGTGTGTGTGTGTGTGTGTACGCATGCATGCGTATGTGTGCTCACGTGTATGCGTGTACACGGCTGGTCTCACCTACAGTGCCATCTCACACTGATGACACCTCCCCTGGCCCAACATTAAAGATTGCCATCACTCAATCATGACAGTTGCCTCTAACACACACACAGCCAAGTCCAGGACTGGAGTGACCCCAAAAAGTCTGCCATCTAACTTTCTTGTGCCAGTAATACCCACAATCCCACACATGTTTTTGGCAAAGAAATGCATGCCAGGGCTGACACACACACATTCCTCATTTTGACTTGTAAACAGAGCCTGTTGGGTGGTCCGGCCCTTAGATCAGTGAATCTCTCTCAATTCTCTTGCTTTCCCTCTCCTTCCTTCCTCTGGCTGGACAAACTCCTGCAACTGCAACCACTGATCCTGATTCTGACGCACACACACACACGCACGCACGCACGCACACACACACACGCACACACACACACACACACACACGTCTATTTGCCAAAGTATGGCTGGCAAGCAGCTGGTGCACAAAGGAAGCCAGAGAGGGGAAAAGACAGGTTGAGACTTGGAGTTAAATGTGCATTTTTACTTATTGCTTTAATTAACCACTGAGTTATAGTTTGGCAGTGGGAAGTTTTGGTTTCTCATCAAAGCCACTGAGCAAAGAGGATTTTGATAATTAAGATCTAGAATATCACATTTTTTTGAGAGCATTAGGTATCAATGCTCTATAAAGTGCTGAAGGTTTTCGGATAAAGACAAGTCACTTGTGATGGAAATTTACTCAAACTAGAGAATCTCAAGTTAAAAGGCATTAAACCACTGGAAGAGGCCTCTCAGTGACTAAACACAGTGAAGGGGAGCAGAGCCAACATACAATCTGAAACATTTCTCTAATGAAAGGCGAGCATATGTTTATACTAGCGGCTATCGCAAATGCAACTTCTCCGCTCATGTATGTTCCAAAACGTGTTGATATGTTGAGAATTATTTTAAGGTCATCAAAAGACCGGTTTACTGATGCAATACGGATTAAAACGGCTACACTATTTCCTTGGAGTCATATGCCCAGGTTTGTGAGGGATGTACATGAATTATAGATAGGCTTTAATGACAGCTGCGCGGCCTCATTCCCTTGTGTCACACACAACTTTTCCTGGATGTAAGTTGAGTGTCACCAGAACGGCTCCTTATCAGTCGCCAGAGTAGTTTTTCCCATTTACTAAATTCTATAAGATTTTGCCTTTTTTTTCCCCGGTTGACTTTTGCTCCCTATAATGACTGCTGAGAGTTTTGGCAATTGTTTCACCAATAACAGACTTGAATATTTCAAGACATATTAAATTGCAAGCTCTGAGATCCTAATCCAACTCTAAAGTTCCCAACATTTCTCAATTCACTTTTCTATTCTTACATTCTCTAACTGTAAATGTGTTTACACTTTCTCTAGATTTAATCATTATCATTAAAATATAAATTGGTCAAAATCGGTACTGGTACTATACATTTCATAGAATGGAGGCAATTCACGCTCTATCCATTCTCTTTTCCCACACCATCTCCCCCTCTCCTTTCATACCATCTCCTTCTTCCTTGATGGACTTAGGCTCCGAAACGGCGAAACACTGCATGGTCTCGTATTTCTGCTGCTGAGGCTCGTGCGCCTCGTCCTGGTTGTCGCTGTGGGGATTGACCAGCATCCGGCAGTTGAATGTGTGACTGTTCCTCCTGGGACCCTCGCTGGACCATGGGACGCCATTCACTGCAGGGGAGCAAGAAGGGGCAAGGGAGATTTACAATCTGGCCTCCTGGGGATTTTATTTGATGAATTAAACTGCGACCAAAAGTGAACAACATAACAGAGAGCTGCGACGAGTGAGCCAAGAGAGGCTACCACACTGCAAGTGAAAGACATAATGAGAGCAAGACAGAGAGAATGAAGGCGGAAAAAGTGTAAAAAGGAGAGAGCAGTTGCTGGGTAGAGAGATCAGTCATAATGAGCAATTGGAACCCTGAGCCCTGTGCCATCTATCCACGGCCATGCATCACAGCCAGGCCTCCATATGCATGTCCTCTAAAACATCACTGCCAATCTTTCTTTTTCTCTCCAACACTTACACGGGCGCGAGCAAACACGCACATACACACGTGCAAGCAGAAGCGCACTTATGTACACACGCACAAAAGAAAAAAGAAAATGTACAGTCACGCGGACAACTCATTTAACTCTAGAAAACTCTCATCACACTCCATCTGGTTTGTGATCTCATTCAGTGCATTGATAATCTCCCAGTATCTGGGACACAGCCCGCTGATCGTTTCCAGGGTACTCCGCTCTGTGCTGCTCTCCCACCCAGATGGCTGGGCACTCAGACCTCAATCCGAAGCACCAGGAGACAAGAGGAGAGGAAGGGGAGAAGGGACTTAGGAAGAGCTCCTGGTGGGGTGCACTGACATACTTTACAATCACCGCTTATGCAGTGGAGATGGAGAGGTTGGATGTGGAGGAGGAATGGAGGTAGGTATGAAAGAAAAGAAAGGAGACAGGGGAAAAGAAGAGGTCTTACTAAAATAAATGGCCTGTTTTCATGAGATGAGCAATGCCAGCATAAAGACAACGCATTTCGGGGAGGCTAGGAAATAGAAAAGGGAGACCATGAAAATGGGAAGTTGGTGAGGGTGAGAATAACACACAAAGTGAAGAGAAGGGGAAGGAAAGGGCATGAGATGAGAATATAGGAAGGGAGGGATGCTGCTGACAGGGGAGAGAAGCCGAAAAAGGAAGTTAATTAGTAGAAAAAGGAGGGAGAAAGAAGAGAAGAGCGAGAGCAAATGTCTGGGCTTAGCATCAGCAAAAGAAAAAAAATGAAGAACCTATAGGCTATATGCACGGTGCCAACCCTGTATATAGAGCTTACGCAACACTTTGTATTATCCAGGTGTCCCACATCCTCTTAGCAGTTTGGCTGTAAATATTTTAATTAAACTGACATCACAATGGAACAGCCACCCACAACTGTCTGAACAGGGAGAAGAAGAGAGGTGAGGGTGTTAAGAGAAAGAGGAAGCACATACATGTAAAAAGCAAGAGATGAGCCCAGGGTGTGAAGGACAGCCTGCTAAGGTATGAGCAGAGGTGGGAGTGAGGCAACATATGGGACATACACGCGGATTTAAGAAAGTGGAGAGTGAAACATGGAACACAAATGTGACAGCGAGACACAAACAAACTCGAAAAAGCCAAACAGCAAAGCAAATGCTGGCAGGGAAAATAAGCTTGAGACTAACCGAGGGATTTGGGCAGCAGGTTCTTGATGAACTCAGCATGATCTCCAACGTGCAGCACGCTGTAGACACTAGTGTTCATCAGCTCCTCCTGGTTGTAGCGCAGGTACTGGGTCACATTTTCAGACACAAACACGATGTTACCCTCCATGTTCACCACAAAGAAGAAGCCGTCCAGTGCCTGGGGGAGTGAAAGACAGAAAAGTGAGAGAGAAGCTCAGAACGGGCAAGTTTAATGAATGTTTTACACCAAAACAGAACAAATCTGACAGTGAAATGGAAGCAAAAGCAGTAGCAACTAATCTTGCCTGATAACTAGCTGCTATAACAATGCAGCTGAGATTATTAAAAGCCTAATCCTACCATGTTATGCTTTTTCCCACTTTATTATTGATTATTGGGATCATTTTACTATTCTAGTTTGAAACTCTTAAATCCAACACCACAAGTTAAATATGGTTCATAAACAAGATTTCCAGGGCTTTGTAAATAGCCAAAATTCCAGTTATAAATGCAAAGGAGAGTTTAGGTTCTGCAGACGCCCATTGTGTATGTGTGCCCATGTGTATCTTCTATGGTCTGTGGTAAAAAAAAAAGCACCTTTTAAAAATGCAGGAAACAAATATTCAAGTAATACTTTTGGTAATTCTTCAGTCTCCCTATTGTTTGCTTATTTTCTTTAGTAATGTGCGACATCTGCCTGCTGCATCAGCTAGCATGTACATACAGTAGTGACATTTTGGTACATCTTATCAAGTTGTGTACATATGCAGCACATCTACATTGTGTCTAAAAAGAGGCAATTAGTGCACTGTGTTCTAGGTACATCCATCTCTCCTGCAGATGCTCAACATCAGTTTGGCTGATAGAAAACAGGATAAAAGCATGAGCCTGCAGAGACTGGAGGATGTGAAGTGGGAGCGCTTAATTGAAAGAATACAGCCCCAGGTCAGCCATTACACACAAGATGGTGTCAATTAGGCCATCAAATCACCAAGAGCCCTTAAAAGGGAATTCTGGTAGTTGTAAAGCTGTAAAATGTAGTGTCAAGATAAGAGACAAGGGACTCCTGCCAAGGTGTCCATGCCTCACCTCTGCTTAATCATCTCACACACACATGCATGCACGCACACACGTTTAATGCATGAACTGTCAATGAACCAAATATCTTTATATTTCCATGATATAATGCATATTGACAGTTGCATATTTGCATTGTCTCACCCTTCCCCTGATACAGCACCCTGTGTGCACCTATAATCAACTGCCTGTCTCTGCAACTACGCTGCAATCAACCAGCAGGCTCAATTTTGGGGTGTAGCAAAGTCATACATCCCAGGTTACACATGATCACATTGGAACAGAAGTTTTCCCTTGCCTGCATTAACACAGCACGAGCTGAAAATAGACTTAAGGAGATCTCATCTATCACTTCGTGAAGCAGAGCGGTTCCAAAATGCAACATGGCTGTGCAAGTCCACCCTGTGTAAAGAAAGGCCATGTACTGGACAAGTAGGGCAAACAGAAACAGAGCAAACACTCTTTGGTGCCAACTCGTGCCTTCCTCCAGACACTCTTGAAAACGCCGTTAGGCAACACTTTCATTTATAATGCCCTGATTCACTGTAGAAGTGACTTAAGCCGATGCAATTACACTGTATATAAATACACTCTGAGGCACCATACTCTCCATGCTCCATTTTGCACCTAGGCTATTGTTTTGATATACGACTATATTGCTTAACCTCCCACAGCAATGTACAGTAGGTAGTGAATTGTTATAGCGTAGGGAATAGGGTCTGGTCAACTCCCCTCTACCTTCTGGGTGATACTGTTATTTATGATAGGATACTGGTGCTTTGCAAACAGGGTCTCTCTTCACATAAATTCTTGCTAAACATGCTGTAGTTTCAACATGGCAAAGCATTACTGTCTCGCTAAAAACAATTCAAACAGGTCTCTTGTAGGGATTGAACTTAAATACTTTTGTGGTACAGACAGAAATGGGTCTGTAGCACTGAGTATCAAAAACTGTCAAGTACCTAAATCTGGCATCAAATGTCTGGTTAGATTTGTACTTGTTTACTAATTAATTTAATGATATATTTACTGATTTAAATACTATATTTGCCAATTTTAGTCTGTATCTGTCAAGATATCAAAACAAGTGTAAATTTTTAATGACACTGGTATCATATTGGCACTAGTATCGATACATTTAAAACATACACTCTTCCATTCTCTGACAATGTTATCATACCACACAACAGCAACCATACGGAGCAATCTACCAGGAATGCAAACTACATGCCACAGTAGCTGCATAACAGAACGAGACTTGCCCCCAGAGGGTTAAAACAACAGCACATTAATGTTTTTTCATGGCCTTCTCCGTCCTCGTGCGCTCGCATAAGAGTGGGCAGCAGAGCGCCTTGGTGAAGGGTCATGGGGCGCGTGGGTGTATTTCCTGCCGACAACCATTCTCTTCAGAGCATCCTGTAATGAGCCCGGGCTGGTGAACGGGAACATGGCTGGAGCAGAGCTGGTGTGAATGGCTGATCGCTATGTTTTGGGGCTGCTGACAAATGGGAAAGCATGCAGGCTGCACTGGGCTATATTTAGCCGCGAGTTAGTATTCAGTCGATTCAGTGACGCTGGACCAGGAGAGCTATAAATATTCCATGACAGGACAGATCTGAGAAGATGGAAAGGGGGAGAGAGAAAAGAGAACTGAACAAGTAAGAGATAGAAAGGCAGGGAGGGAGGGAGGAAGTGAGTGATAGGAGAGGCTCAATGGACTGATTCATTCGCCAGGCTGCGGCTTTCTTTTCCCATTATACGTAAGCACTTCAGTGGCCCTCCACAGGACAACGAGGCCATTGCTCTGCGTGGTGATTTACAGCCAATACGGGGAAGATACAAGATGCTGGCAGCTTTTACTCCACACAGCTACACTCGCACACAACCACTACTGCCCCATTTGGGATTGTTCTCTGTGGATAGCACTCTTCATTATATACCAATCATGATTTAAAGAGGAGTGTATACCCTACTTGAGTGTTAGTATGAGTGTTCAGTATTTCAATATGACACGATGAAGAAGCAAGACAACGCCCTCTACCCACCTCCAGCATCATTGGTCCCAAGGCATCTTTGTCAATTACACTTTGGCCTGTTGATGAGACATCAGCCTTCTGTACCTCCTCCTCATTTGCGGCTGCAGCCTTTTCTGTTGACAATGAAAAGCCAATGACAAAAGTTTACAGGCAAATACAAAACACTCATTTTAGGAATTTGACATACACATCCCTTTTTATAATAAGTAAGTAAGTAAGTACATCACAAAACATACGTGCAGCTCAAAGAGGAAAGAAATGAGAGAAACAATGTTTGCTTTGGCCCTGAAATTGACCCACATACTTTAAAGAGGTCACTTGTTGACAAGACTTTGAACAAGTATCTTTCCGGTTACAAAGAAAACATATTCTGTCCCTTATTCAAAACATGTTGCCATGGATCAAACCCAAGTACTGAGCAGCGAGCAAAGTGAAAGGTTGCTGTAAATGACTGTGTCAGAGCACGCAGCTGCCACACTGGTGGCAGCCACTGGATGGATTGCATTGTCATGCAAACACTGACCGTGTGTAAACAACTAATGCTTCCAAAAGAGCAGCAAGTTGTTACTATGTGTGGTCAATTTACAATGGCAGACCTTAGAAATACTAACCCAAAATATTTACCTTAAACAATTCTTAATTTAATTTATATAAATTATGTGATCACAGTGTTTAAGACATAACTATTTTTGAGTTTATTATGTATTCATCAGATTAGTAAACACAATTAAAAGGATAAACTAGATTGATAAATTAAGCGACAAGATAGTATGAAATAGTTTTTAAAATATAGCTATATTTCTCAACAAAATAATGGTTACATCTTTAAGCTGGTCTGATATTTTGTCACAATAATTTGAGCAGATATTAAAAAACGTGATTTTAGAGGGTCATAAACTATTAAGTCTTTTGAGAGTCTTCATTTTGAACACCTTTTACTATGGAAAGCTCTTCAGCATTGACACTCTTTAGCCAGGGGTTGCCTCCCTGTTCATAAGGACTGCCTTTCTCAAATAACCTCTCCTTGTGTCTCATTGTGACCGCATACACCCATTGGATTTCCAAGTATGTATATACAGAGTATGACTTAATGCACATACAGGTACTTAAGGTCTATAATGTTACCAAACTGCACCTTGACAAAACACAATTACACTAAGTTGATTAGCTTCACAATGATGTTTCAAAACGATGAGCACCTTTAAATCCACTGCTAAAAATAAGGGTATCCTGTAAGCTCCTGTACCTGCACTATGGTGCTGTGCATTTGTCCATGTGAGTGATTGGGTTAATAACCATGCAGAGAAGCCTTATGTTCAGAGCGTAGGCTGCCCTACTTTTGTAGATGATGAGAGGCGGAATATGAGTGGGCTGTTGGGGGGGGGACACATTTAACTGTTGCACCATGCCAAGAAGAGGGCTGACCATATGGTGATAGAATGTTGTGGTGAAAAGCAAACAAAATCATGTCCTTTTTTTTGGTGTAGATGTGTGAACGCTGACACAAATGCAGGTTTCCCCTCTGTGGGCTCGTGCAGCACCGCACAGACCCACATTCATCTCTTTCAGCATTAATGATGTGTGCATCAGCAGGACCTCCCCAGGCCCAGCGGGGCCCAGTATACCAGCACAGCTGCCCTGGGTACAGACCCATCACTCAAAGTCAGTGCAGCCCTCACTGGCTCTCTGTCCAGAACTGTACCACAGATATTGATCATTTATAAGGGTTATGTCTGGTAATAACAGCTACGTAATCCATAACATTTGCCATACACACAATTCTTTATTTTCACAGGTAATGTATTAGGAATGTTTTCACATAATGTATAATGAATAAAAACAATGTACTTAACTATCTGCAGCTCAGCAGCTACTGTATATGTCAGCCTCCAGCCAATGAGAGCTGGTCTTTGTGGTGTTGGCAGGAGCAAGCAGTTAAGTGTGTAAAGGGAGCTGTAAAACTCTTGGCTATGACCTTTTTTTATAAGCTCTATAACGATATCATAACTCAACAAGTTGTCTGTTAAAGCAACAAGCTGGAAACAGAAAAAAAACTAAACCTATGCTAAGCACACAACTCCACCCTAATTTCAATTAGGGAAAATGTATGCAGAAAGCATGAGAGTAGCAAACAGGGATGAATTAACAGCTTTCGGTAGGAGGCCACATTTTCAAAGGCCATCACCGCTGCATTGCACTTCTCTGCAGGGCTGTGACACCCATCAGCGAGAGTTATTAAGTCACATTAATTTAATGCATTCCGTAACGTCACAATAAACTGAGAATATATTTTACACAGTAATGATGCTTTAAGGGGGAAAACATCAACAATAGGCCTATAGAAAGAGAGATGTGCACTACAAACAATAAACAGGTGGTAGATGGGGTGTAATGAAAAGAACAAATGTTGGTTGTAAAATGATGAACGTCGACTTTGAGCATAAATACATCTATCCCTGGTTCAACAAGTGCAACAAGAAAAACACATGCTGATGAAATTGATGCCCCTCTGAACTGTGCACGATGGGTGCAGCAGCTCTCCATGTTAGCTATGAAAAGGGGTCTCTTGCTAGTCGTTGAGTTCCGGAGAACAAAGCAGAAAAGAAAGGACTGTTTAGTCCTTCCCTCAGTGGTTGCTGTACAAACACAATTATGCCTTCAGATGCAGGCAGGGGAAGTCACTCTAGCCTAGCGTAAAAAAATGAGAGTGAAGAAAGGAAGGAGTATGGAATAAGACAAAAGAGTGGGGGACGGACAGACGGTAGCCAGAGTTTGTGTGTGACTTTTTGCATCACATTGCTCACCATTACATAACGCTTGATTCTGTGAGTCGCATAAAACAAGATGACATCACCAGCCGGTCTGATTCATGTATACCTCGAGTGGGCCACTCTTTGTCTACCAATCACTTTAGCAGCTTTTTTCTTTCATGCATGACTCAAACTTATTCACAATTTAGTATTTGCCTGAATGTTTACTTAAGGAAAGCTACAACTTTTTTGCTATGTTTGGACCTGTAAGAAGGAGAAACTGGGATTCCATTGATCTTGGTCTGGTAAATCCAACATGAAAAAAGTAAAACGACAGACCTCAACTAATTGCTAAAGATTACTAAAAAAAAGAGAAGTTGGCAAGTACAACTGAACAGGATGATCCATTTGCCTGATGTTCTGGCTCAGGATGGAAGTGGGAAAGACAACAGCCAACAAAACACTGCTCTGGTTCATCCATAATATATGATGAAGTGATGGAGGGAACATTAAATTAAGTGTACTGCCCTTTAATAACAACATCAATTATTGTGTGTGGAGCAGACCATTATATTTATGCCAACCAATCTGATGCGTCTGCCAACACAGTGCCACCTGTGGCACTTGTGGTTATATTGGAGCCTAAAATCACACCCTAAGCATATTCATGATATTGTAGTACCTTATACACAGCATAAATTGCTTAAAATCAAACCAGTGTTAGATCAATTTGCAGGTATTCACCTAGGCTAGGTTTGGTGTATATGTAGGTTGAGTGTCATAAAAAGAACGGAATGTTGTTTGAAACATTGAAAGTTTGTTTGTGAACAGATATAGAAAAATAAATGCTTCAGAAAAAGCAGCCAGCTGAACGATAACTCGGTATTCCTTTCACTGTTGTACTTTGGGATCTATCACTGTGTCTGTTTCTTCAACAGACATAAAGTGTCAAAAATCATTACAGGTTGTACCTTGCTCCTTTATTTGTCTGATCTGTTTCACAGTTTCCTTCAGGATAGCACATTTGTCAGGCTTGACATTGAAGTTGTCAATGTCGTTAAAGTTGGCGAAGATCAGCTCGGCGAGCTCTTCGATGTATTTGTTCTCGTGCTCACGGTTGCGCTTCTCGTTGTTCCGCTTTGGACTGCAGGGAAAGAGAAGACTGGGGTGAGAAAACGCAATGTACAAGACAGTTAACAGCAGAAGGGATAAAAAAGTATGGAAACGAGGTTAAAGTGTGGGTAAATGTATGTATGGAAAAAAGCTAATTCTATCACAATAACACATTGAATGGGTGGTAAGAAAGAACCTGGAGCAGGGCAGAAAAGAATATCCATCAACAAAACTACACCAGGAATGAGTGTTCGTTCGCACACATCTCTGGACATGATTGAAGATCCCTCTCATTTTGATAGCAGCCAAATGACAGTGCACAACATCTACTGCAAACCTTGGCATTGAGGAGAGCCAGAGGAGGCATAAGGCTGGGGTCAATTATTCTCCATAGGGCTTGATATATATCTCAAGGACTCTTTATTGTGCCAACATGAAGCACTGCATCAATAAAGAAAATCCTCATTCTTGAGTGCTTGTCTACAGATAAATTATGCAGATTTACTGTACAGACTTCAACAGTGCTCCAGGGTTTGCTGCCACAATAGCATACAGCCATTGTTGGTAACTACTAGAATGTTAATGTCCATTATTTTTTATGTGGCTGGAGCTTGATTTTACGTTAACCATCTTCAAAACTCTAACATCAACTTTGTTTGATGGGTAATAGATGGTTTGGCAACAGGCTATTTTGCAAAGCAGTGGGTACAGTTGCTGACCACACACAGGTTGACTCTGGACCTGACCTTTGTTGCATGAAAATGAATGTGATACCCCCATACTTGTCATTGTCATTGCTTTCAAGTGTATACAGTTAAACGCACAGTATGTAATTTCTACCTTCAATTAGCGGACGTAGTAACTCGAATTCAGCCAGCTCAAACCACAGAGGCGGGTTAATGTAAGTACACAACTCAACAAAATACATAACATAGGTCTAGTCGTATTTAGACATTTTAATTTTACCTGGGTCCTAGAAGTACGGCAGAACATTCTTTGCGTTTTCGTGACTCTGCCCTGGCAGGGTCAGATGGGTTTTCACCGACTCCACTCATCCTCAATGCATATCAGCGTCTGGAAAATGAACACACAGAGAGAAAATGTATGAAAAAACACATACGACATTTAATAGTTCGAGTACGAACTCCAACCACAGAATTATGTGGAAACCACTTATATACTCTAGGTATGTGAGCAACACACACACACACACACACACACACACACACACACACACACACACACACACGATCAACTCCAGAAGAAATGAGTAAAAATGGAGCGGAGAAAGAGAGTCAATCATTTCTCTCTGATGGTGCAGCCCTCCCCAGAGACACTGAAATGAGAACACAGCGCTTTGCCCACAGCACCAGACTGCATGTTCAACCATGTACCAAGAAAAGCCCATTTGTTACATGATACCAAGCAAAGCCGGCTCACAGTAACAGCAGTGTGGGTTTATAATCACAACATGTGCCTGTGTTTACCGAGTACCTCTAAGAATGCTTTGCCTGTAGTGGTTTAAGTCACTCAAAAAAGAAAATGTTACAATATCTTGTCTGCTCTTTTTGAAATCAAGCTACAGAATATGAGATCTTAGTAAGCAAGAATTCATGTTGTGACCATTCTCTGCAATCCAAAGTGACAAGCAGGCTAAGGGCCCTGACCTCCTGGGCACTGCCAAGGTGCCCTTGAATAAGGCATCGAACCCCCTATCTGGTCGGGGCAACCATCCATGTGCAGCCCCCTCACTCTGACATCTCTCCATTAGTGCATGTATAGGTCCTGTTTGTGCATGTGTGTGTATTTTGGGCATGTGTAATGTGTGTAACTGCAACTGTACCAACAGAGTGAAGAATGTGAATTTCCTGTTGCGGGATAAATAAACGCATGAAAAAGAAAAAAACAACATATTTTATTCTGCTCCTCCTCTTAGCCTGCAAGTCAGCACAGCCTGAACTTCATGCCACTTAATGAAAGATGATCAATTATTGATCAAAGTAATGGTTTATTAATTATCACCGTCATCTGCCCCAAAATGTGATGGTGGCTAATGGACTTGGATTTCAAAATAGGACGATACCTGTAGAATAGAAGATGTGGACACTTGTCTTCCAAAACAAATTGTGCATTTAAAAATATATTCCTGAAAACAATTTCTTCTTGCAAGATGGGTGATCTGCAGCCCTCTGCTCCAAGAGGTGGGGAAGAGAAAGACAGACTGAAACAAAAAGAGACCCACAGAAAGAAAAAGTTTTTCCCCCCAGCACAATGCACAAGGTTGGGGCTTACTGTGTTGTGATGCACTCTCAGCCACTCTAACCATGGAAACAGCAGTGACACACAATGCTCACTGCTCAGCTATTACATAAAGCATAAGAGTACAGCACAGCACAATGTAGAGCAGAGAGGAATAGCATAGCTTAGCAGAAGCAGGCTAAACTAAAAAAGGGAGCTAGTGACCATGCAAACTTGAGTCTGGCTCCCTCCTGGTCTAGAGTGACCTACTTAAAACTAATGGTAGGTTCTGTGCTCAAATGGATGAAGTCAAAGCAGTGGTGATTGGCCAGAGAAGCAGAGGAGATTCTGAAGGGTAAATCACATTTCCACCGTTCTGTTGACAAGTGACTTGAGTACTATTGGCCTGTACAGTGTATGGACAGGTAATGAACACACATTTCACTGTGCATGTGTCCTTGCATTATGCTCTTTTTAATGCCATCAGGGTGTCTTTATGCTGTGGCACTGTGCTGTCCACTGAAATTATAACAGTCTCTATAGCAGAGGTTATGTGTTTTTATTAATGACAACGGAAACAGGCCATTAAAACTCTCATAGCTAAGTGGCACTCTCTGCTCCTATTGGTTGTGTCTGGGCTTTCCAGCACAAGTTACCATGGGGACTCTAGACCTGATTGGTTGCGCTTGTCCTGCTGAGCCGGATAGGATTGGTTGCCTTCGTCTCCTTGACATGGCAGTAATGATGGGTCAGTGTACATTGAGACAAAAAAGAGAGACTGGAAGTACCAGGCACGTCTCAATGACAACAACACAGACAGTCAGACTGCCTGGCAAGAGGGCTGGCAGGCCATTTTTGTTGCTGGGGTGTCCGATCTTCACATGGGCAGACTAGCGGGGGATCTCTAATCCTAGAGAATGCCCTGGGTCTCTGAGCAGCTATAAAGAGCTGGGCACTGGTGTTAGCACTTACTGTACAGAGCTGCATCACTGAGATAATTATCAACATTGGCCACTAGGGGAGAGTTCCTCTTTGAGCCTTCTTGGCAAGGCTTTCACAGGCCACAGTAAGTTTACATCTACACAGTGTTCCAAATCATTATCAAGTGACGTATCAGTATGCATCAGTTAATTTAAATAAGCATTTCATTTTTTTAATGAAAGTTTTTATAAAACTGCTATCGATCTCAGACTGGTTTATTTATTGCTAGGTGATCTTTAAGGGAAATCTACTTAAAGAGGTTGTTTCACATTATTCAGCAAGTCACAGTTCTCATGCAATATGGAGATATATGTTTGGTTGCCAATGAAAGGATTCAGCGAGTGACATGTTGAAGATAATGTCACAGTAGTTTCATGCAGCGTCGCTATGGTGATCAGCTGAGAATCCTGCCTACACTAAGAGGGGTACTATCTGCAGTGGAAAGAGAAAAAGAAAAGGACCTGGTACTAAAACGGAGTTGAGTTGAGCCGAACCATGCAGTGGAAATTAATATTTTTCCTCTTAAATAATAACATCCGTTGTTCTAATTAAATGTAAATTAATATGTCCTATAAAACTGAATTCTTTGATAGTGTAACACGCAAAAAATTTTTTAGCAATGAAAAAAATCTGAAGCGCACATTATACTATGCAGGTGTCTGTTACACACTCGACCACACACACACAAAGTCAGAGACGTCAAGGCAGTGATGTATAGGATCATAATAATGGAGTTGTCCGTGATGGCACAGACAATCACGCTTATGGCTCTGAATGAAGGTAGGGCTCTGAGCTTAGAGGTTGTGATCAGGACAGGATATGCAACACTGCTCTTTAACCCTCCTAAAAATGAATTAAAAGGAGACTTCAACATTTAAGAATATTTAACGGTGGTTGAAAAAGTCTAGTTAACTAGCATGCAGACAGTGAAATTGGAAAAGCTGTGGTAACATGGCTGATAAAGCTGAGCATAAATTCATGCATGCATAAGAAACCTCCATTGGTACACCTGTGCTGTGTGCAGATACTGACTCAGAGGAATGTAGGGTAAGTGGGGGTTGGGTAAGTAACCTCATTATACATAGAACTGATTGGCATATTCTGGAGGGCATCTACCAAATTTGCAGTTCATCAAGCTGTCAGCTCATTTAGTTCATTAGTATTGTAAGTTAAGACATATGGCCCCATCAGTCACTGCAAGCTACCTTATGTTACAGATAGTGTGAAGCCATTGTTCACACAGGCACGGTGAATGAATGCAATGCAGCTTTTAAAGAAATATTCAAAAACTCTACCAAGCTAAAGTACTGAAGGGTAGGGCCTAGGGCTGGGACAATTCGTCGACGTCATCGATTACGTAAATGCGGCAACACAAATAATTTGCGTCGACGCGTCACTAAATAGAATAAATAAATAAAACTTGCATGCAAATGAATTAATGTAATGCGGAACTAATGTAATGCGGAACTACTGTTAGATACGTGGCTTCTAGGGACACCTAATCTGTAGCCCCGCCTTAGCTCTGAAGCTAGCCGAACTCCTCCGCCTACATGCAGTTTTTTGTCAGGTCGACGGTCCAGTGAGTGAGTCAGAGATAGCAGCACGAAAGGACGAGTATGGCGACCCACAAGAGTTAGAGGACCCGCCGGCCTCTTTAAGATCGCAAGTTTGGGAAAACTTCGAGACTGTATGGCTGCAGCCTGGAGCCTCCTGTGGCATGCCCTCTCGTCTCATACCCTACCGCCTGGTGCCATCCCCGCCTCGAAAACTTCGGTCTTAGGGTCAGTTACAGTAGTACAGGCGAGAGAGTGGTGGATAAGACGAGGACTGTGTGTCGGCGTTGTTCAGCAGTTGTTGGGTATGTGAGTAGTAATACATCTAACATGCTACCGCATATCCAACGCCATCACCCAGATGTGCCAATCACTGGAATGAGACAAAAAAAAAAACTGCCCAACTTCTCTTCCCTACAGTGCTTAACCAGCCTTTAGATTCAAATAATTAAAGGGAGAAGAGCTTGGATGTTAAACAAGAGCTTATTCATTATTTTACCTACTGTTAAAAAAAGCAAATACAGGCTACTCTTTTTGCACTTGCTCTGTTTACTTTAAGTTTTTATTTTTGTATTCCTCCTGAAAGTGACTTTATTTTGTGGTTGGATTGATAGCCTACATCTGGCTTCAGGTTGCACTACAAATTCATTTTACTTGAACAGTGCAGTGTATTTTAATAAATAGAGATTTGAACCTTATTGAAATTTGTTTTGTGTAAATTGTTAATAATTGAGCAATGGGAAAATAATCGCTAATTGAAAAATTAATCGTTAGATTAATCGAAAAATGAATTGTTAGATTAGTCGACTAATCGAAAAAATAATTGCTAGATTAATCGTTTAAAAAATAATCGTTTGGGACAGCCCTAGTAGGGCCATACCATATTTCCATTGGAGTAAGAAGGGTTTAAGAGTAAATAATAATAATAATAATAATAATAATAATAATGTATACTTTATTATTCCCACAAAGGGAAATTCAAATATAATATTTTCACTCTGTTAATAAACATATATTCACACACACACACACACACACACACACACACACACACAGACCCAAATACACGTATGCACAAACAGGACCTATACACATGCATTATTTATGGGGAGATGTCAGAGCGAGGGGGCTACCTTACAGGATTCCACCCTGAGCAGTTGGGGGTTCAGTATCTTGCAGAAGGGCACCTCAACAGTGCCCAGGAGGCGAACTGGCACCTCTCCAACTACCAGTACGCACTCCGCACTTGGTCCATGCAGGGACTTAAACCGGTGACCCTCTGGTTCCCAAGCAAAGTTCCCCACGTAGTGAGCTACTGCTGCCCGAATAGGGTGAAGGGAACAAGTGGAACTGTCCTTCAAGAAAAAGTCTGTATGACATCTATTTGTTAAAAGGGGGATGCATTTTACTGCTATTTACAGTGTGTTTGACCAACTGCTTGCTGTTGTTGGCAAAGCACTGGTAGGCTGACGATCATTGGTACAAGTCATCAAGTACAAACTGAAGAAGATCTCACTGGAGATGACACCGGGGTCACAAGGTTTATTGGAGTAGATAGCCTTTCATGCAGTTGCTTTGTCACTTTGAAGTTGAAAAGATGAGCTTAGGTTTCCACTTGCATAAGTATAGTAAACACCTCTACCCAGACTATACCCCTCTTCCCATCGCTCTCACACAAACACACACTTATAAGACAGCAACCATAATTGTATATTTGTGTGCTGACAGGTCAGCCCTGCCAGTGTGAACTCAACACTTCTCACATCATTACAGGTTTTCATCTTCATCATGGCCTATCTGTGTGACTGACTCACAGGACTAAATGATGGGTTATGTTATTAAACCGCTGTAATAACCACAAGCCTGCCTCAGCAACACATTGATTAGTTTCCAATATCTCAACCTTTTTATTAGACCAATGCACCAGACTTTAAATTTTAATATCAGGACTCCATATTATACTATGCAAAATATAAAATATAGTAGTACAACACAAATATGGTGTTTTTTGAAAATTAAACCATGTAAACCTATTCTGGTACAACCTTAAAATACAATTATGAACCTGAAAATGAGCATAATATGGCTGCTTTAAGTAATAAATAGCTCATTTCGCACAAATGTAAAAGAAAAGAATACACACCGATAAAGACGCAAGTCGAAGTTTGAAAAATCAATTGACTTTGAAAGCAATAGGTGCACTTGAGGGAGGTGATCATAGGTGTATGTCATTGCTTATGTCTTAGGTGTCACAAGAACAGACTCTCCTGGACTGAGCTGGAGCCAACCAGTCTGGCGAGGGAGGAATGCAGGAACAACAAGGGGCTGCTGCAAGGAGAGTTGGAGACAACATTTCCCCTCGTCAAACTCAGCTGGTTACAACCTGTACATGACATGCTGTATCCAACTTCCATAAACTCCTTAAAAGCACAACAAATTAAACCTTTAACTGCACCTGTGCACCTGTAAGGCTGTCAGAATGACCAGAAAAGATGGCAGTAAGCTAGGGGTGTGACAAGACACTAAGCTTACGAGACAATACATGAGATCGGGTTCCCAAGAACGCGACGAGATTTAAACACTATTTTAAAGAAACTTCAATGATAAAAGATAACTGTAATACTAGTGAAAATATATAGTATAGAGTAATTTTATTCAATAGAAAAATGAAAAACAAGCACTGTGAAAGGTTTTGCCACAAACTCAAATGGCTTCTCTCCTGTATAACTCACTCATGAATATCTGTTGAGATGTCTCCAGTATAATGTAACCTCTTCAGACCTATTAATAAATACAATAAATACAATAAAATTCTGCCACACAAACGATTTAAATGTGGCGGGTACAGTTGGGTACTGTACACATTTTTACCGGTACCTGAAATTCGGTACCCAACGGTACCTTTTTCCGGTACTTTCCCTCTGTAATAACCAAAAATGTATTTCAGTTGTAAAATAGTTCCGAATCTATTTCTCCTATTTACTTAGAACATTTTATTTATTTAGAACATTTTACACACCACACTAAATAAAAAGCCTCCCTCTCCCCTTATCAAATCCGTCCCTACAATCAAATAATTTTTTCTTACATTGCACTGTAACCTTTATTCTTGTATTTGTATCTTATTCTATTTTAGCCTGTTTCATTTTCATGACCGTTTTTATTTGCTCTTTAATGTGTAAAGCACATTGAATTGTGTATGTAAGGCACTTTGAATTGCCTTGTTGCGGAAATGTGCTATAGGAATAAAGTTGCCTTGGCTCCCCCTACTACCTCAGCCTGTCAGTCTGTCATCAGGGCATAGTGAACACTGTTGTGCCGGTCTGTCTCGGAAGTGTAAAGTTAACTGCACCGCAATCTTGCCATTATATTATATTGCAGCAAACGCTGTCTGCGTGAAGTTTTGAAAACTGTAACCACACTTACGACCGCTTTAACGACATTGCCGTGACTCACTGTGAAACGTGCAGAGAGGACGGAGAAGGTTGCGCTTTTACGTACTCTCAGGTACTAAAATTGGCACCGCTTGATTTAACAAGAAGTACTGGCGTAATTCTGCACTTGTGTAATGATATCGCGAGACAACTTTTTACCTCAATGAGAAATATCGTCACGTTTTAATATCGCGAGGGACGAGATCTTGTCACTCCTCTACAGTAATCAGCTATATAAATATCCAAATTTGAGAATTTCATAAATCCACCATGGTAAGACTCCATGGCCTGTTTTGGTCTACAAATGTGGAGCTGCATCACTGCGATGTCATCTCCTGTTTGTCCATTTGACAACATGTGTGACAGACGGAAAAAATTAGGTGATTAATGATGAGTGATTTTGAGAGGTGTAGCAGACTAAAACAAGGTGTATAATTCCAGATGCCAATAAATTAGCAAGTTATTTCTAAAATAAAAAAGTAACAATTACTGAAAAGGGAATATATTGATATCTTGGGCTGCCAAGCAATACTTCTTGGCTGTGACTATAAGGGTCTTAATCATTCATTCAACTTTATCATTTGTTGACTTTTAGCAAATTCATACTGTGACAATATGATCATATAATTGTATCATTACACAAATCTCTGTGGTGTAACCCTAACCCAAATAAATTATTTCAGACAGGTTATACTTAAAAACAAAATCAGTTATTAAAGTTTTTGTTTTACATACATGATTTTGCATACATTTTCCATATTGTGATACTCCCCGGCCAGTTAAATAGGTACACCTATACAATCTAATACAATCGAGCACAACAGCGGTGCCACACATTCTACCCATACAAAGCTTATAATGTCCAACTTTTGTTAAAACTTTGAGAGGTAAATTCAATGCCACACAAACAAGTTTACTTTATTAATAAACATAGTTAAAGGAATCCCTCTCTGACAGTGTAAATCAAAACTGAACATTGTTATCTTTGGGTAGAATGGTAGTATTTATGGAGTAGCTGTTGTATTAGGTTGAAGGGTTTTTACAGGTGTACCTAATAAAATGCCCAGAGTGTATCTTGAAATCGAAACATTTCTTCAATATTGTGATACTGATTTCAGGCATATTTCCCAACGCATATGTTTCTTCCACATTAGATAACTGTAATGTGTTTCTAAAAAATTAAAATTAAAAAAAGAACTGTCTCATTGCCAAGGGGGAGAAGGCATTTGCCAGTTAGCAGGGCTTTGATTATAAAAACACATCCAGTGCTTCTGGATCTCAGAGAGTGCTGGGCATGACTGTGCATTAAACTGCATCAAAAGCTATTGGGGAAATGTTCGAAGTCTCCTGTTCTATAATAATGAGGGCCCTTCGAGAAAGTGCAACACCACTGTGGAGCACTGAACAATGTCTCGCTAGTGTGTAATCTGTCCTCACATGGCTTCTTGGCACAACAGGCCCCGAGAGAGAAACGGAGAACAACAGTGCACCAATAAAGACTGCTTCTGGTGGGCTGCAACATGGCCCATTTATTTCCCCCCACACTGAAGAGGAAATCATGACAGGGGAGGGGCCCAGAGGATTCACATCTTCTCATTTTACATCTCAATATTTGCAAGGGTGAGAAGAAGTGCTGAGAGAGCCAAAACACACAAAAACATGTTGGAAACATGTCAGATGGTATTAAAGACAAAAATGTATTTAAAAACAATATCAATTTCAACAGAACGCATCTTGGATGGGGGTCTGCACAGTGAACTCTGGCCTTGCTGAAAGCTGCCGTTACCTTAAACCAGATGTTCTGATATTAGGTTTGGGTCAAGGGGGAAGCATAGGGAGATGGAGGTAGGAATGTGATGATGGACTGAAAGAGATTAAGAGCAATGTGAATTTGAAACATTGAATTTAACAAAACCTGAGTGACTCAGAACATATAAAGGAATCAAATAAATCGGGTGAAAATGAGAGTGTAGAGACAGTAAAGGAAGCTGGGGAAACAAAGGGAACAAAAATAGGTCATGGGCCTTTTTCACAGAGTAGATTCACTGAGTGTATGACGTTGTGTTCAGTAGACCTTGGGTGTCATTGTTCAGAGACTCCAATCTGTAACTGTATGTCCATATACATTACTGCTAAAGCACAAAATTACATTATATAAGTGCATATAGTTAAATCTCAGTTCTCTCCTAAAGCTCACTCTCTATTCCTTGCCTACTTAGTGTGTGCGGTCCAGATTTCAGAGTCAGCTAAATGACACTTAAACCCCCTAGTTATCTGGTTACTCAGTACACAAAGCAAATCTACTTTATTCAGATGACACATCCAGAAAATCTGATAAAAACAGACAAACAGACCGCTATTGACGTAGTGGAAAAAAAGTATGCATCTTGCCTACTACCGAGTCCCACTCATGAGCTTGTCCATTCTAGAATCACTGCTAGGTAATGGCTCTAAAGTGCCGGAGTGCAACCAGGAGCCAGCACCCCCACCCCCCCTCATTTACTAAAAGCTGATCACACTCATGAATCTTTAAAACTGGCAGTCACTTCAGGATGTGGCAGTATGGGAAGGGGAGGGCTTTCTGTATAATAAGCACAGAATGTTGGTCTCTGGCTGTCAGAGAGATACACTGAGCACACTATTCTAGCCTCAGGCTACATCTACACTACTACGTTTACATTTTTTAATTGAGTTTTCAAACAAAAATTCTTTGCCACAAAGGTCCATATTACTAAACCTGAAGTGCATATCAAGTGACCATTCACGTATACTTGGCATGCGCATAACAGTGTAAACAGGAAGTGGGATGTATACTCCACAAGGTTGGTGGTAGTTGCTAAGTTAGTTGCAGAAAATACTACGGAGGAAGAGCAGCTACAGCGAAAAATAAGACCAGAGACTTCTTTGCTTGGACCGACTACAATGTGGCACTGTTACTGAACATAGCATGACTATAAGGCCATGAAGGCGGCGGGAAACATAGATCAGGAGTCGTTGCAAAACAATACAGGAACATATTAGAACAGTACGTGGAGAACTTTCCATCGCTGGAGAAAAACTTTAAAGTGCAATTTACTTTTTCGTGTTTTGTTTGCTCTGAATGACGTTTGTTAAAAATAGCATATGAAGTGTGTTATTGTCATTATTGCATTATTATTCTGTATCTACCTGAATCATTAAAAGACAGATGATTATGCAGTATTAAAACCTTTGGTAATAAAGATACCTGAATACTGAGTAAATGAAAGCAAAGCAGGAGTTGAAAAATAATGATTTCATTTTAAAAGCAATGTCATCCCTAACCATGTCATGTTTTTTGGCTTGACAAAGCCAATTTGAAAAATGTTGTCCAGTTGAACTAATAGTATACTAGTTGAGTTAATTATTGCATTATAAATGTATGGTTTTAGAAGTTACACATGGTTATTTCACTGTTACTGCAAAATAGCAAAAAATAAATATGATGCGCGAGGAACTATACCTTACCTTTGATAAGAGTACTGACTTTTAACATGTCATAAACATTACATCAGCTGAGATGAACATGCTTTTTTATTATTTAGCTAGGGGTTGTTTTATTTGGATGTGTGTGCAGTCATTGCTGCTAAGCATAGTGGCATACCGTGTGTTTGGTAGAAGTTGACGACAAGAGCCTTCACTTCGGTCTTTGTATTGTGTGTTTAGATGTAGTCCGGACCCAGGAAGATGGTGATGGCTTTACGGACTTCTTGTCAATAACTAAAACAACTTATTGGGATAGTCCAAATGCATTAAAGGTTTTCCGGAGTCTTCCCTCCTCACCAAGGTACTTCTTTGTGCATGCTACCTTAGTACAGCAACAGGAGCCCTCATTTCTGTTCTCTCTCCTTCAACATGTGAACGTAGGCTTTCGCTTAGGTTGATCTGGGCTGATCTGGACATTCAATCAAGTCATCAATTCATTAAGTTCTCTCGCCATTCCTCAGGAAACACAACTTCATTGATAAAATTATCCCACCAGGCACGAGTTCCTCCTGGCCTCACCCACAATTGGTGTTCCACGTAGGGCTGATAAAGCCACCGGACATGGGAATTGTGGCAAAACACTCAAATAATAGCTTGTACCTGCACATGTAGGCAGTAGTGGCATTATCTATTGCAAAATGTAACTGCACAACAGCTGCTAGCATCAACAACAAGGTCAGCAAAGCCAGTAATTCATTTTTAAACCAAAACATAGTAGTGTGGATGTGGCCTGAGAGGGGAAGAGAGTCAAAGAGTAAGGGATGGCAAAATTGATTAACTGGTATGAATAAGCATCTCTCCACAACAATCTACAACAACAATTGAAAGTCAACAACTGAAAGTCAACAATTGATCTGTGGCTGAGAGCACTGGCTGAGGGGAGATTTACATGTCAGATGTCAAAATTGCCACATATCCATTTGTGATCCTTTGTTTATTGTATTGATCTCTGGGTATGAGTCTGCAAACTATTATTTTGAGTCCACTCAGAAAATGGTGTTTTAAGAACTGCTGGCAATGCAGTAATCCTTTTGGCCATTTTTGTGTGTTTTTTTTCTGCACTCTTGCCTAAACTCTAAGTTGTTGTCCATTATCCCATCCTCTTTCAGTCACTCTGTTTTCTGATTTGTACTTGTCTGGAGACAGTAACTTTTAAATAAAAATCAACACATAAAAAAAATGAATTAAAAAAATTGATTAATCGATTATTAACTTATCAGAATCAAGCATCGAATCATTCTAGAGAGAGAATCACGATGCATCTAAGAATCGATTATTTTTCCTACCGCTAGGGACTACTGGATGCAGCCCTCACTTTGACAAAATGGCTGGATCTGGATACGACCAGGCGCAAAGAAGAAAAGTAAAGCAAGAACTGTGTGTAAATGAGGCTGAGAATTAAGCAGACTTCATCTCACACAGTAATATCTGTACAAGTCAGGGATACCCTTAAACCAAAACATTGTTTAAAACTGAATTTTGTCCAGTAAATAAAGTTCTCAAATATGGTTTTTCTGGTAGCAGTGGAAAAAAACCTGGGGGTTTTCATGTCAAAACCACAATCAACGCTCTTTTCTCATATTGCGAAAATCAGCCTAGAATACAAAGCATGTGTACAGGGAGCAATTATTCTAGATAATAGCATATAGACACAAGGCAAAAAAAATAAAAAATACTGCAGGAGGGGCACATGGAATTGTTTTCATGGACACACATAAGAAAAGTCTACAAGTCTTTTTTTTTTTTCTTTTTTTTTTTAAAGTGGCCATATTATGCTCATTTTCAAGTTCATAATTGTAATTTGAGATTGTATCAGAATAGGTTTACATGGTTTAATTTTCAAAAAACACCATATTTTAGTTGTACTGCACATTACTGCAGATCCTCTTTTCACCCTGTGTCAGGTCTCTGTTTTAGCTACAGAGTGAGACATCTCAACTTCTGTAAGATCTTTGTTGTCAGTCGCACATGCGCAGTAGCTAGGTAAGGATTACATGAGCTAGCTAGCTGTTACTGCAACTTCGGCCTGTACAAGGCAGGATTAGCCGGGAGACTTCTTTTAAATGAGGGCGCACTTCCAACTTTGTGTGGAATACCTGCAGAACAGGGACATGTAAGAAGTTCTATTCAATTTATTTTGTAGATTAGGGTGAATTCGTGTGTGTTGTAGCAGTGTTTTGCCATTGAGAACGAGCTAGCATGCTAGCGCTAACATGCTAACGTTTAGCCCCCCTAGGCCCCTTGTCTTGGCTAGTTACGTAGAAAGCCGTGCAGATTTTGACCAGCTCACCCGGAGACTGAAGGCAGGACACATTCAGAAACCGTATCTCACTCAAAACAGCATGGATGTTGTTGTTTTTTTCAAAGTTTGTATGCGTGTGGAAGCACCAGAGACACAAAATAACACCCCAAATCCCAGAAAAAGTGATTCTTTCATAATATGGGCACTTTAAGATCTAAAATACAAAATTAAGTTTTTATTTTTAGATTAGATATTTGCATCATCTGTGCAATTGATCATTTAGTGTGTCTACTTGAAACATTGCACAGTACAGTTGCGTAAAAGGAGAGTTGGCTGTGACTATGCTTCTCACCTTGGTTTCAGTCCAGAGAGTCCCAGGCCATTGCTGCAAGACGGTAATGCTAGGAAACCTTTAAGCATCATCCACGTCTCCCTGCTGAAAGAAATGACACCAAAATTGGGATGTACAGTACATAGTGGGAGTTAGAACAACTCTCATCACAAAAGTAGAACTGTGTATAATAATGGAATGCTATAAGATTGTACTGTGCAATGTACTGTGCCATTTATGTACTACAATAGTTACATAATGACAAGTGAAGAAGAAATATATTAGGCTGCAACTAACAGTTTTCATTATCGATTCATCTACTGATTATTTTTTTTTATTATTTGCTCAATCCAAGACAATTGTGCATGAGAAATGATGAAATTATTATCAAACCAGTTGCTGATTGTCGCAGTTGGCTAATTGAATAATTATTTCAGCTCTATAATAAAGACAACTATTTTCACGTTTTTTTTTATTTGTATTCATGCAGTCCATGTTTTATCATTAATCTGACAAAAAGCTAAATTACTGTAACCTCCTACAGTAAGAACTGCACAAGATCTACATAGAAAAATGGTTAAAAAAAGTAATGCAACACTACAACATGCATATTAGAAATCATACTGGGAGTTCTAACAGCCAAGCCCACCGAGTAATGTTTACTGACTTATGAGTTTCAATACATAGCTAAAAAATGTCTAATTAGAAAGAAAACAGTTACTTCAAAAAATGCTGTACCTTTGTATTTTAAGTGTGAGTGTAATCAGTCAACAGAATGCAGAGCTCAAGTATGTGCTCCAAAATGTCAAACCCTTTTCAACTAGCTAAAGTTAACTGTTAATGTGCTTCAAACTCACAAGTCATCTTATCTTGTGCTAACTGTTTGCATTAAGTTAGCATGGAGCTGCAAGTTAAGTGTCTACAGGGTCTTTACATCTGCCTTTGGGACGTCAAAGCCTATTACATCGTGAAACACGTTGTGCCTTTTTAATCACGGCGTACAATTAATTAGACAGGAGAAAGGTTTCAATTTTGAATCATACTCCCATATGGATTATTAGAAAATGCAACTTGTAACTCAAAAAAGGACAATGCTAGGCTATTTGGCTATGCTGGAAAAAGCTCCCAATAAAAAGCTTCTGTGGAAGAGCTTGTCTTGTACTACATGTAGCCTGATGAAGGGAAAACCGGACAGCCCCTCTTGGCATGGGTGATTTCCCCCAAATACCTGCCAAGTGAGCCAGCTGAGGAATGCACTAACATGATGTCATGCGCTGACATAAATGGAGAGTAAACCGATCCCCCTACTGAACCCTGCACAGGTCCACAGCTAGAAGCCATGAGGAAAGGTGATATTAAGTATGCTGAACTGCTTCACAACGTACACTCAAACAGCTGAAATATGTGATGAGTCAGGGAGGGTGACCACATTTACAGTTTAAAGAAAAACTCTTTTTTTGCATCCGTATAGGGCTAAACCTCAATAATAGTGAAAGTAGAAAATATTTGATACATCTTAAATGCTACAGTCAATCTCATTTTTCCTAATAATATTTCATAACTTCGTATTACTCAACTCTACCTTCCTCTTTTCACTTTCATGCATTGCTCTTAGTTCTCATCCTCTGGAGGAATTTCCTCTGAGCTTTAATGCTGTCACATGCTCAGTCTAAGTCCGACCCTTGATCTGTGGACTGAGTGACAGAATAAGGCAGTGTGAAAACACTCCATTGAGCTAGTTTAACAGTAATCATTTTTAAATTGCCAAACTGGATCAAAAAAACTTCCAAGTGTTAGATTTTTTACAATGAGGTGAATCTTTTCTTTGTTTATAAATTGAATTGCTTAGAAGAACCACTTGATGACAGTGAGTTCCTCTCAGAAATTGAATCAGCAGTACAAGTAACAGGAAGAAATTAAGTTATGTAACAGAAAATATTGTTTTACAAGCAATACTGAGGCATTTCTACACCCAGTTACATCCATCACTTCTACTTACGCTGGTGTGATTGAATGTGCCATTGATTCACATGCTTTTATGTGAGTTTAATGCTCCATGTGAGTCAGTATGGACACTGTTCACTGTATAAGATCAAACTGCCTCTCACATTAGACCAGCTGAGCCAACACTTCCTCCTATTGGGGGTAGGGATCTGCTGGTGACATTAGTTGTATGACCCAAGACCAGTGGCAAGTCACACCAGAATAACGCACGCACATATGCCTGCATGCAAGCGTGCAAATCATCTAGACACACTGGAGCGGAAGACCTCCCCAGGAAAGACTTGAGGAGCTTTCTATCCTTGACGGGCTATTCTACTTGGCACAGAAGTGTTGAATGACACATGGTGTAATCTAAACAAAAACACACAACCCTGCCAAGATTGTCACTGAGCTTTAGCAGCAACATGAATTGAGTTTCATGTTACCCAGAATACTGGTGTGACTCAATACTGCCATTTGTAAATTAAAGTGAAACCTGTTTCAAAAAATAAAAACTCAATATGAAAAGTCACAAGGATAAGATAAATCCAGAGAAATATACACACTACAGATATACAGCTTCTCCAGAACCTGACACAGGATCATGGGAATATTTCATATGCCCTCACACTCACAGTTCAACCATCTGCTGGTATTAAAAGGGAGGTCAAAGATCATCAGGTGAAAAGTTCAAGCTTCCCTTAAACAGAGTTCAGCCAATTAAACCGAAATGGCAAAAGTTTCATCACGCAGCGCAAAACCTCACATTATCCTTAATGTTTGTGACAAAACAATATTATAAAGTGATTGCGAAATTTTAAAACTGAACAGAAAAACACCATAAACCAAGTGACTGAATCATTTCAGATTTCACCTGCAAGTTCATACAGCTTTGGATGTAGTACACTCTCATCAAGACAAGTGGCATTTCTTTTGACAGAAGCAGATTGATCATGGGAGGTGAGCAAAAATGTTGCCTAAAGCCAAACCTTGGGACTAGTTGTAATCCCTTCTTTTGGCAGTGGGCTCCATTTGAGTAAAAGGCTTCGTCACCCAGGCTGGGCAAACAATGCTAATGGGCTGGCTAATCAGGTTCAGATAGGACAAAGGGTAGATAGTTCATGTGCTAGAAATTGACCGTAACGGCCAGGTCACCGAAGGGCTAAACACCAATGGAGCACCTACTGGGTGCCCTTTGAATTGCCCACTAATGGCCTTGAATTCAATACGAATCAAGGCGGATGTCTTTCCTAATGAAAACACATGGCTTTTTAGCTCTAGTTACGCCAAGGTTTGGTCAAGACCCTCATCCGAACCAACAATCAATTGATTTTTTTTTGGGGGGTGGGCATAGGGCGGCTGCAAAGGAGCAACTGTGAGGTGTGGTTAATCACACAATCAGATTATTCTGACAAACAAAGATTAAGGTTTCGTTGTATGAAAGTATACATGTTTCGACACAAATGGGGCTTGTGACAGCTTAACAGGTTAAGAAGTATTGTTTTATAAGCAGCAGGTTTAAACCCATGCACTGGTCTTGGCACTTGATATAACAATCTAAAACTTACTGTGTCAGTTATGTGTCACGATGCCCCAGAACAAGGCACTTGATACTAGGGTTGGGTACCAAACTCTGTAGTTTTTTGGGTACCGACCGAATTACGTCGGTACTACCGAGGACCGATTCACGTTAAATCAAACGGTGCCAAATATCTGTCCTCTCTGCATATTGACAGAGAGTGGAGCTCCGACACACACGCAGAGCTGCGGTGCAGACAGAGCTAAACAAAGTTGACTCTAATCTATTTTGGAATTACATTAATTTAATAATTAATTAATTAATTAATTTTACATCTGAAATACGTTTTTTTGTTATTATTACAGAGGGAACCGGAACCAAAATTACTCCGCTCTTAACTCTTACGTATATCATTTTCATCTAAAAATTTGCATGACCTTACATTTGATCTATGAAGTTTGAAATCCTCCCTGCCCTTGACACTTTCTTTGAACTTGAAAGTGAAAGCATCGTCATTGCTATTTTGCAGGGATGCTAATTTAGAGTTTTTCTTTTCTGAAAAAGCCGACCCTCATTAACCGATCATTAACCGTTAACCGACAAGCAGGCAATGGAGTAGCAATTCACCCGTCCAGGAGGCTCGGACATACTGTCCGCACTTCTTGTCCACAGACTTGTACCGGTGGCGCAGCCACGGTGTTCCGTGCATTGTCATGGACACATGCAGCCCCTTTTCTGGAACCGCTTGGGGACCGATACAAGCGTGTATGTCTCAGCCCGTCTCCACTGCATCAACCTGCAAGGTTGTCAGCTGTGTGTCTGCCTGGCATACTCTGTGTGTAGGACGGCCAATTTAACCTGCCAGTCCTCATGGATATAGTGGCATGTGTCACGTAGGTCTCATTGTAAGCACCGTCCAGCAGAGAGCTACGTGCACACAAAAAAAGAGCAGCTTAAAACACAACTAGTTCAAAGTTAGCACTGGCAAGTTAACTAGAACTTAAGAAATAGACTGTAGCCTATTTTTCTTTTATCGTGCAGAAAGTTTTTTTTTTAATAACTTTAATTTTTGTTTCAATATTATTGTTTTAACTGTGTAACTGATTAATTGTATTAAAATCGGTCAAAATACATATTGTCGGGAAACGGTTATTCAATAACATCACTACCAATTTGTTTCACAAAGCATAGTATGGTCACTTCCAAACAGCGTATGCAAAAAAAGGCACACAACTAGTCTTTCAGCTTTTTAACCCATAGCATAATAATACATGAATAAACTAACTTTAACTCGAAAAGCCAAATAACAAAAATACAAATAAAATATTTTAAGAGTAAACTAAAAGTGAACTGTAGTAAACCGTATTCAAGTCAAACACAAACAATTAATGTTACCAAAAAAAATAAAAAGTAGTGAATTGGACGTCTTCTTTCACCATTGTAAAAAGGGGTAAGAAGAAGGAGACTGTCTTGGTGACATCAACATATAAAGAGATCCTCACATAAAACACTTATTTATTACACTTTGGCACTGATTTGGCAGCAGCTTTCAATGGGCTGCTCAGATGCAGATGCAACCCTGTGCCAGGTGCCCTCACATCTGTTGCTCAAATAGCAAACAGCCAGCTCCATCAGCTGTGACCTCAGGGACAGTAAACACATGTGTTTGTGCCATAATGAGACTGATAGTTGTGCTGTAAAAAAGGTGAGTCATAATGACAAGAGAAAGCAAATGCGCGTGTAGCTCAAAGAGCCATGGAAATGCAAAGTCAGAGAGTGGGGAGGTGTGTGTGCAGGCAATAACAACAATTTTTGTGTAGCTGATTGTATCATGCTTTAAAAGATGATTTGGAGCTCATCTTGTGACTAGTCTGCATGTCAAATGCATATCTATTGTGCCTGTGTATGTGTGTGTATCCACCATCTTTTATTGCCTGTCACAGTTTGTAAGGAATTAGTTCATGTGGAGGCCTGAGGCTATACAGTGGAAGCAGAATCAGGATAAGGAGGTGCCATGTTAGCACAGAGAGGAGGGGAAGAGGAGATCAGCTGACACAACTATGTCACTTTATCAGCCAAAGACTGAGACAATGTGACAGGCCAATGCTCAGACTCGCAGCAAAAGCACATACAGAGTCTGACGAATCTGCAAACACAACTAAACAAAAGTAGTTTAATTTGGACTCAAATTAGCTAGAAGAAGTTAGGACAGGGAAAGAGGTCCACAGTGCTTGTCTGCTCCATTGAACAAACGTGTGAGAAGGGTAATAATCTGTAGAACATGTTTAGGGGATGACTTTAAACCCCAGCATTACCTGATTAAGAGCGGGGCTGCTCTGACAGGGGAACATGTAATTGGACCAGACGGAGCAAAGAGCAAAGTGAAGCAGCCTTCTCTCCCTCCCTCTGTCATTCTCCACATTTACTCAGTCCCCTGCTGAAACACTCGGTGACAGCCAGGTCAGGCAGACCTTACAACTATGGCTGCTTAACCTTCATTTAGCAAAGCAAGTCACTGACATAGTCACTAATAGGAGCTAAAATTATTTTTTTTCAGGTTGTTTTCTGTAAAATAACTGATAATAACAACACTCATGTTATCTGTTGAGATGTCTCCAGTATAATGTTTGACTCCTCCTACAGCTTTGTTGAGAATTACCAACAGGTATCATACAATTGATTAATTTGCAGTGACAACAAGCACACTTCCCTGTTTCCATCTAAACTAGCCACTGACCACTGATGAATCCGTGCATCCAACTTAAGCAGTTTTGTTTAACTCTGTATGATACCAATCACAAGTTCCCTGTTGTGTTAAAATATAACTGAAAGTGTCAGAATTAGTGTTAGGCAACAAACACGTATGTAATGATGGTGAGACAAACTAGCCTATATGGTAACATCTGAGATGACTTAATTCATTCATCTCCTGTAATAATTTGTATTAAGGGTCAAAGAACTCCACCCTTCTGCTGAGTTTTTAAATTAAGACATTGTTCTGCAGCTTCTGTAGCAAGAGCATCAGTGTAACACCATTGCTCTGCCTCTCCTGTGTAATCTCCTCTCCAATGAGTGCCTTTGTTTTGCACTCCACTGCCAGATGAGATAGGAGGCGGTTTTGTTTTGATGGCTCACATCTTCAGGTGCCAAAACCACAAATCTCTGGAGTAAAGGCATGAATGGAAGCACGTTGACATGCAAACAAACTCACATGTGGGACAAATATACGTGATTTGGCTGTTCTGTTGGAGGGAGGTGGGGGATAAAATTAAATAATGCAGAATTTCAGAACTTGCGTATATGTATCACAAACATAATCACTATTTTTTTTGTTAGCATTAGTACACAAATACAAAAAAAAAAAAATCAAAAATTCGATGACCTTTGTCGGATCAAGCCTTTCATTCACCATAAAGAACTCATCTTAACCCAGTAAGTTACAAGAGAGACTTACAGTCACTCTGAGAGTCCTGGCATCCGGTTGCCCTTGAACTCGTCCATGCTTCCTGTTTCCACTTTGTCATGCGCCGCTGAAAAAAATAGAGTGGTGCACGACCTCTGGTCGCGCACTTAAAATCACACAAGACCTGCTCTATTTTATTCAATTACTATCAACAGATCCTAAACTAAACCTCAACAATACATTCTTCATACTAGCAAGTATTGTCTGTTTAGTCAAAGCCTGAGCAGCCCACACTTTAAAACTCCACTGTTACCCCAAAACACATGAAAGAGCCATACTGTTGCATTTGGGTGACATTACAATTAACACAGCAGGTGCAGTTTATTTCTCTTAGCTGGCCATCCTTGCAAAATAGAGTAACACTGAACCTTCATGTTTGCTTGACCTAAGCCACTTTAACCTATAAAAATAAAACCTGCGTTCTGAACAATGGATCTGGAGTGCTGACAGTCTAATTGTATCTAGTCTATATCGACGACGTTCCACTTCCGGGATTGTTCAGGTGCTGCCAGATATTCCGCCGCATGTCCCTCTTTTTAGGCCGGATGTCCTTTACCTTCTGCTTTCTTTGTGTTGGCATTCTAAACTCTGGTGGATTTATGAGGACTATGGTTAACTGCTCCTCAGATCTCTGCAGGGTAGATCCAGACAGCTAGCCTGACTATCTGTCTGTTTTATGTTGCACGACTAAAACAACTTTTGAATGCACGCATGTTCCACCAAAGCAAGTTCCTTACCGAGGCTATTTTGTGCTCGATGGTGTTTTAAGCCCCCAACATCTCCTTCCAGGCAGAGATGCGACCGTTGACTTCAAGGTACCTAACCCTAACCTTAACCATTGCCTAATCCTAGTGCCTCCCTGGCAGCGCTGCCTGGAAGGAGAGTCAATGTGTCTGGGGCTTAGCGCCACCCAAGACGATGGTGATTGGTGTAAAGAAATGCCAACAAACCAGAGCATGTTTTTCTCCCATCCCGGAATGCTGTGTGGACTAGCCAGACCCTCCTCCGCAGCACTGTGGAGGAAGGTCTGGCGATGTGAGACTAGACTGTGTCTGACACATTTACTCTCCCTGGTCATGCCAGACCTATGACCACCAAAACAATAACGCATCTGGTGTACGGTTCTTCTGATTACATCATGTCAAATGATGGGAAATAATTGGTACAGGTCTATGTCACATTGAGTGCTTTTTGTTCCATTTGTCAAACAAAGGTGGTTTTATGATATCACATAGGACGTAATGACTAATTGAGAAAAGTATTGCTAGATTACTTGTTAATAAAAAAAATCAGATAAGGCTGCATGTCCATCAGGTAACTTCAAGTAGAGCTGCACACCGTGTTCACGTATTCATACTGGTCGTTTCACTCGCCATCTATGGTTAATTGTGGGAGTTAATGGGGCGTGATATGAGGCTCATGAACCTGTGCAACATTTTATGCTCTCCGTGATTAATAAAAAGGAAAACAAGTACTTCAGTTGATGGAGTTGTGCTTAATTTAGCCGTAATATTAACCTACGGTGTACCTGAACTGTACAGTATGGATGGAAACCACAGAACACAGGTCAGCTAAGGAGATTACCTACCCCGCTAAAAACAGTAAAGATAAAGCAAGCAAAACCATTTTATAGGTCACTGAAGGAACACTGCTGAGTCAGCAGCGAGTGAGAGGCAGAGAGCGAATGAGAGAGAGGGGGGAAGAGAAATCATGCTGGTCAGAGTTTGACCCTCACAATGTGTACAGAATTGAAAAGCCTGAAACTGAATCCCCACATTCCTCTGGCTTTATGACAAGTGAGTGAGAAATGCTGCCGCTCTGCACATGTCATTCCAAAACTACCTTAGCCCAGCCTGATAGTGTCGTTTACCTCCATTCCAGAATAAGATGGTATACCAGATTTTCTTAGGGCAGATTCACGCTGCATATTTTTGGACCACCCACCCAACTCCAGCAGGCAGCATGCTCAATCCAAGTTCTCTCTCCCTCCATCAGTGCCAAGGATTCCACCCTGGGCAGTGGGAAAGGTGCCAACCACATGCTAGCACCCAGTGCCACAAACACATTATGACAGAGGGGAAAGCGATTCAACCACTCGCACAAATTAAAACTACAAAGCACGCTCCCTAACCTTTATCTACAACTCTTTCCTGTCATCAATTTAGAGGATTTTTTTATGGTCTACCTTTGTCATTCTTTGAAGAGGAAGGGGTGTTTCTGCTAAAGCACTTTATAACCTCTATGTTTAAATACGTACTTTTTAAATTGTATATTTTATTAGCACAATCAGGTCAGTGATGACTGTGGAAGGTGTGAATAAAAATGAGGTTCTGAGTACATGTTCAAAATAGTTACATTTATTAGATCCACCATATTGTACAGCTAAGCAACACAAGGGAAACCAGCTGCAGAAATATTGTCACAGTCATGTATGTGACCTCTGTTGTCTCCTCTGTTTAAGCCAAACTGGCTGAGGGCACCTTCTTAGCAATGAGCAGTAGACACCACAATATCATTTAGCTTGGGAGATCAATATGCACTTTGCTGTAGCTGACCTACATAAGTGGAGGAACGTGGACCATCGAAAACATTGGATTGCCTGTGAGCCTGAAGATCCTTGGAGCCCTGGTGGAGTCTCCATGGGAGTAAAGCACAAGACAGCCCATGGTGTGATGTTACAAATCTCAGTTTTAAAAACATTACAGGTTCAATAACTAGCCATATCAATCTAACACAAACCAACTACCACAGGGAATTACCCCACAAGGAAAATGATCACAGACAAGTCAAGAACACTTTAACAGTGCATTTGTCTGCCAATATAGAGCTTAGCCTAAATGTTTTTTTTTTGAGAAGCGTACTCTCTTCCATGGCCATTCATCACAGATTGGACCTCTTGATAGCCAAACACTAAAAGGTGCAAATTTGGGCTCAATATAATCAACTGTGATGTCATGGGAGTCCATTTTTTTGATCTAGAGCAAACCCAGTTTTTAGCTTATATCTAATCTGGATAAACAAAGTACTTTTCCAGGATAAAGCCTGGCGCCCGATGTCCCTGTCCTTCCTCTTTCTGTGTGTTGTCATTCTCAAAATCCTTTCGCTACAGAAAAAAACATAAACAAACCAGCTAGCAAGCCACATGCTGAAAATGGCAAGTTTTGAAGAAAATTTGGATTGTGCAACAAGGCAGGCCTGTTTGGTTCTTTCGGTGAATGACTGTAAAGATTTACAATGAATGTGTTTACGACATTTACTATCTCACTGGGATGTTTTGGAACCAATTGGCGGGATTGTTGTGGACAAAGTTACACACGGCGATAAAATGGTAAGAGCAAATTACATTTAACCATGTATCCAGCTAATTTAAATAGCTGACCTTACTTTATTGTGTGAACAGTTAATCATTTCATATTTAATTTGGTGTTTTCTTTGGCAGGGTGCAAATGTTCTACCAAAAAGTTCCTTTCCGAGACCATTTTGCAGAGCCACCGTCGCTGCGTCCGGAGCTTAGTGCCGCCCAAGATGATTGATTGTTTTAAAGAAATGCAAACAACTTATAGAATTGTTTTTCTCCTATCCTAGAATGTATCTGTGGTGTAGCCAGACCTTACTCCACAGCGCTTTGGATAGGTCTGGGAGCCAGACCAGTTTATATCTGACAGCACTTCTCTTCATTGTTAAATCGTTGATTCTTCAATGACAAGCACTGTAGCGTACTTGGATAATTTCAGTTCTACAGTTAAACCAAAGTTAAGATCCTGTACAGGCTGCTGTTAACAAGACAGGACCTACTCTTAGCACAGAAAGATGGGATGGCTGATTTGAGGTCAGCTAAAAAACACAATGACAACATGCCTTGAAGCAGAGAGGGAGTAAATACTCTGGCTCCTCCTCTTCCATGTCAAAGCCCTCTCAGCTTTCCATCAAACATCTCTGCCTCGCTGTTGACGTCTCTCCTTTGCCATTTCCCCCCTCCTCTCTCCCTTTGCTGTAAAATCCTGGCCATTTCCCCACAACTCATCCCTCACGCCCACCCAGGACCTGCCACACTGCTGTTTCCATGACAACACAAACGCAGAGACAGCAGGGTGAGATGCCCAGTGAGACAAGGCAAATAGATACCAGGGGGAGTGGTGATTCATGTCAAGAATACACTGTGGCCCTTATACAGCATGTGATAAACAGATATGTTATCTGTTTAGTTGTAGCAGAACAGACTACAACTAAACCTGATGAGAAGCTATAGTTTCTTGTGTGTTTGTTTAACCTGTCTTGTCGCACAGCCAAAGTCTATGTTCAAGTTTGGTCTAAATCATTTAAGGTTACTTCCTAAATTTAAAAAATGTAAAGACTTACAATTACAGTGTTCTTTAACTGTTCTGGTCAAAGAAGTGTTCCCTAAAAGCAAAGCAACCCTTGAAGTTTCTCCTAAAATTCTCTCTTTCGGTGGAATTTACAGATTTAAGCAAGGGCGGTAATACTGTGCAACATCCAGCCTAGATTCCTGCCAGGGCTAGATGTTGTCATTTGACACTGCTTTTAAAAAGGAGCCCAGGACTACACATTAAAGAGTCTGTGTAGGACAGAGGGGTATGGGGTTGTTCAGGAGCTGTACGTACTAAGCAGCAGAGACAGGGATGTCATTTTCCAGATGAGTCAAACTAATGTTGTTGGCAAACAGAAGTGTGTGGAAACAAGAGGAGCAGAGTAGTTAACTAGTAAAACGTGATGTTTTTCAAAGTTAGTTATGCAAAGAATATTCAAATTAAGATGCCAAATAATGAGTTTAGGACTGCAACTAATGATTATTTCTGTTGTTGATAAATCTGTTGACATATTCAAATTGCTTGTTTTGGCCAACCAACAGTCCAAGCCCCAAATATATTTATTTTACTATCATTTGGCATTTTTGCTTCAAATGTGACATAAGCACAGTGTGAGAAATTAAGGGGGGTAAAGAGCAAAAATGTCACAAGAAGTCTCAGAATGCCCCTAAAAATGTGATCGAGGGGCAAAAATGGCCCCTGAGGTTTCAAAAACAATTCATATTTCCCAGTTTAGGCCAATTAAGCACTCATTTTATTTTATTTTATCTTCATTTAATTAATTTTATTGCCATTTCGATCTTTAAAAAGGTGCAGTAGGTAAGACTTATAAAACTAACTTGCTGTCATATTTGCTGAAACTGACCCTATGTTCGAGTAGAACTACATGAAGCAGGTAATTTAAAAAAAAAAAATCTGGCTCCTCTGGCACCACCTACAGCCTGTAGTTGCAAAAATCCACCGAGTGAGAAGTTGTCTATGTTCAAATTGTTTGGCTAAGTCCTGGATCTTCGCAATCCTACCTATAGCACCTTTAACATATACTCACAAAAACAGCGCAGTTACAAAAATACACTGACAATAGCAATAGCATAACCTCAAATAGGTTCAGTTGATAAGATCAGCTTAATGCCATAATAACAATGGGCCAGAATTACCTAGGGACCTTATGTGATTTAGGTATTTACCCCAATATGCCAGTGTCATGTATGTAGTGCATTCACAAAATCAGCATTTCAATTAAATTTTCTGAAAAAGTCCTATAGATTATCCCCAGATACAACAGAACTGACACATAATGCTGTGTAGCGAGATGAGACACCTGATTTTGCACACAAAATTCAAAGTATCAATCAGTATTAACCTTAAGTATAATTCTCACAACAGCCTTTCCTCCAAAAATTAAATGACAAAAAAAAAAAAAAAAAAGGCTAAAGAGGTTTTTATAGTATTTGTAACTTTCGAACAACCACTGTTGTCATTTTGTGCTTAAAACCAAAATATTTTTTTTTTATTTGTAGAGATTGTCTCATTACACATATGCAAAGTCTGCTCAAAACATACGTCTGACTTAAATACAAGAAACTAATTTAATTCTACATTACAGTGGGGCTACAGTAAAAAAAAAACGTATTAGTGGACTATCATATTAAGCTAACAGTGACAGACAACCCAAGAACTGGCACTGAAGCTACAGAACAAGGGTCAAATGATTACAGTATCACTCAGGTGACGCAAGCCTATCATAGGGCAAAAGTCAGTGATTACAAGATGAGAGGCTTGTCTCCAAGTGCACAGAAAAATACTGCTTTGTTTTACTGAATTATGAACACACATTGAACATGGGGTAGGCAACCAAAAAGAACTAAACAACAATATAAAATGATGGGTTTGTGTAAAGAAAATTACAGGGGCTGAGTGAAGCCCAGACTAAGAGAAAACAACTAGCAAGCAAGAGATGGATGTAGAGAATGTTTCTGAACCATGTGACAAGCTCAGCATTATTGTCACACACCTGTTGCTATATACCGTAGCTTTAGTTAACAATGTGTTCAGGCAGAGAATTACTTCTAGGTAACACCCATTACACTAACTATGCCAAGTCAGTGTGAGAAAACCTCCAACCAGTTATCCTTGTATAAACATCCACATACTTGCATACACGCTCGCATGAATTCCTGAACTGTCGTCATCCAAACACAGTCCTTCTATCCCACTATTAAGTCGAAAAGACACAGAACCAATTTTTCAGTGTACGATGCAAAGGCAAAAGCCCCGTTATATGATTCTTAACACAAACAAGTATGCTTCAACCTTAATTACAACATACAACAAAAGCAATACTATGTAGGAATGTATGCTTCCATCTGTACAGGACTGCATTTGTCACAGGCGTCATATGCATGCTGTGTCCTCATTGATCTGACACACTCAAAATTAAAATATGGTCAGCTGTAGAAGTAATTTTACTTCTTGGCTTGTCCTGTCTTCCAAGGACAAATTGTTTCAGCCAATATCCACCAAAAACATACTTGTAGAGAGTGAGTTTTGTTTAACTGCAATTTGCAAAGTCAATAACTTCAGGCACTATGCCTCATAGATAATATGCTCAGGCTGACAGGAGGAGTATGTTTAAAGTGGTTAACAGACAACACATGCATGCAGGTGAAAAGAATACACACAAATATTGATGTTTGATATTTAATGTGCTGTTAATGAAAAATATGAACCACATGCCATTATTGTTTCTTTTTAACTCCTTGAGAATTTATTTTGCATAGGACTACCAGTAATCTTGAAATCCATCACATCTTCACAGAAGCCCTGAAATTGCATCCAAACTGCAGCTGTACAACATGTCACGTTAAATCTCATATCAGTGATGTGAGTAATGTGCACCATCAGGTGGGCACAGTGATGTAAAAGAAACTGCTCAACTGGTTCCACAAGATGCGTTCCTCCAGCATTACTAAGGAATGTTGACAATCACTGAAATGGCACAAGCTGTCTGCCTGTATAGTCCTGAATCAGTCAAGCAGGGGAGCCCTTAAAAGGAGTGTACTGCACTCTCAACACAGGCACAACAAAGCAACACACATACTGCATCTTGAGAGCATCTTCTGTATTCAATTACAGGGCCTGCCTCTATTTACATCTCCACAATGAAGCCTACGTGACTGCCTGGTAATTGGGTTGCCACCTGATGGTGTGAAACATAAGTATACGTTTATGACGTTTTTGGAAAGCAATGTCACAACAAACTGCACGCACTGTTTTCCTCTTCAGATCTTGAGCGTAGAGCGATAGTCTGGGTATCTGGTGTAACGTTTGCTAAGTCCATGGATAACTTTCTGAATACTTTTGTCAAATGTTTGAAGCTACTGGTTTAAGAGGCAAAGTGCTCATATTATAGCTTGGCCGCTAACTAGCTAAGTAGTAGGAGCACCTCGACAATGCATAGTAACGCCAGTCAAACACGAGAGAAACATTAGTTCAGCAAAAAATGAGAATGGTCCCTGCACCCTGAACAAATGCAGAAATTTCGTCAACTCACCTAACGTAGCAAGTAGTACAGAGGCATGAATAATACCACAACAAACAAGGTTAACAGCCCGCTCAAACACATGGTGGAGAGAACTGTCCGGACTGACTCGTATATTCTGACAACGACGTTGAACTAGCCAGACTAGCCTGCAGCTAAACAGTTAGCATGCTAACTACGTTCCTGCTGTAACGTTACTGACGAACTTCGTCCGGTCACACGCTCACTCAGCACAAAAAACAATGACATATGAAAGTATTGTGCACGCTACATTTTACTTTACATCAAAGGTGTATGTGGCTACCACTACTCAATATTTAAACGTCTGACAAACATTGCAATAACTCGTTTGCAAGCTCGCTGTCTGAGCCGTCTAATTGAGTTTGCTGCAGAAAACACTATTGACACAGGCAGCGGGCTTAGCCAAGAAGCTAACGCTTGCTAATAAGCTAACGCCGAAGCGAGAGCCTGTGCCAGACAGACACACAACCGAGATTGAAGACCTCGCATTGGATAATGGATTTCACAACGAAAACACTTTCGTCCCGTCTCAACAAGAAGCACCAGCACATGTGGCTACTTACGATGTAATACTTTCGGCTGTGTCCTCGTTGTTAAATTCCGTTTATCAGACGCCGCTCTGACCTTCGCGGTAGTGAAACAATATTTCTGCTGGCTAACTGTGCCGCCATGTTACTCCTGCTGTGCAAACCAATGCTTGAGTGTTTATCTGGCTGGTAGCTGCTATCCTCCCCCACACCAAACCACATCACGGGGCTCCAGCAGTATCAACCTATGGTATCAACTCAGTACCGCCGGGGTTCGTAAGCAACCCTACGGCGATTTACCTGTTAGGATGACACGATAATACTTGATATTTGAACAGCATTCATTTACTGACATTCCATCTGACAACCACTGACAGGTACTTCAAAAACACAACCGTGTCATGACTGTCAGTAGGTAACGTTAATGTTTAAATGTTTAAAAGGGACTGACCGGCATCCCAACTCCGGTGTGCCAATACAAGGGGAAACACTGTAATATACATGTAACACTAATACATTTACACCAGTGAATAATACTGCTTACCAACATATGTGTACATTTAAGGTCATAAAGATGTATGTCAACCTATACAATTATTTGTGTAGGCTAAGCACTGTGCCGCAAATAAAAAGATTGGTAAAAGGAAGGTAACGTTAGTTGAAGTTTCCTATTTAAACACATCTCCGAAAGTTAAATTTTAATTTAACCTAGTTCATTTTAAGAGGCTTTATCTGACAGTAACTACAGTGATGAGGAAAATGTGCAACAGCGGCTAAGATTTTCTCAACAAACAACACATGACATTTTGTTTGCTATTTTATGAAATGAACATAATGTATTAAAATACAAACGACAAGCTAACATAACAACAACGCTTTAGAAATGTTACAAATAAGCGTGTCCTACTTATTTAGCGACCTTGCTTTACTGTGTGGTCATGGATCAAAGCAGGCAGGCGTTTTCTCTAATTTATAAAACGCGTGCAACACTGCCACCAAGTGGCGGATAGGTAAAATATCAACAGAGTGGTAGCTTACATGTTTTCATGAAAGAGTAGAGACTGGAGAGAACAGAAACTCCATGTAGACACATTCAACCACACACCACCATTTGTGTAGGTTTTTCTCGCAGTTGCTCCGCCATATAATTACTACACATCCCCTCTGTTGTCTCCTTAGGCAGATGGTAAAATGTGTACAACGAATGCTACAATTATTCTGTGCACACAACATCCATTTCATGTCTGTTTGTCATGGAAGAGGGATCCCTTCTCTGTTGCTCCCATGAGATTTCCTCCATTCTTTCCCCCGTTAAAAGTTAATTTTTTTTCCTTATCCGAATCAAGGTTCTAAGTATAGAGGGTAACAAATGCTCTACAGATTGAAAAGCCCCCTTAACCAAATTTGTGATACTGGGTTAAATAATAATTCTGATAGTTCTTTTTCAATAAAACACTATTTCTTTGTAGGATAGATAAACCATCAGAACAAGTTGAGAAACCAACATACACTGCTGTTATACAGCCGGAGGCAACCATGAACTGTGTACCTAAATTAGTTAATGGGTTTATTCTTTAGAATTAACCAGTGTTACCTAGGAGATTCATTCTTACAATACAGTTAACTGCACTCCATAGCTTTGTAAATTCATTTTATGGCATGTAAGTGAAAGGCATACATCAACAGTCAACCAAGCTCATTTGGCACAGTCTAGGAAAAACAGGCGGGAAAACAGTCAAACAAAATATGTTTGTTTTTGTTTTTTTAAATTCCCAGTCCATGCTTTAACAACAAATCATTCTTGTGGACATTTTTTTTTTTAAAGGTAAGCAATAATATGCAAGGCAAAACAAATACACTAAACCCATTCCAATTAAACAGCAAATGGTTAGGGACCATACAAGACAGTGATTCAATCAAACTCACTAAAGGGATGTTTTGCCTGATTTTTCTTTCCATCTCTTATAAAGTTCTCATCACTCAAAACTAAAACGCAAAGTGTGTTCATTTATTGACAGTGTTATAGGCAAAACTGCAAAAAAATCGGTATCATTTTATGGCAATGAATATGTTCTGTTGTGATTACAAAGCTGCTCTGAACTCAGATGATTAAATGCTACATCAGGTTACTATGTCTTTGCTGGCAGTTTTGCACAATACTGAACTGTGAATCTACTTACAGTATTACAGGGTGATGTCTCCTGTTTTCCTTGGTTGCTTTTATACACTCTTCCCTACTCCATCTATGAGTGAAAACATGATACTTCACTTTCCATCTTTAGGTGTCTGTTGGCCAGTGACATGGTGAAAACGTAACAATGTCTTGCTGATTGAGTTTGAAAAGTCTGTGGTGTGAACCCAGAGATTATACCAAGACTGTATGTGACCTTCACTGATGGAACATTAAGAAATATTATAAGGAAATTTATAAACTCCATAAAATGTTTACAAATATCCCTCAAAAGAGGGACAGGAGTCAGTGGCAAAGAAGAGGAGCTCGACTAGCACTTATAAATACAAGGAAAAAAGGAAAATAAATCACAAGCTGTAATAACCACTATTTAGGTAAAAGCATGGAATGACCTGATTCAAGAAAACATTAAACACTGACGTCATCATTCCTGATTTTTTAAAATTACACAGCATGTACAAAACAATCTGTATCAATAGGCACTTCTTAAATAAGGTCTTTTTTCATAGTTTATTTCGGAATTTGTTTTCTTTTCATTTGAAATGGCACAGCAGAGCAATGATTTTTAAATCAAGGCGTGCTGGACGACTGGCGACAAGCAAAGCTATATGCATTCTGGCCCTTGAAGTCCAGCTGGGAGGTCAATCCTGTGTGGGAGCTGAAAATGCATGTGGTGGTTGAGGAGCTGGAGGGACTGTTGGCTGGATACACCTGCGGAGGTACGGGGGGGGAGAGAAGATGGTTCTTTGAGAAGGTGGCAATAGAGGGGGCGGAGGGGAATATATTTATGATGACTTCTCTTTTCTTGCTCTTGGTGAATCGGCTCCATGGGAGTTCACTCCATTTACTCCATTGGCTAAAAACAAAGGACACATCCAAATTTGATTAATTAATTATGTTAAGTGTATGTAAGCATGAACATTATGCATATACTGAGAAGAAATGCATGTATTGATTGCTATTTATTTTATTGCTTGGGGAAATGTCCAGTGCTTGCAGAAGAACACATTCATAATTAAGTAAATGTGCCCTATACTTTGTGCCCGTTGCTCACCTTTGTCTTTCTTTGATTTGCTCTTGGAAGGAACTTGTTTCTTCTTCAAGGTCTGAGTTTGGGCATGCTCTCTCCACCGGCGCAGCTGGAAGTTGATAAATTTCCACATCATGAAAGCCTGAGTGAGGCAGATGGCAGCCAGGACAGTTATCCTAATAAAAAATTGGAAACAGTCAATAAATCAAAAGGTTAATAAAGACGTGTGTTGTGAGGTTGTATATGTGTGTAAAGAGAGCAATAGTGATTGACAGCGTAGTAAGAGCAACAGAGGAAGAATTCTCTCACTTGGCTTTGCTCATACTCAACACAAGATGTATTATGGTTGCATTTCATTCTGGTGGTGTTGGTGAACAGCTCTCTTCCTTTTCTACAATATAGCCCTTCCTGTATGATTGTTAAACCTCAGTACTCCACAGTGAGCATAGAAATGAGCTCTTGTTTCTTTATTCTAAGTGGCCAACCTGATGTTGACACATTTGCCCATTTAGAATTAGAATAGGGGATATATATAGATATATCGACTCAACATCGTCATTGCAATATATCGAAAGTGTCGCAATAAGTATGCAATATTTTGTGGAGTGCTGTTTCCCGTCCGTTGGCTGTGTGGCTTAGTTGTGTTCGATTTAGAGCCCACTTGAAACGCTATAATGATCACGTTTCATTGGCCAGTTACCGTGCCACTTGCACATGTTCGTACACGTCAGTGCACGGGTCCACTACGTGACAAACCCTATGGAGTGAACCACGTGTGTGCATATTTCGACAGAGTGACAGTGTAAGTGAAGAAATAGATGGAGACAACAAAACGGAACGAATCAGAGAAGCAAAAGAAGTTGGTTGTAGGTCTATCCAATGAGTGCAGAGGAATTTTCTTTCCCTGTTTGGTTCTTATACTGTCTATGGTTTGGTTCATAGACTGTATATAAGAATGGACCAACAGATCCCGTTGCTCTGCTCTTAATACATCCATGGCGGAGACCAGTGAAGGCCAATAGAAGCGCTTTTCCGGTGAGCGCTGAGCATTACTGCGCAGACTCCAACTGAGAGAGACGACGTAAATGTGCCGTGAGCAACGTGTCTGAAAGTTGTAAGTCTTCTGGTAGCTGTGCCAAGAGAAATCTCAATCATTCCCAATCTTGCAGTGACGGAGAGCGTAGGTATATGTAAGGAGATAACATAGGCACAGGCTATTGCTAACTAAAATGCTAGTTAATATTAGTAATTACATTTAAACAGCTAATGTGAGACGAAACTGCCTGCGTGCTTCTCCTGTACTATACGGTAATTCGAAGTCGAATGGTTATGACACAATCGTTAGCCTATTTTTACAAAAACGTCTGCTGCGGAGCCATAACGTGAGATACAAGGTAATGGAGCCTTTTATACATAGTCGTGTTTCTTTAGAAATAAACAATGGACAAATAGAGTCTTTAAACGCTTCAGATGTAAAGTTATTCGCTGTCAAAGTGGCGCCAAAATGAATGGCAGTTAATGGAATGCTAACGGGAGGTGATGGCTTTGTAGCATTAAAATGGCGCCATAAGAGGTTCGAGCTCTGAAGCGAAGCTTGGTTGGAACACGCCCCATAATCACAGCCCAATGGAGCGGTTTCAGACTCACATTCTGACTAGAATCTGAGAATGACGATGTCAGGCTAGGCTAGAACGGCTCCGAGTCAAACGTCAATATGGAATGGATTAATCTGCGTTATTTTTTTTTTACTTGTTATTTTTTCTCAGATTAATTAATCGAAATTAACGCGTTATTTTGACAGTCCTACTAATAACACTAAAGATATATTTCAGAGAGCATTTTTTGTGTGGCTTGATAAATGTTAAATTCGAAAAGGCTGTTGAATCCAGTAAGCAGTTTTAAAAAAATATCATTTTAGGATTAAGTAGTCTTGTTTTTTCTTCTCAGACACTCTTACCGAACAAAAATAACATTAAAGTTTCCTGCAGCCAAATCAAAGCCTTGATTCTCAGATGTGGCGAGGCCAAAGCCCACAGTGAGGACGGACAAGGACAGGGTGAGCAGCCGTCCAAGGACGAACAAGACGGCCCATATGGTGAAACTGGAAGACAACAGGATGACTTTTTACCATTAGTAATTCTTAAATGGTAGAATTCCACAGACAAATCACACAATGATTAGCACACACCATGCTGAACATGAGAACTCACCCCGTTTGTCTCTTCTCGTTGCTGAAGTAGAGCAGGCGGGAAACGTGGAACAGAAGCTCGACAAAGTAGTGCAACACCAGCAGGACCAGACCCAGACGGTTCAGACTGAAAGACACAAGGACACGTGTCCCCTTTATTACAACTGACAGGAACAACACATGGGGGCTCCACTCGACACCACAAACTTTTTGCTGAAGGGGCAGTGTACAAACACAGGAGAAATGCCACATGTACCACACAATCACACACATAATTTTAGGCTTTCCAAAGTGGCAGTTACTTACTTTAGAATGTAGGCGCCTGCAATGTGGACCAGGTACAGGAAGATGTACACAAGTTGGCGTGGAATATCCTCCTAAACAGTAAACACAAAGGATGGAAGGCCAAGAATGGTCAAAATATTTACTCCGCATGTAGACATAAGCAGAGGCGAGTATGATTCTTTCAAACAATGAAACATAACCAAGGAAGTCGAACAGGAAGTAGCCTCATGGTCCCAACAGACGCTGCAGTATGTCATACTATTCCAAAACGACACAGAGACACAAAGACACAAAGACACAAAGACACACACACACCTTCTTTGTCTTTTGGAAATACAGTTCAGGGAGAGCGTGTAACCAGTAGCCCAGCTGACAAATGAAGTAGAATTTCATCTGGAATCTGAAGGAAAAACAGGAGTTACAAAATGATTAATTAACACTTAAAGCTCTTATAAAATTACCAATAAAGTAACATATGACAGCTATTCTTGTCTATTTAAACCATAAATAACAAAGAGTATCTCTAAAATGCACATGGCCTCCACACACAAAATTACAAACTTACGACATCAGTGTATGGGGATAACCCTCCCACAGGGTGACTGGATTGGACAGGAGCTTTTCCTAAGAACAAAGACGCATTTAAATTACAATCATGGACGGTTTTGGGGCGTATGTAAACAAGAAAAATGTCAGCTTAGCTACTGTACGTACAGAAAGCAGGATGCTTGCACCCCAGCCGAAGGAGAATAAGTAGAAGGCGCTGAGCTGGCCCGACTCATTGAACTTGCTGTGCTTGGTTTTGGAGAAGTGCTTCTTTCTGTTAATTTTCTGAAAAGATGAACAACAATACAAAAAATTCAGAACTGCTTGTTGAGATTAAAGTCTGTGTAGTCACGTTTGGGTCTCACTTACATCCAGCACATACTCCTGTATAATGGCATGCATGATGATGGCCACCAGCATGTAGAAGAAGGTAGTGGCCAAGTCCTTGATGCCATGGTGGAAGTGGTTCACGGCTGTCTCCTCTGGGCCTTCAGTAGCATGCACAAAAGTCAGACAGAGTCATCACAAGGAGCATGACACATTCTTTTTATACTTCTATCTGGGAATGTGTTTCATTCATATACAAAATGCCATATGCACACAGTTCATTCTTAACATGAACTATAAAGCCAGTTATTCAGTGTTTAATAACCTTAATTTCTGCGGTGTTAGCATTAGGGACTCTCGACTGTGCAGTATTACACCACTTTGAAAACGCCAGAGACACTGACTGTCTCGGCACAGTAACTGTCACACACAGAGCCTCTTCTGTCTTTCTAAAGTTATATATTATCTATACAGCCTCCAACCCGGTATCTGTGAAACACTGTGAATAATATGATGAGTTGTAGCACAGAGATTAGACGATACAGGAACACAATTCCCAGCAAACCGCTTGAGAAAGCCTGAGCGGCACTGCTGTGCTCATGGTTTATGCAACCACGTAACAAAATCAGTCCAACCATTTGTAAAAGTCAGCACAAAAAATACAGTGGTGTTATTGAATTTGTTTCACTACAGAGAGATTTAGGTGCTGCATGTTATTTGTCTAATTAGATACATGCTGTAAATAAATTACAGAGCTAGGTACGTGGTAAGGTCTCTCAGATAAGAACTAAATTACCAGCTGGCAGCCTGGAAAGCTCCAGCATGTACGACAGAGTATGAATAAACTCTGGGGTTGTACATTCCTTCAACAGTATCTAAAGTTGGCAAAGAAATCGACAACCTTGAAATGGCCAGGACTTTAATTAAGAGGCCTATTTTACACCTTAGCCCAAATTCACGCAGCACGACCTTGCCACAAGAGAACTTTATAAATCAGGCAGACTAAATTTAGCTCCAAAAGAAAAAAAGGAGCTCTCAAATGGGTTTGTGTAAAGCCACGCAAGTACCAGTCTAGAATCCAAATGAGAGGCTTCCAGCAGCACAACTCTAAGAAAATACTGTATATGTCAAAGCCAAAACTTGCAGTATTCATTTTAACACATTATCTGATAACATCTGTTCTCACCATATATCTTATACTCTCAATTTAATCCTTAACTTACCATTTGTTGATATGGTGACATTGTACTGGACAGTTATGAATAACACTGCAAACTTTGAGGTGACCTGTAGATAAAGACAGGTGAAAAAACAAACATGTTAGCCTGCACATGTGCACAAATACATTTGTACTGTAAAATCAAACAGGGTTACTTGTGTTTATACACTGTGACTGTAACTGTGACTCATATATGAATATTGAAGTTAAAGTGACACATTGGTTTAAATGTCACTGACTTTTTTATTTTAGCAACATATTCTAGCAATTTTAGGGTGATAGTACACAAAGATCAGCCAAATCTACGAGGCCATTTGGGAATTATGCAATATTACTGTGACAACAGAAAAAAGGTGATGAAGCACTCTGCAGGTGTTGGGAATAGAATAAATAGAACATTTATACAATTAGAACAATTACACAAATAATCAGTATTATTATATAGGGGTAATATGAGTGATGTGTGATGGGCAATTAAAAATGCCAAATCTTAAAGTAAAAATGGAAGGTTGCTTGTTCCTCTTTCACAACAAAAGAACTACGTGGACAACACGCTGAAATTAAATACAAAGAAGAAGTATTCACTGTTTAGATAAAATGTCATAAATAGCCATCCTTTTGAAAATGTTCATGCTGCCATTACGATCCAATATACAGGTTGCAACAGCGGTTACTGGACAGGAATTTTACTTTGTAAAACAAAAACAGGAAGTAGTTAAAATTATTGCAAATTTTACACTAATGGCGCTGCTTTTTTTCACGGAGGATGAAACATGCTTGAAATGGAACATAAATCTGTTTGAAAGTAGACCAGCATGCAGCACAGACATGTCATGCTGTATGAACGGGTCCCGGTTGTCAGCCCGCAGCATCAAGTTACATTTAAAACGCTGTTTAGCTCCAAGGACAACTTTCAGTTTTGGTTCAAGCGAGTTTCTGTGATGACAGCCCTCTCTGTCGTGTGATTGCCACGTAACACATCTACGCATAAACTAACCTAGTCGAGAGCGTTGTACAGTATTGCAACCACCGAGATCGATACAATGTTGCAAGTCTGCAAAATACTAAGATATTTCCACAAATAGTGTTTCACATGAAAAACTTTGTTTTTTTATGATCAAATGGCGGGCCTGTAGACGAGTGATTTGAAATATCGATTTCAACATGGTATGCAGCCAGATGGACAGTGGACTCTTGTGCCCACGTCGCTTTAATCAAGACAAAAACACATTTAATCTTTATGAAAAGCTAATACAATGCTACCCGAATGAGTCGGCAATCTCGTGGAATAAAAGCAAAAACGAGGCCACCGTGCACAGAAAACTTTCGATAACGGGAGGAAGTAGTGTGAAGAACAGATCAGACAGCCATGTCACTTTCCAGGAGATCAGATGGGGAGTATTCGGCACCCTGTCTAGCACTGTAGTCCGTCCACTCTGCCGGGGCGAGTATCCCCGCATGACCCACAATTGAAACCCATTCAACATGTGGACAGGACTTACCTCAAACATCAGCCCGAGAAGGAACACCATAGCAACACAGGAAACAATATCGGCATGGTTTTGGATGACAAACTCATGGCTCAGCACAGGCGGATTCTTGTTGTTTGTCTTTTTTCGGATCCCCATGTCGACACAATTCGGCTGAACTTTTGCTTCACGCAGCGCAGATGTGGTCGGTTTCTATCAGATATTATTATTATCCTTCTGTACGATAACGCTAAGAGATCCCTCCTGCTTCCTACAAGCGAAGGGCCAGGCAGAAATTGAATGGCGTGTCACTCTTCTGCTAGTGGGAGGGTCTACGGAGAGAGAGCCGCTGCGCCTGGCCAACGAGAATCTCTTACGCACAGGAGAGGGAAACAGCTGGGGCTCTCTATCGCTCCCTAGAGGTTTGGAGTAAGACTGTATCATACATTGCCCATAGATGTATTTTCTCTTACTTAAATCTGACATGTGATTCCCATTTATGGAGTTACTGTTCCAAGCTATTTTTATTCAGTCTCAAAAGGTCTGAACAAAAGTGTCCACATTTGACACACATTATAGCTAGTAGGTTAAACAAGGCAGTGTTACCAATAGGTCCACATTTTGGGGAATACACTTTTACACTTTCTTGCCAAGAGTTAGATGAGATAATCAATACCACTCTCAGATTTGTGTGTTGAAGTCATATGAAGCAACAGCCAGCAGATAGTTAGCTTAGCTTAGCTTAGCATAACGACTGGAAACAGGGGGAAACAGCTGCAGGCCTGGCTCTGTCCAAAGGTAACAAAATCCACATACCTGCACCTCTAAAGCTCACTATTTGACATGTTATATCTGGTTTGTTGAATCCGTACAAAAGCCGAGGTGTAAAAATGAGGTTTACAGGGGGGGTTATGTGCAAAGCTACTTCTTGGCTGCATGGTTGCCTGTCAACCTCAGGATGACAACGAGTTAGGGCGCCTGGGTAGCTCACTTGGTAGAACGGGCGCCCATATACAGAGGTTGTACTCTTTAACGCAGCGGCCGCGGGTTTGACTCCGACCTGCGGCCCTTTGCTGCATGTCATTCCCCCTCTCTCTCCCCTTTCATGTCTTCAGCTGTCCTATAACTAAAGGCCTAAAATGCTCAAAAAATAATCTTAAAATATAAAATAATAAAAGGGATGACGATGAGTTACTTCTCCGGGCCAAGAAATAGTCCGGCACAAAATCCCATGTTTTGTATGCTTCATATTTACCGCACAGATATTGAAGTGGTATCGATCTTTTCATCTTACTATAAGCAAGAAAGTAAATAATTATATTTTCCCAAATGTTGAACTGTTCCTTTAAACTATCTCTATATCTTTAATTGAAAACGCATGAGGAAGATCAGCATATAGAAATTTAGATTTAAAGCGAGACTATGTAACTGACTTATGAGATAATGGTAAATGCTAAATGTAGCATAACAGTAGAACAAGTAGAATAAAATCATAAAGTAAGTATACTGACAATAAAGCCAACATAAACTACTGGTCATACCAAATAAGTCTGACGTGCATTACAGGGTTCCTGATCTCAGAAAAAGATATTCCCGCATTTCCTGTAAGTACTTACTTTACAGGAAAAACCCTGTGCAAGGTGTTGCAACTATGAAGAAATATGTCCGGGCTGTCTGGCTAGCAGATGTTTAAGTCATCCAAAAAAATGCCTTTAATGATGAGAGGCCGTAAGAGTGACGTTAAAGTGTGAACAGTCAGCCAGTCTCAGCCAGCCAGTCACACACACACACACACACACACACACACACACACACACACACACACACACACACACACACACACACACACACAAGATCTATTATGTAAGTACTTTGTATGGCTTTAGTTCACTGTGTTCACTGGGTGGAGCCTATCACATGTTTCAAGGAATGACAAGTGCTGCATGCAGAAGTTTTAGCCTCTGTGACTGTACACCTCTGTCTACCATGAGCAAAGAATACTGGTAAGTATTGATGATAATATGCACTGTACACCTATACTGTATACACATATACACTGTACTGTATATGTGTAATTTAAGACAGAATGTGATTGAATTTGGGGTTTTCTTTTTAGATGAGCTCGGAATAATTTGTAAAGAATCTTTATGAAAATACAATACATTTACCCAACTATGGCTTGATTTGGTTAAAGTGAAGAGAATATAAATGTAATTGTGATAGTGTGCCATCCTGAATTTGTTTTCCTTAAATATTTGGCCTTTTTATGTCTTTGTCACCAATGGCGTCTTATGAAACAATTTAAAATGATAATGAAACTAGAGGATGTGAAGAGACTTTACATGTAGTTGTTCTGTGATTCAGGTCTTAATAGGTGTCGAAATGTCATTCTGTGAGAAGTTGTTGAAACAGTACATGTTATACAAGAGTTCGGAATGAGCATCATTTATGATTTTATCATTCTTGCTAACGTCATTGATTATTTTTCTATTACGTTTGTAAGAAGTATGCCATTCATCAGCACTCCTTATAATAAAGTGTTTATGATAGAGATCAAAGGGCAGTAGACGGTGGCCAGCTGTGATACAGCAGCTGATTGCAGTCACGTTGCATTTCAAAACTGTCATGAGAAAATATTTTGTGGCAAACCTGCACAAGATTTCAACAAAAAGTTTTTGCATGTTAAGAACACTGTCTTTTTCATGATACTTGATCAAATTGAAATGCTTTTACAGATTGACCAAAATGGCACCTGAACTGCTGGAGTCCAACACAAAACTGTCCACAGCAGCTTTTCTTCAGAACCTTCAAAGCAAAACTGAGCAAAAAGCGACCACATTTCTACATTTATCACAGAGTGAAACCTTTGGTTGAACTTTTCAACTGATGACAAAATGCCTCCGTCGAGCATTCAGTACACTAAACAGCGATGGTTATTAACCATTGCTGGACTGTTCTTGTATGTGGCGGACACTTGCTCAGACGTCGGGCTGGCACTGAAATATTATCAAGAGAAACATTTTGTGTGGACTGGACTGACTCTGGTGTTTGTTCTGGCGGGGGTGCTGGTGACACAGATCTTCAGCTATGTCTGGTACAGGGATGACATGAATGGTCCTCTGGGGATCACTGAGGGAGGACCAAACATATCAGGCACGTCCACAGGTAGACTTGCTGTCCTGCACCTATTTGGCATGGGCATCTTCACCAGGTATGTGAAAATTTAAAAGTACATTTTCACAAGTACACTAAATTACAAACATAAGCATTTGCAATTTAGTGTACTTTTTCAAAGTACACTGAAATACAGCTTAAACGAACTTACATTAAAGTGCACCTTTTGTAAGTATACTTAAAAACACTTTTAATGAAGTGAAATTAAAGAACACTTTAATAAAGCATACTAGTCTATAAGAAAGGACTTGAAAATAAGTATACTTTCCATTACAACTACAGTACACTATATTACAACTATACGTATTTGCAATTAAGTTCACTTTTTACACTGAAATAACATTTTAGGAATTGAAGAATTAGTATAATTAAATTTAGTACATTGAAGTTGAACTTAATGACATCTATTTTGAAGTACACTTTTTAAAGGACATGGTAAATATACTTTAAATTAAGCACAAAACATACATTTTAGTATACCTAAAATATATTTCTAATACACTATTCCCTTTTTTTTTTTTGCCTGGGAAGGGCACCGCATTATATCTGCAAAATAACATGAGTTGCTCATGCAGCCTACAATGATCAGTGCCTGTATGTTGTGACTCAAAACGTGTGTTATCCTTATCATGCATAATGGCCTGGTTTTATGGTGTGTGCAAACTGGAATAACCACATTTCAGCTGTAGTGTACTGTAGGATGTGCATCATTGTCTTTGCAGCAGCAAAAGATTAATACTGACAAATGTATTGTATGGTGGCAAGCACAGGTCTGACTTTGTTGTTATTGTGTTTACACCTGTTGCTAGGTATTATCACCTGCTAAGGGAAGGCTTCAAAGTGGTTTGGACAACAACAAATTCCGATACAGTGGAAGAGAGAAGAGATGTGCACCACAATCTGTTTTGCCTGGCGACAGATCTGAGCATGCTCAAGCTGCTTGAGGCTTTCTTGGAGAGTGTTCCCCAACTCCTTCTGCAACTATACATAGTGATGGGCCACAATGAGTGCTCACTCATGCAGTGTAAGTAGAGGCAGAAAGTGACATATTTATGAATTAACTGTATCATTATTTATAGCATCTGTTCATTTCTTTCAGATTTATCTATGGTGTTCTCCTTCTTTAACATTGCCTGGGCCCTGGTTGACTATCGCCGCTGTCTGCGCAGATCCCTTCCCCACGTCAGTGAGATGCCCTCTGACCTCCCCACAGCAATCTACCTCCTCTACAAACTCTGCACCATCACCAGCCACATCCTCAGCTACACCCTCCTCCTCATACTGAGCCCCTACAGCACACTTATAGCCCTCACCATCGTCTGGTTGCTGGCGACAATCTGGATGCACGTGCTCCAGACCAACTTCTGCTCATCCAGTAGACTTGAGCTTCTGTACCGAGCAGTCATCGGAGTCATCCTCACATTCACCTTTTTTAACGTCAAAGGACAGGACACCAAAGTAGCCATGATCATCTACTACTTGTTCTATGTTATTATAAACATTATAGCTCCTTCACTGCTAGCTTTGTTGAAACCAGAGTTGCAGACAGCCACATTTCTGCTGACAGTTGGTGGTTTAATCTTTGGAGGTTCAGTGCTGGGGCTAGTGTGTCTCGTGCTGTACTACCTCCTCCTGCATCCCAGAGAGAATTGGCGAGAGACTGATGAGGTGGACGGCCTGGAGAATGAAACAAAGACCACAAGGAGAATAAGGAACTTTTTACAGCCTTGATGATCTATTTCTGGTTATGGGGGTGCAGAGAAAAATATTGCTGTACATTGTATTTGACGAGGAAAAAAGCCTGTACAGAGAGATGTGATGTCATCTAGGCCTAGATATTGTGCTCACTATTCTTACTGCTGCTATCATACCATACTGTGCCTTATCATGCAGTTATCTTACCATATTCTGAGGAAAGTTTGCTTCTTCATCGCAGATACAAATGGCTAGCGAAGCAATTCAGTGCATCATAGTTTAGTGTATGAATTACATTTTATTTATTATTGTTGTAATAATCTTGATGAATTACATATTTATTGTTATCATATCTATAAAAAGTAATTTATTTGCTAATCCTAATTAACAGCTGGCATTGTCTCCATAGATATTATACATCACTGCTACCAAGACTGTTAGCATGATTCCATTAAGAATGCATTGTAATGAACTCTAAAAATTACATTATGAAAAAAATAATTTGGTTTCTCTAATTTCTTTTCTTTTTATTTTTTAAAGATTATGTTTGGGGCATTTTTTAGGCCTTTATTCGATAAGATAGCTGATAAGTCTTGAAAGGGGAGAGAGAGGGGGAATGACATGCAGCAAAGGGCCGCAGGTCAGAATCGAATCCACGGCTGCTGTGTCAAGGACTGAGCCTCTGTGTATAGGGCGCACGCTCAACCAGGTGAGCTACCCAAGCACCCCGGTTGCTCTAATTTCTGATACATGATTATTAGATATACACATGTATGTGATGTATAAAGACACAATAATACGCAGATTATTACTTCTTGTTGTCAGAGTCATAACATCCGGTCCAGTATAGTCCTGGCATGCCTCAGCAGGATACTATTTGGTGGGTGTTGAGAGATTCTTTCTTTAAGGCTGTAACATGCGTGTTAAACACAAGGTGGCGTTATTGTTTAGGTTAACTTTTCTAGGTTAGGTATACTGCTGAACCCATGTTAACAAAACGGACCCCAACCTCATATTCATGCTCTTTTTCTGCCTCGTTTCACCTATTTTTTCTCCTCAGAATGTCTCTGTAACTTAATGAAAATGACAGATGATAACAAAATGCTTAATTGATCCCCACAGATAAATTAAAGTGCAGGACCAGGTACAGTTTAGCAAGACCTGGGACAGATTAAAGCTCTTCTCTCAATGGCAATCCAGCAGAATTTAAAGCTCAAAAGGCACAGGCTTGAATGCAGTTTATCCTGCTCTTAAACCACCAACATCCTCTCACTGCCCTCAAATTAAACTATAAATATCAGCTCATCATTCTAATCCCTAGAAACTCAAAGGTGGCAACTAAACATTTCCCTCTCGTCAGAAATGTTGAACACAGGAGTCATGGATGAGCTAACTAGAAATAACAAACCATTGCTAATTTTGTTTTGACTACCAGCTAAAATATTGTGTGAGTCCAGCTGGAGAGCTTAGGACGCTGTTTCTTCCTGGCCAGCGAAGGGGGGGGGGGTCCGGCCCAGTGTGAGCTCACCTGGGAGGAACGCTGACAAACCGCAGGGTCCAGAGAGCACCATGCTTGTTGGCTCTCAAATAAACGCAGGCTTTCCTGCCGCCTCCCTTTCTTCCTTTAATTCAGCCAAACTCAGAGCTTTTTGACTTGTTTACTCCAAGGGGCCACTTTAACTTTCATCTGTCAGTTGTGCTCTGTCAGAGGCACTCCATAAAATGACAAATTTAAGTGAGGAACTTGTGTTGGAGAGGAAATGAATCACTGCCAAGTAGTTACCACACAGATTTCAGTTTTACTGTGGATCTGCAGTGGACAGACTCTAACTCTTATTTATTCAATGCTTTTTTTTAATTAATGTGTATTTAGTGTAAGCAAAGCTATTTGAATTGGCTATTTGCTATATGTTAATGTTGAGTAATTATAAGGATAGAATCCCGATAGCTTACCTTTGGAATCAGAAGGAGGATATTGCACTATTGCACCTGTAGGCAGGACACATCATTAGAGAGGAAATAAAATGACTTCATCCTTTGCATTCATCAGATGATGGATGCTCCCCTCTCTCCCTTCCACGGTATATTTCCTTGGGTTCAGTGGACTAATGCGATGTAAACCTGCCAAAGGGACTTTTATTGGGAGAAGATGCATGTGTCCTGGGCTGGAGTCCTAAGCAGTCTGTCCTTCTCTGTCTTCCTTTGCTTTTGTTGAGCTACACATACTTTTGGCTGTGACTCACCACTGATAGCACTGCCAGGGACCAGTCACAAGCTATTTGGATGAAACGTGGTGAGTAAAGCATTACCTCCCTCTCTCTGGGAGAAAACAAGCAGAGAGAACTCTGGCGTTGACAACCTCTCTATAATTTCCACTTCTGGCACTGAGAGCTTAATACCCAGTAATCTCTCACTCTGATCTCACTGTAATGCACCTCCAAAAGGGCTGGAGACCATGGTGAGAATCTGAGAAACTAATAGCAAATCAAAGATGATGATATGTGACACTGCAAGATGAATCTCCAGAGCACTACAGGCCTTCATTTCGCTCAGCCAAGGACAGAAAACATTGACCACTGAGTGTGCACACAAGAGGACAAATGTGCAAACACAAAGATGTGTAAACTCACACTGCTCTCACTGTCAACAGCTCACTTTTGTCTGATTGAATAGCGCTCAGCGTCTACATAAACAACCTTGACCACTGACCCCTCTATGACCATCACTAGCTTTTCACCAAATCTTATCTTTTTGTTTTCCATCACCACATCCTGTAACAGCCAGTCAGGAGGGGGGCATTCCTGGCATACGCCATCCCCACAATTTGTACAGACACAATAAACCCAGAGAGCCAGGCTGTTTTTCATTAGAGCTTCAAAGTCCATATAAACCATGATTAATGAAGTCCTGAGATGCTGTATGTCTTTAATTATTATGACTTGACTGCTGCACCAGTGCCGCGGATGCATTAGCAATGTTGGCGATCTGTACACGTCCGCCTGGCTCACTCTGACATGGCAGCTTCGCCTCGTTCTTGGAGAATTCCCCAAATGTGTAGGAGGCGGAGGACGGGAGGGGAGTGAGAAGCCCCTTTTTTTTTGCAATGGCACAGAAGTTTCTTTAATCACTGTACATGCACTCTTACAAATGAGTTTGGGCAGTGACAGATTGGAGAGCAGGCTGGGGATAATTACATGCAGTGGGCTGGTGTGTGATCAGAGCATGGCATTGCGTTACCCAAGGGGGCTCTGTAAATAAAGTCCTCATGCAATGAATGAGGATATTGTAAAGTGCATTATGCTGGGTACAATAGCTCCAGCATTGTTACTATATGGATTTCTGCTCCAGAGTAGCTGTGGGTGTAGTATGACAAGAAGTGCAACAGGGAAGTCAAGCTAGGCTTATTCAGAAAATATTGTGGATGAGGTCAGTTGTTACCAATAATCTGGCATAAGGCACCAATTACCCACAGTAACTCGTCATAGAGAGAATGAGCTTTAGGTAGGATACATATTTATTCTCCGGGACTTTAAAGGGTCCTTATCATGGAAGTGTATTCTTTCCTTTACATAGAAATGTATCATGTCAGAAATGAACATTTAATGTAGGTATTTTTAAGATTTGAGTTCACTTAGAGCCCCAACAACACAGTGAAGATGTCCAGTATTAGAGTGTAACTGTTTTACCAATACAATAGATACAAACATCACAAAGATCGTTATTCTCATCTCCGTCCAGGAGTCACAAATGTCTGTGTCATGACAATCCATCCAGGAATTTCAGTCTGGGCCAACGTGGTGGACTGACTGACAGATTGACATTTACTCCATTTACAATAACTATATGATAAGATCAGGTAACTGGCAGCAAAGATGTACCCATTATGCACAGGTTTTGTGACCTGAAAAGGTTCTACAATTTTTATTACGCTAACACACACACTTGGGAGTTGGCTGAAACAACCACAGTCTCACTGTTGTCCCCAGAACAGATCTATTGGGGCAGTTGGTGTTTAGTGCTATTTGGGAATTTAACTATACTTGTTGAGGAAGAAAAGTGCAGTACTTAATACATTTCTGCTTCCAGATTTTCCCACCCAGTCCATGGATCCAGTTTAGGACTTACCAGTAAGTACAATGGTTGTTTGACATACTGTAAAGGATGATTTCATCGGCCAAATGAATTCACATGGCTAACTAATATAAAATAAATACATTTTAAGCCAGTTTCTTACCAGCATGCCATCTCAACATATCACAAGCCCTTCTCAAACTCTTAAAAGGACTTCAAAGAATTGTGGGAATAATTAAACAAAGTGTGTCTACTCTGCGACCAAAACAAAGAGCAAAGAGGAAGCTCATTTGTATAATCCTCATTTAGTGCAGCCGGTTTATGTTTCACAGTCATGGACTGAGCATTAACATAAAAGTGCTACCCATCCTAGCCCTCACACACAGTCTCACTCACACGGACATACACACAGATAGAAAACAGAAGCCATGTTTGTGTTGGGCACGCTCCCACAGCACACAGAATGATGGATTATAGAGTGTTCCTGTTTATTTATGCTGTGCTGGGTGGAGGAATATGGGCAAAGACCTCATGCATACAGCCTATGTATGGCAAATACAATCAGCCGTAAAATAAGATTGCATATTATGAATGAGAAATGGGTTCACACATACATACACATGAAAAGTACCGGGCTGCAATCACACACACACACACACACACACACACACACACACACTCGTCTTTTCGCAGGGGAAGCTTGTCTTGATTAACCTGGCCGGGGGAACCCGACATGTTTTTCCTTTTACGTCATGGCCTGTTCCCTGAGTGGCTCAGTGGAAGCCATCAATTCTAGTTTGTCTGCAGTTTGTCTGTTAGAATTTTTTGTTAATCTGTATTATTCATTGATAGCCTGTTGGCCTTGTACAGGAAGTGCTGAGTGAAGACTGTCAGGGTATTTCTTACTCAGACATCATACATCATGCTTTCTTTTTCTTTCACAAAAACGTGTACCTCTCAGTTGGACCACCTTCCTCTGCCCTCTGCTTTTAAGAAAGAGAGTTTCTGGTACTTTGAGGTTTTATAAGAAAAATATATTTTATTTGGCCACAGATTCTCTGCTGAACAAGAGCTGGAGAAGGAGAGGATCATCAGCATGATCCATAAAAACAGTAAGGGGGCACACAAAGCATCTGCGACTGTGTGACTAAGGGGGACAAACGTTTTTCTCTCATACAGCTCCTCTCTGAGCTGCGTACACTACAGCTTATCACCCCCTTGACAATTTTCTATTTCTCCCAGTATCAGAAGGCTCATAGATCTTGAGTGGAGGAAAAGATGTTATGCCTGATTATAACAAGAGGTCAGGTCTTTGATGCTGGTACGGTGAAATTTGTTATATGTTAAGCCAGTGCTAATGTGATTATGGACATTGATCCATTAAATCTACTGTAAAAATGCAGCCTGCACCAGTTTTGAACTTGATACTGAGGAGAAATATGAGAGGTACTGTGAAACATTAAAGACGCTTTGATGTAATATTTAACCCATCTGCAGCGAACGGGGGGAAATGTCCATAAAACGCATTTTGGGGCAGAGTAAGAGGGACAGGCCGGTGTGAGAAATGGGATGTATGACTTTCTCTCTAGTCTCTTGCAGTGCTGTTGCAGTGTGGGCATGAAAAGGGGCAACTGCCTGTCACGATTACCCTGAAGAACGTTTTATCAGGGCAATAAAATCAGGCTCTGTGTGGTTGGAATACTCTGTGGAACTCCCCCGCCCACCAGGATCAGCCTAAGTCTCAGACTGTCACCCTCACACCTCTACTGCCATGGGAAATAAGTGTAAAGTTTATCCCAAATTTGCCCTTAATGCAGAGAACAGTAAAGCAGTGAAGCTTAAAAGAAAGTTTTTAGGCTGATTAGCAGCCTGCCTATAGAAAAAAAAACACTACCATAAAACTTACAAAATACCTAAAAAAAAAATACAACCAAGTGTCACCAAAATGTGGTCTTTTTGCTTTTTATCTTTGTTTAGGAAATAACAAACTTTGAAAAATTTGAAATTGGGAAAAATTTGAAGTTGGAAAGAAGGTAGTCTATTTCCTTAACGTTCCACTTCCGGGATTGCTCAGGTGCTGCAGGAAATTCCGCCGGATGCATGTATTTTCCGTTTCCTTCCGCTTTCTTTGTGTTGGAATTTTAAATTCGGTAGATTTATATTTTGCAGCGGCTCTGTGTGGAGCTTAGCGCCGCCCATGACGATTGTGATTGTTTTAAAGAAATTACAATAAACCAGAGCAGGTTTTTCTCCCATCCCGGAATGCAATGCGGAATAGCCAGACCCTCCTCCGCTTCGCAGCACGTGGATGGTCTGGCAAAGTGAGACTAGAAAGAAGGTAATACATTGCAATATCGCAGAATATTGCAATATGTTTAAATTCACCATAATACCGTATTGTGACATAAGTATCGTGATGATATCGTATCGTGAGGCCTCTGGTGACTCCCACCCCTAGTATGGCGTAGGGGGCTATTTCACCATCCAGCTTAAACATGCTCTAGCTTTCTCACATTAGCTGACTAGTTGGCTGTCTTTCTGTGGCAGAGTGCAGAGAATGTAGAATGTAGTTAATGCAGACATGGGCAGCAATACAAAGCCATAGTGCAGTAGTTAACTACATAACCAGAGTGCACTGCGGTTTGAATGTTCTTTTTTTGGGCTCCATTTTGTTGTAAATACAAATTTTAAAAGCTCTTTTTCCAGAAATCATACATTTTTATGACATATTTTTATAGTAAAACACATATTTTGACCAAATATGCACTGCGTTATGCCGCTGTTTGTAGCCTAGACATGATTAAGGTAATTACTTCATAACTCTAAAATATTGAGAATGCAGAGTGAGGAAACTGAGGACTTCAAACATCTCTTTACCAGACCAAGAGGAAATGACTTAATTCAATTGTGGGTTTGCAACAATTCCTAAGAGATTATCCCACTTTTTTCAAAATGTGTCTTTCTCATCTTTGTAATCGTAATTTGTTCAGTACATTGGATCTGATCACTTTCACTGTACTGTATGAGGTAGTCTTTAGTTTTATCTGATTTTAGGAGCCTGCCATGGGCAGTTAATGGTGTGTAACTAATATAATGTTGCACTAAAAATGCCATATTGTCTGTGATCAAACATTTGATGATTGATTGAGAATTAAGCAGAACTCAGATGATTAACTAAGTCCTCTCATAGGCAAGTTTGCCATCAAGGAAACTCTTGCCTATGAGGGTGAAACTGTCACGTTTGTTTTTCACATATTCACAGGGGTATAAAATAATAATCTTCCTGCATCCTTGAAGACAGAAATACAGAACTGGGCTCAGATGAATGCTGATGTCTGTCCACGTTGATTTGGGTGTCAAAAACCTGTCAGTATGGCGTCTCGTTGGGATGTCCACAGTGCATGGCCTTTCACTCTGGCCCATAATGAAACAAAGGTGTGGTGACTGAGTAATCTCCTTAAACAGGCTCCCTGGCAAAGCCACGGGTTCACTCCTGGGCCCCAGAGTCTCTACCAGAGGAAACTACACCCCCCTCAGATCCCAACTCAGATAAAGCACACTGATGACATCACCGTCTCCCCTGTTTTTTTTTTTTTAAACATCCCAGTGGTCCTCCCTTATTAGCATGTGCAGTGTAGCGGGCAGCGGGAATAATAATGTGTTCTCCCTCTCACACTGACTGAGCTATTCGGGTTTGAAACCACAAAGCCCCAGGCAGCAGCCAAGCTAAACAACAGTCAGGGGAAGATGGTCAGAGCATCACAATTAGAGGCAGTTTATTTTGTATGCAGCCCATGCCAGAGGGATCGCACACTATAATTTGCGCCAAACATGTTTTAGAGTTTATGTTGTTGGAGAAATCTGTGGAAAGATTATAAAGGTTTCCGATAGAGGAGTGCGGTCAGAGGTGATGCTGGGTGAAAGTTGACCGGCAAAGTGGAAATGATACAAGTGCTGTTTTAAGGAGAACTTGGTCGAAATTCAAGTGTGAAGTGCCTCGTTCTTAAAAGGGCAATGGGGAACTCAAACAAACACTCCCCTGCGTCCCAGTATTAACAAATGATTCTGTGATAGGAGCTCTAACTTTGACTTATGATTATTATTGATCATTTTATGAACCGTGTGAAGCAAAAGTATACTTTATGCCACCCAAGGGTCCTGTCCATGCCGGGCTCCACCATATAGAGAGGGCTCTGAGTTCAGTAAGGCACATATGGGACTTCCCCTCACAAACACACACAGAGTTGCAGCATTCGTATAAAGCTCTGTTCACGAGTTTTGGTTTGCAGCATATTGCTTATAAAGCCCTTTGCTGCTCTGAATGGACCATTCTGATTCTTTATGGTGATGGTATATTAAGGTGAGAGATTATATACCCCTGTAACTGCAGTTTTCTTTTTTTGCTATTGGTTCAGAAACATAATGCACATTTAAAATGAATCACACTCTTCACACTTTTGTTGTCTGAATGCTTGAAGACTCATAAGGAGAAATTAGACCTTGAGTAATTTTATACAGTGAGAGACTGCTAATGACTGCATGCCACTGCCCAATATCTGGCCAGTAGATGGCGGTATATGTATATAGAAAGGCTATCCACCTATGAGGATTAAGGCCCCGGCCTGCCAGAGCTTCCAGTCACTGTCTGCCCGTGTCTGAGCAAGAGGCCAGCGGTCAGAGAGACACCTGATCCGGCCTCATTACCTTCATCACCACTCCGCACTGATTAGCCGAGCGGACAACGCTCAAACGAACTGTCCTTTTCCTAATAACGCTTTAAGTGCATGACCTGCTCTAAGACAATAAGCCGGTGACTTACTTCGAGAAATAAACACATGCACTGTTCAGAAATCTTATTTTTTGTTTAGCATCGATACCCAGAAATAGAGATTGATAATTCGTCGTCTAAAAATATCAGCAGAAAACGGACAGACATTTAACCGATAATTTAAAAAATATAGTAAGATTTTTCTTCCAGGAATGTTATGCTGATCGCTTTTTGAAAGCTTACAAATATAATAAATTGTTATCGGCATGGTTAATATAACATTTAGTTATTACAGAATAGCTATTAATTATGACGTTATGATACAAGGCAAAATGTCAAAAGGTTGTACAGTAATAAGGTCAATAATAATACAATAATGGAAAAAGTTCCACAGTAACTCTGAAAGAGTGTAAATTGAACAAACTGCAAATTTATTTCTACCTAAATCATTTATTAATTCTACTAAGGCTATTTAATTTTTATTCCGACCCAGCTTTGATTAGAGACAATAAGCTATTTATTGCATTGTTCTAATTAAAGGCAACATCTAAAGTTAGGTAGGCTAATATAAAATGCAACATGGATGCTTGTCTATGCACGTGTGGTAACTTTATTTTCTAGAACATTATTATTATTAATAATAATATTTTTTAAACAATACGCTGTCGACAAGAGGCTGAATAATTTACCACAATATTATCTATCGATTGTGCAGAAAAGAAGTGATCCGTGCGCAGCTCTCCGGTGTGCAGCAATATGGGCTACAGTAAATGTCTCACTCACAACAGCGAGTGATCAATAATCCCGGCGGTGTGGGACAGTGGGGGCAAGTCAGATGACGGCAGATTCCATGGGAGAGGCAGCAGGACAGGGCCAACCTTGACACTAAAAGGACGATTGAGTTTCAAGACATCGAGAAGTTCAGGTTTCATACCTAAAATGAAGTGCCCACAATTAATGAAACCGGAAAATTACAGTTGGCTGTTAGATGTCTACAAATCAAAGCTGTGTAAGCTGTATAGCTTCAGAAATTTGTAATATATTTATAGCAGTAGAAGATATGCAAATTTAAAAGTCTAAACTGTCATATGTCTTTATTAGGCTATTATTTGTATTTATCATTTTTTTTAATGGATACAAAAAAAATGTACATTTAAATTCCAAATGTTCACCAATTTAAAAGCTCCAAACTAATTAAAACAAATTCATAGGCATCAAATGACTTTTCACTTTTGGTTCAGGTCCGACACTAATACTGTCCTGTCTTCAATAATGTTCCCACCTGTCCTGGAAAGTGATAAAGCTCTTCATCTAACTTGCATGCTTTGCCAGGAAGTGACGGCCTAGTGCTCCTACTTAATGATTTCCACAGGATAGGCTGCGCATGACAGACGCCAGAGAATCAGCCCTCATCACAACACGCTCACACACACACACACACACACACACCAATACTATCTATCAGAGGGAAACTACACTTGGTCCAGCGCGTCTCAGTGCTGCCTGTATTTGTATAGGCTTGATTTTCACAACTGGAAAGTAATAGCCATCTGCCCAGGCAGGCTGGAGGGGTATCATATGTGAGCAGGTAACCGACAGCTATTAAAATCACACACACTTGGTCCTGAGCTCCTCTCACTCTCTTCCTCTTTCTCACACACATTCACATACACACACATTGCAAGTGACTAAAAGAGACGGCGAGAGAGGAAGAAAGACAGATTAAATATAGTGCAGGCGCCGGTTTGTCAGAAACTCTAACACTGGCAGGACATACCAGGCAGAGGAACATAGTGTTGATGAGGGTGATTTATAGGTGTAATGTTTGATAAACCTACGGTACAAGAGGTTTGTTTCCGCCATATGGAGGCTGACATGACGGTGAAAGTGTATAAATGATATAGAATTTTTTTTGAGATTGTAGTAAGACAGACAGATGCTCATGTAAACGGCGAGAGACAGCCACACTGGCCAACATATATCCAGGACACACTTTTGACCAGACTGACAGGTGAGTGGAGTCAGTCAGGTCCAGGTTAGCTGCATTCCCAGGCCTCGTCTCTTCCCCAGGTATTGTGGGAAGGTACCCCCCACCGCCCACCCTCCCTTGGCCCCTGCTCAAAGGGCGTGTGCGACCCTGTGATGACATATGACCTCTTTAATGGCCCTCCCAAGCCGCATCTGTCATTTCCCACAATCCCGCTCCCATTTTCATCTCAGGGTAAGCTCGAAATTACAGGAAAAAACAGTGGAAGCTTCCTCTTGCCACCAGATTCAAGAACAATCTGAGTCCAGTCAATTTTCAACACAGTGGATTTGTGATAGGAACAGGTAAACCAGGTTGTAGTTCACTTTTGCATCATATAAAGTTGGACTAAATTTGGATTTCATTTTTTTGTAGGTTTTACAATTTTTGCTTTTAAAGTTTAAAATTTTGGATGAGTTTCCCTATTTAGCATGTTAAGTTGTGTATTTTTTTTTACAATATTAAAAAGGGGGAAATTCCAAAATGCATTACTAATTGAAAAAAAAAATGCACATTTTAACATCTCATTTATTCAGAGGACATAGGGAGTGTTCAGTTATTCCCTCGGCTATCTGTAATGGTCTAATTACCCTCTAAAAGCTTCTCCATTGGCGTCTATGTAATGAGGCCCCTGTAGACTACAGGTTGACATAAAACTGCCTTCAGCTCACCCCCGCTGCACCTTAACCCCCCCGCTTTAGCCCCATCCGGCCTTAAGGGCCTAAAGCTAAGCGAGCAGCAGCGGCCCATCTGCACAGGACGGGGCGAGTGCGGACGGAAGCCATTGAGGTGGAACATACAGGAGAGGTCCTGACAAGATAAAGATATCAGGAGCAGACAAGGGCAAAGGAACATATTGATGGAGAGGGCCTCTCTCAGGGCACGCTGATACCAGATACCTGCTATTTAAAACAGTGGTTTCGCTTGCTCATGGATTTGTCTACGCTGCAGTGCCATAACCTAACTGGGAGGGCCACAAACTCTCGCTTTCTCTATCTCTCTTCCCGTCCACCCCTTCGTCCCTCTTCATCCTCTACGTCTTAACCCTCTTTTACACAGTGTCAAGCAGACAAACACAGTCACCCCTATAACTGCTAATGCTGCCGACATAAGGCTCCATCTTTGGCCCCCAATGAAATCGGAATATGTGTTATGGAGTTCCAAACTGGATCATATTAAAACGATCCTCCCCTCTCTCCCACAGACTCTTCATCAGACTTAACCATTAGTGTTGCTCTAGTCTTTCAGTGCGACAGGGGCCCCAGCTCAGGCTTGTCTGGCCAAGAGCCAATGCCCCTCTGAGGACGGATGCTGGGATCCAGTCTACCCATTGGCCATGCATTGTGTGGAGCCAAGTGACAGTGAGTCTTGGGCAACAGCTGAAAGACGCTGGCAGTATGAGCCTATGGGGGGATGGTTCAATTGGGCTTTGAGCACAGCCTAAATCTCACAAAAGTGGAAACAGTATATCACAAAAATGTAGTTGTTGTCTCTAGCAGAAGTTACGTTCCTGCTTGCAATAGTTTGGTTTTACTTTGGATCTTTGATTGTGGTTCCAAGTTGGTAAAATAGTTTAACAAATGTTATATTTTCATTAGCAAACAGCAATTTTCTAAATATAGCAAATAACCATTTTTCTTTTCCAGCAAGTTGGCATTACATTGATTTCAATATTACCAAGACATTATTAATGTTGCAAATGGCCATTACTGCTGGAAATTAATGATTTACAATTCATTATTCACATTAAACTGCAAAGCCCCATTTTCAGCAGCTATTACTTTAGTGTCCTGATGATAAACTATTTTAGCTCATTCTTGATTAACCATGTCTTCATGATCTGATCTGATCTGGTCAGTTCAAATGCATTCATGGAGAATAGAAGTATTGGTTTCTATCAAGAACACAAAGAAGAACATTTGTTACCTGAATTTGTAAGTAAAACCTAAGATTAGATAAGTGTATTTGATATTGGAATAAGCGCCATTTTCAATATTTCTTTAACAGCTTTTTATATTACACACACACACACACACACACACACACACACACACACACACACACACACACACACACACGTCATTGTTTGATCCAGACATCCTTACCTCTCTCCCAGCCCATTAACCCACTCCATCCTTCTACAGTACACTGGCCTTTCCTTTCCTTGCCCCCCTCCCTCCACAGTGACTGGCCCCTCCCAGGTCCCAAAGCCCATTATAGCCCTCAGTCCCTTTTCCCCCGTCACCAGCTCTCTCCTCTCCTGCCCCCCCTCCTGCCACATACCCCTGCCCCTGCCTTGTCACACCCCTGCACTGATGGATGGTCGGGGTCAGTGGTTCAGCTGTGGAGTTCAAGCCTGCAGGCTCCGTGGAACCCCTCCAACCCACCCCATCCTTCTGCTGGCCTCTCCCCCCACCTTTTTACTACTCCTGCTCTCTCCTCCCTCTCGGATGAAAACAATGTCGGAAACCCAAAGCTGGGCGCTCAGCTGAGAAAACTCATAACTCTCCCCTCAGCGCCCACCTTCCCCAACACTCACTGTTAACACTTTCATTCCTCACTGGGCCCTCAAATAGACCCGGCTTACTGGGGCCACATAAATCACCGGGAGGGTCAGGCTGGGCCTAGAGTCAGGCCTCACCTCATGTTGAATGGGTAGAGGCAGGTCACTCACTGTCATTGCACTGTGAGTTATCTCTTTATAATGACGCCCCTTGGCTGTCTGTGAATGTGTGTGAAAATTCATGTTATCCAATTTTTTTAAAGAACTCCTCAGCTTTAATTTTTTGACTTTGAGTCAAATTAGAACAATTGTTTTTGCTACTTTTGGCTGAAAGTTGCATTAGCTCACTGTGCTCTTTGTGGTGCTGTTTACTGCTCAGCCTCACATCTGTGAAGCTCGAACCACATAGCTCCTGATCAGCTCTGTCCTAACGACTCCACAGCGGGGGTATCTGGAGAGTCTCAGATCCTAGACCTGAATCTGTACTGACACACACTCTGCTCTTATGCTAATCACAATGTTTAGGAACATTGAACCGACAAGGGGGTCAGGACTGGGCTGGACAGGGTTTGGGTGGGAGGCCCGACGAATTCCAGTAGTTTTGAAACATGGCAATTATCAGCATTAGCCTGCACCCCCCGACCCAAACCGCCAAAGTGAGCGGAAATGGCAGCAATCAGGCCCGATTTCCCTCTGTGATGCTGGATGGGCTGGACACACACATCCCAAAGACATGGGCCCTCAGTCAGGGAGGGAGAGCAGCACCAGATCCCTGCAAGCCCCTGACAGATGGGAGCTGAGCGAGGCAAGTCCCGGGGCTGACAGCAATGTTGCCAAAATTGCTCTTGGATTGACTAACAATTAAGATATCAGAAGAGATCACGGCAGCTCACTGACAGCTGCTTCAATTGTTTGCACCTGCTCCTGTGGTGTTCTGCACATGTCTGGCATGGATTAGGCCGACTCGTGCTGGCCACATTTCACCTTTCCACAAGTGATTTACTCCAGAATCATCCTCCTGCCTCACTAGCTTGTTGAACACACCCTGTGGCTGCTCTCCCATTAGGAAGAGAGGGAGGGCGGACAACGTAATGGCATCATTATCATTGTCATTAGCAGCATTGTTATGTATCTCTCATCTCCTCTTTTGCTTCTGTTTAACTGCTACAGTGCAGTTTTCAGTCTGAAGTATACATAGCACACACAAGGACTTGATGTACAGCCTCTGTTTGCTCACGCTTCTGTCTGTTGTGTACACATACAGTCTGCCTCACATGTAATATATGCGTGGGGTTGTGAAATCCCAGGGGTGTTTCTTTACATTGCATCAGTTGCATCACACATGCAGAAGATCTTGATAAGCCCGTAAAATCTGAACTATGGGATTGTTGAAGCCCTGGTGTGATAAAGAAAGCCTTTGTCTGGTGCACTGCTGCCTGCTGGTACCCTATCCTACTGGGTTAGGGATGGATGGATGGATGGACAGACTGATGGGTAGATGGTCGCAGGTGAAAAAATGTTGAACCAGTCTAGCTCACCAGACCAGTTTTGTTTTTTGACCAGACCTCGCAAAAGAGCTTGGCACACATGTACCACAATCAGGTGCTGTTGTGATTGGTTAAGGAGAGATTTCATGTCATACTGTCTCTTTCCTTGGTGAGTATCCCTGTCTTTTGTCCTGAGGCATCTGTTTGTAGAGAGAAGGAGGAGAAGGAAGAAGAGTGAGGAACACCTGGGAGTAGGGGGATGGTCCAGAGATTACACACACACACACACACACACACACACACACACACACACACACACACACACACACACGTGCATGTCTGATTATAATGCATGCCGTTCAAACAATGCAACTCTCTCCTATTATCTTTCTATCAGCTTTAGGCTCCATTAAAACTGCCCTCCCCTCAGTGCACAATAACACCAGTATTCTCTGTGTGCTGTCATTGTCCAGACCCATAAGGCACGGTTGTCCTTTTTTTTTTAACCTGATGAAAAGCTTGGTCTTTGTGCATGTGTGTGTACCAGTGTGTACCAACAGTATTGCTTATGGACCTGTAGACAAGCCAATTACCAAAGTATGTCCCTAAAAAAACAAGAACAGGAAGGAAGGATGTAGAGGTGGCAGCAGGTATACCCCTCCCACTCCCACAACCGCGCGCACACACACACACACACACACACACACACACACACACTCCTCCCCTTGTCTGGCAGGGGGAGACGAGGCCAGTTGTACCCAGTGCCAACCCCTCTGGAGCCAGGCCAGTCCCGCTGGACCCTCTGGATCGTATTCTGGTGTGGGCCGTTGTGGCTGGTTGGTCCCACTGTGTAACTCTAGCTCTGTCTCTGACACAGTACAGGTATGTCCCCTGTGGCCCAGATTACCAGGGGGCTGTGTAAACAGCCCTGCTAATCTGAGGAAGTATCCTGTTGGCATTTTTGTGAAGCCTGCCTCAGCGACAGGTTTGGTATTTAATTTAGAAAGCCATTGTGGGCTCATAAGACAACTGAGGGAAAATTCAGCAACTTCAGCATTTTTTTAAATTCGGGTTAGCATCACTTCAGAAATGGAAACCCCTTTTCATGTTTTTGTTCCTTTACAAAATGTCACATGAAAAAAAACTTTTTGGACAAAAGTCCATTTTCATCCCATATGAATGATCTCTTTCTATGTTTGAAATTATATAATGGCAGCGACTGAAATCTGCAATGTCATGTCAAACAATCTGATAAAACAAACATGAAACTAAAAAAGTGCTTTGAATTCAGTTTTTTTCACATATCACTCTTTTGTTTGGAGATTAATTTTAACAACATAAGTGAGCTAGAAGGGCATTCTGAGAGTGCAGACCTGTGCCCTAAACATCTCACAATGTTAACGCAGTGCACATTTTTCCAGCTGGGAACTCATTTTTCCAATTATTCCGACACCACATGAATGCAGCACAAATACCCTATCTCGCAATCTTAACGAAAGTAAAAAATAAAATAAAAATTGGGCAAGTAGTTTTCCCTTGTCCTCTTGACAGACAGCAAACCAACAAACACACAGACCAAACCGAAAACATGATCTCCTTGGTAAGGTATATATGGGTATCATAGATTAATATACAGTATGTACAATGTTTGTAATAGGCTATGCTTGTTGTCAGTTACTTTAACGTAATGAGGAAAGGCAGCGACAACCCTTCAAATGACCTCACCCAAAATCTCTGTATCACCTACCTTACCTTTTGTCATGGAGAATTCAGGTCCCTGCATCTTTAAGTCACTTTAATCTGCTAACAGCTTGGGCTTGGGCCACTTGCTCATTTATTTGGCCCTCTTTCCATTGTCCTGTATGTCATCTCCAGGCAGACACTGTTTAGATATTAATGGCTGCATGATGAGATGGCCTCCTTACAAGGCTGCCCTTACTGGATAATTGATCATGTAGTGAATGACATTTTGTGGTTCAGGTTTAGGTCTAGCTGCTCCACCACAGAGACATGGCACACCTTTTCTTTGAGGTAACAATGTCAGGGTCTCAGGTGGACTTGTATACGACATTAGTTGAGCTTATACGATTTGATAAAAATGAAGGGGTACATTTTATTCATTCGCACACTATAGAGAATAGAACAATAAATGGAGAAAAAAAACTGAAGTTACTGGAAAATCCTGAGAGACATAAATCACACATTAAATAATAATTCTTACTGTGTAGTACAAACAAGTTTAACAATCTCCGAGTGGTTTCTTTTTCTGTTGCAGTGACTAATCCCAGAGCCAAATGAGAGAAGTAATGAGCATTCTTTACTGACATGAGTGTGTTTATAGGAGCGCAACTCTAGCATGTAAAGAGAGACGCATGGAAGCACTTCTCTTCCTTGGAATAAAGTAATTAAGGATCTTTCACCCATTTTTTCTCTCTCACTCTCAGCCAAAGAACGTAGCTTTCTGTGTGTCAGTCGATCATCGCTGCGACTTGACATTCTGACCCGGACATTTAATTAATTGATCTTCATTTTATTCGGATGTAAGGACCCTTTGCTCTTTTAAATTAATCCAGGTTAATTTGGCCGGGCCCCCTATCCCACCCAGCATGAATGGGCCCTCTGTTGGGCAGAGCTGGTCATGGCCACCCAGTTTTATGGGAATCTGCAGTGAATTAGAAAATCTGTCAATGCGAGAGGAGCTGCGGTGCGCAGATATGCCGTGTCACTCCACCTGTAAAAGAACTGCTCTTTGTCCATTATCTCCCAGGCTTACCTGAGGAGAGTTAACCTTGAGGTCAATAACATCTCCATGGTGTTTCATGACTGGCTGGGCCTGGGCTGGGGGTCTGAGGAGAGCCATTGTTAACATGGGGCCTGCAGACCCACACTTCCTCCCTCTTTGGCACTCCCCATCAAATACCTCTGGGAAACAGATCTGTAAAGAGCAGTGACGGGAGCCATAAAGATGTGATCACTTTCACAGGAAAGAGCAGCCACTGTACCAGTTTGTCTTCATTGTAGTTAATATAAACGGCTCATTTCTTTAAATGAAGTTACAGCATCAGGGTATTTCCCACAGGATGTAATTTCTTGGCATGCTGCATAAATGTTACCTTGAAACATTTTAAATGTAGTCTCATAATTACACAAAATATATAACTCTTCACTAATGCTTCATCCACGGACCACTCTGTACCCCTGAAACCATGATGTGGAACTCTTGGCTGCATCACTCTTCCTCTTATTTCCCCCTCTTATATGATTCATGTTCTTCTCTAGCATGGTCTTTGTAGTTAAGCATGCTGGTATTCAAATCTAAGCATCCCAGATTGGACTATAATTTGCCTGTGCATATCTGTTGCTCTCCCTGCAATCATCCACATGGTAGAAATAATTGTAAGATTGTAGGAAAGTTTTAGGTAGTGTGCCAGGCAAATAACAACCTTTTTGTCACAGCAGGGCAGCATTATTTCTCTCAATCCCACCCCTGCTGTGAGTAACAGGGAAGATATTTGTGTTTACAGCTGCCAGAAGTGGATTTAAGATAAACTGACTTGTAGACTAATTAAAAAATAAAAAAAAAACGTATTTAAGGCTCTATTATGACAGTATAAACAATCAGAGATTATGGTCTGCAGCATTAATTTGATTATGTCCATTTCTGCTTCTGCGGAGACCTTATACAAACTGATGCAGAATGACAAGTCAGTTGATGGTGACTGTTTTGAAATGCTCCTCTGTTTAGAGGGGCATTTGAATAGGATTTGACCTGCATGTAAATGTTGGGTTGGGAGTTTCCACTGAAAGCAGACAGGCAGGTGCAGAGCATAGGAGAGTCCAGGTGTGTTGACAATAACAATAACACAGATCCACTCTGTGTTGTTGCTATTGTCTTCCGGCAACAAACCAGAGGAATATGTAATTTCCGCCTTTGAGAAAATTACTTTTTTAAATTAAATATAATTGACCTTGCTCATTGCAGTGATATTTTCAACTTTTTAGCCAGTGCAGCTGTCATTGCACACAAGGAACAAAGGATTTGCCTAATTTGAGTGGATATTTTCAAGTCAGTCAAGCACTTGTCAACAAAGGCCAACAAAGCGAGACAGACAGCTCTGCGCTACGCAGCTGACAGCAAATTAAACAGTGCTGGACTGATTACCGCTCGCTGTCCAACATGGATTTGTTTTACCAAACAAAAGCAGAGACAAATGTCTTGCATTGAGGTGCTCATGGGAAACATGTATTTTTTTCCCATGTTAAACACAACCATGCGTGCCACGGCTCTGCAGCACTTAGGCCACGCTAATCAGGTATTGATCTGTGTTGTAGAATAGAGGGCCCTTCTTGCCGCTGCTCCTTTTCTTGGAAAACTATGTTGTCATTGCATTCGCTAAAAGCCCCAAGGGGGTGGTGTGGAGGCGAGGGGAACGTGTCGGGCCAAGCACATCACCTGTTCCTCAAACCAAAATAGGACACAACTTGAGATTCAATTTTAGCAGCCAGTGGGACTAACCAAGAGCAGCGACAGGGGTGTAACGCCTGGTGATGAGTGATGATCACAGGCCTTCACTCACAATCAGCCGTCCCTGGTGGTCTCATTTCACTATACCTGCCACTTACTGTGACACTATTAATAATCCTGGGTATTTCGATTTGGTTTTCTGTTCAGGCATATTTGAAATTATCCACACAGCAGATGGGATTATGCTGTTATTTGTTTTGGATAGGTAGTTTCTGTTTAATACCCTTTGAGTGTGAGAGGTTCTAAAGAATTTTGTACTGCCTGTGCTTTCATATCTGAGATCATCTCACTGGTTACAGTGGGAATTAGACCATAGCTGGGAGGACAGGACAAGTTAAGTCAAGCAAATCCTTTGAGAAAGTGAAAAAAAAACTCATATTTCCTACAAACTCTGCCCCATAACATAAGATTTAAACTCAAATAATCAAGCAGGGCAGTAATCAAAATCACAAATCTTCCTCAAAGGAAGATAGATCCTTTTCATTGATTTCAGCAGCTGCATCATACTTTTTTTCTGCATTCAATTTGCGTCTTGTCTCGCTGCCATATTAAAACACAATAAACCACAAAACAAATATTTGTTTTTCTTTTCTCCCTGAAAGTAGAGGGCTTTGAAATCCAAACCAGCCGACTCATAGCTCAAATTGGTGCTGTGAAATCTAAAGTGACAAAGCATTTTTCTCTCTCCCTCCGAGCCCTTTTTTTTAACCTGCTAAGAACAGCAGATGTTTCACTTTTTCATCATTTGGAAAATGTATACCTGCCTTTTTTCTGCTATTGTATATTTAATCCTTTGTGAAGGCTTGTGGTTATTTGCGGTTGTAATTAGGCTGTTTCCATTAAGGAATATTACTGCTAAATAGATCCATTACTCTAGACTCTACTTCGTCATAGGAAAATGCCCGACCACCACAGTGATTGGAAGGAGGCCCAGCCTGGATCTCAAAACAGAAAAGACTCACACCTGAAAGAGACAGAGGCAAAACTGGAGTTCCATATTGTAATCTGAATCCATTTTCTGCCGCTTGTTTGGATCCAGATCAAGGTGGCTGCAGGCTAAGCAAAGTAGCTGTGACGTCCTTCTTCCTAGCCATGTCCTCCAAGTCTTCCTAGGGATCCTGAGACATTACTGAGCCAGTTGAGCTATGCAATCAATGGGCTTCTTTCTGTCCACTTTGGTGGCTTGGGGTAGCATCTCTGCTTTTTTGCAGAAAATATAGTTCTTCTTGCTTAATCTGGCCATAACGACAGGTGACTGTTACACTGCACTGTTATGGTAAAGAGGTGGCTAGGCCTGAAGGTAAAACTCTTGATTTAGCTGTTGCTCTACGTCCCATCCACACCTATGGTCATTAACTCTCAAAAAAGACCAAAAGAACAAGATCACTGATACCATTCGTCACTTTAAAAATGACTACAACTGTATGTTATCAGAGTTCTAGTTCTCATGGAGAAGCCACATGACTCTAACGTTGTACATTCATAACATTTTAAGTTATTTCCACAGTACTGAGGCCATCTCCTCAGTACTGAACTATTCACTTGTCCCATCCATTTTTTTCAGGAACAATCACTCAGGAAAAGCACATCCATCATCAAGTAAAAGAGGGCAACATTTAGCTTGTACAATAAGTGGGGCCTTAGATAAGACACATTGTCGTCTTAAGGTCTGTGATGAAAACTTTGACTCTTTTCCTCCCTTGTCAGGATCATACCAGCATTGACAGAGCTTATGGCCCACAGCATTTTTTTTGTCACTGATATGGCTGCTCTGTCCTCTAAATGGGTGACACTGACACTAAGATGTCACCCTGACTTTGTTTCTTAGCGTGCCTCCACCTCTCCACCCTCGCCCCCTGAGGTGATTCCCAGCCTCAGCTCCTCTCACTCCTCCCTTTTGTATTGAGAGACTATACAATGCATCCCAAAGCCTCAAAGCTATTTTTACACCTCCGAGCTTTGTTGTCCTCCCTCCTCCCTCATTTTGTGAAATGTACAAAATGACAGGGCTGATCAATTGCAAAAAAATATTTTGGGAACTTTGGAATAAGTGCATGAGGCCCACAGGGCTGTTCCACAAAAGACTGAACGCCTTATTGTTGTTGTGGGCCATTATGGTGGCAGCCCATAGCGTGACAGCACTGTGACAACAGCTCCTTTCAGATTTTATGTAGAGTGACATATTGTTGATAATCAAGAACAGATTGAGATTGTCCATGTTGCTTGTATAAGAGAGTTCTGCAGTTGGCATATGTTATATGGAAAAAACATTGTTATTATGAATATCATCCTTACAGTGTTTGATTTAGCTGATGCGAGGCATCATCCTCAAAAATGAAGTATTACTGTCCATTTTAACCAGAATGAGCTTGTTTTTATAACTATGGTAGGAGCGGTTTTGGAAGGTCATTTACAGTATTTTGAGTTCAAATCATTTTACTAAAAAAACATACAACCGTGTCACCATAAACCAAGGTTTCTCTGGCTGATGGACTATGTTTGACTTTAAACCTCAAGTCATTAGAAAATAATGTACTTCCTTCAATTCTCCAGTGAATATCATAAATGCTACAGAAAAACATGCCAGTCCACAGTTTACTGGTTATGTGTGTATGAATTTGGCACTCATTCTCTAACATTTTGCTCTGTCAGTGGAGCGTGCCTGTGGATCTTTTTCTTCATTGTTATTAAGTGCCTTGTATCCTTTGCCTGGTCTTAACCGTGATGACAATGCTTTCCAAATCCCAATCATTTAGAATTCTGTAAACAGACCACTGCTTTCATGTGTGCACAAACTACACAGTGAATACCCTCTAATAGCGCATATCAATTGCTATTAGGACCAGGGGAAAAAGAGAAAAAAAGGGGGGGGGGTCCGATTATCCCTGAGTCTCTAACAGGCCAAATAAATAGTACCATGTGAGTGATTTGGCCCAGATGGACACCCGAGTCCAGGAGAGTTAGAGTTGTCCAAAAACCATCAGAGTTTAGGAGGGAAGTCAGATACCTGCCTTACCTCAGCATCCCCTTATCATTAAGAGCTTAGTGTCCCAAATGGATTTTACAGTCACTGCTCTGGGACACACGCCGGCATGGAGGCGAGGAACCGCTCTAGGCTGCACAGTCCAATGAAAACCACTTGTGGAGTCAGAGGTGCACTTTTGAAAGAAGGACAACAGCGATCACACAGTATTACATCATTATTATTTGAATAAAAAGTTGGCAATACAGTTTTAAAGGGTCAGTTCAGCCAAATGACAAAACAATCTATTTCTCTTTTACCCCTGTTGGTATCCATCTACGTAGATAGTTGGGGTTTTATGTGCCCAGATTTAAAGTTATCTCTTTCTGAGGTTTCTACCATCACTCAAATACAATGGAGATGAATGGATTTTGTTTGTGGTGCTCACAGCATCAAAAAATGACATTTAAACAAAACTGAGACTGTGTTAGCATGCTAATTAGCTCTAGAGCACAGCTGAGGCGGATGGAAATGTCAGTAGCTTTATAGAAATGTGTTCATAAAGCAAAGTATTAGACAAATTATATAAACCAAATGTCATGGCAATCCATCCAGTAGTTGTCAAGACATTTCATTTGAAACCTCATGCCAAAATAACAAAGTCATTAAGAGTTATCATCTGGGAGCCATGAATACCTGTACAAATATTCATGGCAATCTATCCATAGTTGTTGAGATAATACACACTGGACCAAGGACAGACAGGCCGACATTGCCTTCCCTAGAGCCATGCCAATATCACAGCTAAAGTACTTAACAGAACTTTGTCTTTCCAAAGACAATGTCTGGGTTACTCTGGTTAATACACATATCTTACTATGAGCAGTTTTCTTTGTAACTACTTTAGAAAGAAATAGTCCCTGTGAATCTGTTGACAGGGAGGTCTTTGGATTATCCAGAGTAACAGGGATGCTGTTACTGGAAAGGTTCTTTTTTTCAAATGCAAATTTTCACAACAAGTGAAATTCCATTCACCTCTGTTCCATTGGGGTTGAGGCAGAAATGGCAAGGGCAGATTATTTAAGAAAAAGAAAAAACAAAACTATCTGCAAGGCTACCTAACACTGGAGGTAAGTGAGAGGATATGCATTTTAAAATTTGACTTTATTAAAGAATAAAGAATAGAATAATAGAAGAATAGACAGAATAATTGTCCTGTCAAATGCAGATCCTGGCAATCTGCCCAGCAAGGCAATGTCTGCCTCTACAGTCGTCCTGATTTGTGTGTGTAAATAAACCTGAGCCATGGAAATAAGCCGCAGTGTGTCAACATCTAAAAAGCAGTTTGGAGCAACTTGCTCATCCTGCTTCTTTTAGGATTTGCTGTGCCATGGTGACATGCTGACTGGATGACTTGATGTTTTGTCTGTCAGCCTCTCTCTCTTTCAGATTGATGATTGTATTTTTGTGTGTCTGCCTTTAGCTTGCTTAAAACAGCTATTGTAGAGACAGTAAAGAGCAGCCAACATCTGTCTACCTGTCAGCCACGGTGACCTGCTGACATGAGTTTTTGTAACTTAATATCCCAGAGAAAACGTAGTGGCCTTGTGTCGCCACCAGCCTTCTGTCACAGTGTTGCGAGGAGTGTAGTGAGGTCAAGTGAGTCCTGAGAAACTAGGTCCTACTTCTTAGTCATGGGCTTGTATGTCTAAATGCAGCAGCACATGGATATGGTTGCAGTGGAGCTGACCCCGAGCTGCCCAGTTGGTCCTGTTCGCGAGACACGGAGCCTGTCTTTTATCAGTCCCCATTAGAGGGGACAGGGCTCGGGTGTGAGTGTGCGCCTGTGTTTGAGTCTCCGTGTGTGTGTGTGTGTGTGTGTGTCTTGCTTGAGCAGCCGCATTAATCTCCATGAGTGAGCGCTAGCAGGTGTTAACCTATGTCAGTCCTAATCACCATGGCAACAGAGTCGTGGCACCTGGAGGTGTCTCTGAGGCTGTGTCATGTTTTGATCACAACCCCCCCCCACACACACACACTTCCAATAACGTACGTGCACACACACACACACACACACACACACACACACACACACACACACATACACACACACACACACACACACACACACACACACACACACACACACACACACACACAACATAAAGATACAAATAACTTTGGTTTGTGACTACATAATTGCTGACATTTTGGGAGATACTGTTTTCCAACATGAGGCTGAAGCCAGCAGCCAGTTAGCTTACCATAAAGACTGGAAACAGCTAGACAGGCTCTGTCCAAATGTATCAGAATCCATCTTTTGGTTATTTCAATAGCATTGATTGAGGAAAGGCAAAATAAAAGCAAAAAAAGTAAAACATCTTTCTGAATGATTCAGTCATCTCCTGAAATAATAAGCAACTTAATGCAAGAACAGCATCATTTCCTCCAAGGGCAGCATCACTTCATCCCCTGTAGGCTCTTAAGCACAAGATGAGACTATCTTTTGGGATCAACTTTGAAATATCTTCCTTACAGTGTAATCATTTCAGCTGAGGTCAAGTACTGATGGTTTTTGTGAGAGCTCTCTTAATGCACCCTTAAGTCCTCTGGCTCTTTGGTTGTTTGTCTGGCAGACAGAAGTAAGCGAGGGCTTGTGGAGGAAATGCTTGGGGAGGACTTTCGGCTGGAATGCGGTGCGCTCCCAGAAGGCCGTGCTGCAGAGGCCCCAGTGTGGCTGCCACACGCCGTGATTGCCATGGGTCACAGCCCGAGCACGGGCCCTTCAGCTCTAGACTCACCACGCATGGTTTTGGGGTCAGAACATGTCAGAATGTTTCTCAGCTAGTTGTTCCACCATCCTCAGGGGACTGTAAGAAGTCATAGGATGTGTGAGAGTAAGAGCCCAAGTGTCAGATAAGCACGTTCAGATAGAAAAAGAAAAATTAGGAATGAGATAGAGTGTGACATAGAGAACAGTGAGTGTGTTGCAGCACCGTTGTTTACCTTCTGAAGGAGGTGATGGTGAAGCCAAGCGCGGCTAGCTAATGCTGGGTGGCAGCTCTCTGAGGCCGGCCCCCCTGGGCTTTCTGTTGGCTGGCCCAGCTGTCATCTTTCTAATGATTTCTTTATTTTGCAGGAAGAGCTTGTCGCCAGGGGAAACGCGCCACTTCCGGCATGGGGAAACCCGACTCTGGGCCAGGCTGACGCTGGGACCCACTACGTCTGCAGCCACATCACAAGGGACCAACACACCCTTTCATCCTGCCCGTGTTTCTTTGCTTTCTTTCTCCCTCTATCCACACAGTCATCAGTATCACCCTTTCTTTTAGAGCTCCCATTTTTCCTCAGGGGGGTTTAGCTTTACTTCTTAGTAGTAATAGTTTTCTTTTGACTTCGAAATGATTATTTAGCATTCCATTTGGTAGCACATAACAGTGTCGCTGGTACCTTGATAAGATGTGTGTGGACGTGTCGACAATTACTTAGAATTCCTCATGGGGGCGACAGAAATTACGCACTATAGCTTTAAGACTGATCAATAAACTGCTATTAATTTTGCATATGTAAAAGTTGAAAAAGAACATGTATATCTTTAGACAAACTCAAACCTATTATTGTTGTAACTTCATGGCAGATAAACATACTAATTTCTATCACAATCGGCCGCATTAAAATGTTTCTGACCACGTTTGAACCTTGTGATTGATTTTGTAACGTATCTGAAATCCATTAGTGATTTTGGCCCGGCCGGTTGGATCAGGGGTGAGCGGGGTTACGGGCCCTGATCTCACCCTGGTGAAGCTTCTCTCTGAGGGCGAGCTCGCACAGATCCCCAGAGCCCTTGCTTTCTTCCAGCCCTTCGTCAGAAACCTTGAGAGGGCCTTGAAGGAAAGAAAACTAACCCCCTCCCCCTCCCTCCCCGAGTCAAGCATAATCAGGCCCAGCCTCCCAATCATGAAACCCAAGTTGAGCGCGACTTACAGCAGTTCCCCGTGCTTCTCTCTAGGCCCCTGCTGCTGATTGTTCCAGAAACAACAGATGGAAATTGTGAGCGTAAACATGTAAATATTGCAGGAGTCATGGCTGAGAGCAGCGTGGAGCAGAGGTCTTCTCCGCCATCACAGAGAAGCTATTACAACATGAAACGGAGCAAAGCCTTCAGAAAACAGCCACTTTGTGTCAGAAGTGATAGCTGTCCGGATCCAACACACAGAAGCATAAACACGCACACACACACACACACACACACACACACACACACACACACACACACACACACACACACACACACACACGCAGTCCAACCAAACCGACATAAAAGAAAGACTGAAACCAAGCGTATGTGAATGGTTAAGGCTGAGTCACTTTTTGGTCGATCTAATCTGATGAACAATGTTGCAAACAAAGAGAACGATGACTCAATTTTGAAATGTAAAATCAGACAGAATACTTAAAACAAACAGAAACCATTCATTATTAAAGAAACTAAAACTTCTAATAATTGAAATATGTTGTTGTGTTGATCTTTCAAAATAAGAAGGAAAAGAAAACCAATGACCTAGCTAACAAATAATGAATACTGTATCTGTATGTGTGTGTGTCCTAAATGTAAAATTGCTCTCATTTTAATGGATCTTAATTGTGGTCGAGCAATCTATACAGGGGCACCTGAGAGTCAAAGCATGCAACACAGTTGAAATGTAAACATTTTCGGAGACTGATTAGTATCCAAACCGCAGGACCGTTACCTGTCAAGTCCGAGCAGCGCTTACTAACTTGATGAGATGTGTGTGTGCGTGTGTATGTGTGGTGTGTAAATTTGTGTGTACATACATGATTATATGATTGAAAACCAGGCCTGCACGAGACACTAAAAAAAGCTCTGGTTAAAATCAGAGAGTGCTGCTCCGCTGCAGACTGACAACGCCATCGTATGATCTAAATTCTCAGAGATTTGATTTCTGACAACACCGGAGAAAAAAAAAGTTGATTAGCAGAGAAAGTGAGCCTTGATGAGCCAGACACGTTGTTTTTTTTTAAGATTATATGATGGTCAAAACCTGGCAGTTGATATTTGAAACTGTAAATATATTTTTTTAGATACAGAGAAAATTTCTGTTGGTAAATCTCTTCTAAAAGGATATCTACATGTATAATCTGTAATTATACATTTTTAAACTCACTGAAACAATTAGTCAGTCTACAGGAAATTGTTCAGTGCAATTTTGGGTAGCTAATTGATAACATTTGGCTTGACTTGATTTCCTGCATTTCTCTTCATCATCATCATTGAAGACATAGTTGGTAGACATTCGTCTTTTGACGAATTTTTATAGTCTAAAAATTTAGTAAAAATTGAAATATAGTATAGATTCATTATCAAATAAAATCACCATTAGAATAATTATTTAAAAAAAATATCCACGCTGTTTTTTTAATATAATACTTGGGATATATTTATATACATATACAGTATTTCTGTGTCGACTATAAAATACATTATACACAACGGTTTGGAAAGCTGTCTATCAGATTAGCATTAAACCACTGAAATGTTTTTTATTTCCACACAAATCTTGAATTCACACTAGTGTTGCAGTCTTCAGCTGTGATTATATGGTGCTCGCTACATAGCATTTCCATTGTGTTGTCAAGGAGCTGGGAGCTCCACCATTAAAGCCCAGTGACTGACAGCTGGGCTCAGCCTGGAAACTCTGTTGGGGGCTCAACACTATGGAGAGGCTGCCATTGATATCCGTTGTGTAATTTTCTATTGGCAGGTGGGTGATGGCTGTGATTAAATCTGGGCTTTAGCTCCTGCCATCAGCATTATTGTGTCGGGATTCCCCGAGTCCCTGCTCTCCGGATCCTCTGTCACATTCTGTCATGCCAGCTTTGGCCCCTGCCAGCTGGCCCTGTGGCATGGCATAACACAGACTATGTTAGCCCCATAAGGGCCCCCACCAGTTCTCAATCATGCCCTCTCACTCTTTTTCCTCTCCCACCCTGCATCACCCACCATTTAAAGCGCCACGCTGTCATCCAGCAGCACTGTTTTGTTTATTTTAGTCTTCTGCTGTTCTCTAAAGCGATGCATCTGTCCATCGTGCTTTGCAGATCAGCTGGGCACAGCCACCAAAGGCGGAGGAGGGTCACAGCAGGTTTACGATGTAATTTGCGTGGGCGAGCTACGTGGGTGTCAGTGATTACTGCTAAATGTCTGGGGCTTACAGGTCTGGTCTTGGTGGGCACAGGCTGGGACACCGGCTAAAGGTCAGCCGTGCTAAACAGAGACGCTTCCTATTGATGTCTGACTCGCATGTTTGTCTAAGAGCAAGGAGGCGAGGAGAGCCACAGCCTCTCTTATTGGTTTTGGCTGAGGCCACTTTACCTCACACACATAATTGGGGAGGCTTCAGCATTAGTTTGAATCATCTCTGGGCTGTCAACATCACAATTACCTCATTTGCCCTCCAAACACTGACAAAATATTCTGAGCTAATCTGACTTTTTCTGAAAGGGCAAAAATTGTTGATTCAAAAACTTTCAGAGACAATAAAAGAAAAAAGAAATAATACCTGCAAATTAGTGTAGAAAATTAGCTTGAATAGTTGAGAACTATTACATGCTAATAGTCTCTCTAAATGACTGTTTACATGACTTTATTATCTGCTAAGTGTGTCAATTTAAAAAACAACATAACTTACGTGACAGAAATTATTTTGTTACAGTTCTTTGGATGTGACCATGAGTTTAGCGTCTGAACTGCACATGCACAGGAACATCACCAGAGGCTGAAAAGTATAGTAAGCACATGATTACATTTGGTCTACCCTAAAAATATGCGGTTTGCATGAAAGTCTGTCAGTTAGAAATAAATGTGTAAGCACCTAATGTGAACATTTATTTTCTCTTGAGAAAGGTGTCATGAAGTTTTATTAAAACACACACATGCAAAATAAACACGCATGCATCTATGCACTTTCAAATACGCCCCAAAATATATTTCAAAAATATATATTTATGTTTAACTCAAAAACTGTGTAAAACCATGTATATGTATTATACACCAGTATGTTTGCATGTGTGTTATCTCTCAGAGTTACATTAGAATATTACATTCCCAAAAGGCTCAGCTTTCTTTCATTTTGTCTGGTTTCAAAATTAGCCTGTGACACGTCAGGTGTGTACAGTATATCATCAGCGCAGTGACCTCTTGAATAGCACACCTCATGCTGTGAATGTGTCAATATTATGAAGTGCTGTCATCTGATCTAATGGGATCCATGTCAGCTGTGACCCACGCATGTGTGTGCGCGCGCGCGCGCGCGCACCCGCACACACACACACACACACACACACACACACACACACACACACACACACACACACACACACACACACACACACACACACACACACACACACACACACACACACACAGCCAGCCAGCCAGCCTGTGTCACACTGCCTATTCCTGGCTATTGTTTCAGCAAAATGGTTTACCCATGTGCAATTTGTTCAATGCTGTATTAATGACTGGAGATGTATCTGATTACATTTTTCCTTGCTATAGGACTGGGGCTTACTCAGGCGCTCTAGCTCTGTTGACAGGAGCGTTTTCCTTCGTATTTGAAGATTCAGTGACAGCATTCTCATTTTGTCAACTCAAAATCAGAGCCAGAAAGTGAAATGTGTTGCAGCCTTTGCCAGTCTATCCTCCGCCTGTCTTTAGAGCAACTTGTAATACAATGAGCTTTCTTGGATCTCGACTCAACTGTACGAATACTGGTGTAAAATCAAAAGTGTGTGTGTGTGTCCACACAGTGTACGGCTGAGTGCATTTTCATTTCTGTGTGCACATGTGTGATGCCTGTAAAAAGCAACAAATGCCAAAACACACAAGAGACATTTTGATGTGTGCTCAAAGAGGGCCTGTCTGCCTAGTTTCAACACCACTGACATTCACAAAGACGTGGAAAAATAGATGTTAAATATCATCATTATTACCGCTTGTTTTTATTTCATCTGCTGCAGCACAGTATCTGCCATTGATGTTGCCTACATTTGACTTGCTTTATTGTTTACCTTTAGTATCGATATCTGTTTACCTTGGGTGTGGGTGATTCCTTTGGGTGCTTAAAATTATTTAGCCGATGACCTCATCCAGTATACACACTTGTCAACTGGGAAATGGAATTGGTTCATACAGAACATTTTGGTACTGCTTTCTTTTTTTTTTTTTTTAAAGTGGATGTAAATGATATATTTTCTCACATAGTTAAATAGTCTGGGAGTCGGGAGGGTTGTCACAGAGGTAGCCAGCTCAGCTCAGCTGGCCCTGCTAGCAGACCTGCATACTGGCAGTGCACTCATCACAGACGGTAATACTGTCAAGTGGAAGGGTAACTTTGTGCCACATGAGCATACCAAAGCTGTGATGTACACTGCACCCATAATCTCTACAACTGACACCGATCCAAACACATCAGACAATCAGATTCATGATTTGTTTTAATGCGTGAAATGTATTTCTGTATGGTTCCTATCCACACACACAGACGCGCACACCGACTGTGTCTGGGACTCGATGAATCCCAACGGTAAAAGCCACATTAAAGGTGAGTGTTGTTATTCTGCCTTCAGTCCTGCTAGACTCATCAGTTATCCTCTATGGCCTCCAGGATGTCTGCCATCCCCTCCCTCCCTCCTGTTTGTTTTTAGAAAAATCTCAAAGTGGGAGTATGGAGTGGGAGCATCTGACATAAAAGTAAAAACACATCTTTCATGTCTAAATAAATCTGACAAAGAAATGCTTTATGAACTGCCACCTGAAGGTAGTCCTAAAAGTCGCGGTGAGCAAAGTGGCCATAATGTTTAATCCAATTGGCTTTATAACCATCTTAGCAGATGGTAGGCTGTAATATGAAAGTTATTCACCCACTCACTACGGCAGTGTGTCTGTTATATCACCATGTCCTGTTATTCTTTATGGCTTCCATAGGCACTAAAGAGGAGAGAAGTTATTTTCTTTTCATTACTTTTCTCTCTTGGGGGACTGGGAGACTTGGTCCAGCTCTTCCCCTTCAGACCAGAAATTCTTTTCAATTAAAGGCCTATCCTACCAGATGGTAGAGACATTAGGCCGGTGCTCTGTTCATGTGCTGCCCCTGCAACCGATGGACAGCCATTTCATTTACCAGGCAGTAAATCTTAAGGCACCTAATGCCCCGCAGCACATGCAGCCAGCACCCAACAACACACACCAGCCCGGCCAAAGTGTTATGCACCATGCTGAACTTTTACCGCGCAATCCTCTGCTCTCTCAATCACACATGTATTGTCTTTGCCACGGATCAATTAAAAGGATGAGGTCTAAAAAAAGGGCTCCATTTGTAGAATGGACGTCCTCTAAGAAGCGAAACAGCAGCAGAGAGCATTGGAAGCGTGAATAATTTATCCCGAAACCCTATCACAGTGTTTGTATCAGTTTCCATCATAAAGCTTGGAGACGGAGAGGAGGTGGAGGGGAATACATCAGCCTGTGTGACAGGCTCTGCAGGGAGGGTACAGTAGAGGGTCTTCTGGGCAACCACATACACATAAATCCACTCGCTGTCACCGGATGAGAGGAAATGGCACAGTGAGAGCGTGGCATAAGGACTTAAACCTTGAAAAAAGATT